>NC_134930.1:1200000-1535221 GCF_051020765.1 Lasioglossum baleicum
TCAGTGCGTTAGGCGTTCGATTGTGGACCGGCCTATGCTAGGTTCGCTCCCTGCATAGGTATACATTTTTTTTACTTGATTAATTCTTTTTTTTATGTCTGACTATATAATAATCAATGCTGTGTTTGTAGATTTCTTTTAGAAGCAATATCTACAAATTCAAAAAAAATATTATAGGTGAAATTCGCAAAAAAATTATAATACATAGCTTGTGCGGATCTTAATTATCTCAGATTCATTTTATCGTGTTTTCTGTAAAGCATATTTTATTTTATCGATGAATTGAAAGATTTATTTATGTTGAAAATTGGAGGAACTTCTGGCAGTACTCGACATTTTCAGCAGTAATTCCATTTATGTGTCTTCGAGTTTTAAATACTTTGTTATAGAGAAAAGAAAGAAATTCAAGTTGTAGAAATGGCTCTATTGTTGTTTACTTCTTTTATACGTCTCTTATGCGGAACAACAATTGTTGTGTATGTACTACTCAGGGTTGCTAATGAAATATTTCACAGTGAAAGCAGATGTTCCGATACTTGTCAAAGTAAACTAACGAATCTATAAAAGCATATTTAGAATGACAAACTTTTGATGTTTCATTAACTTTTACCTTTGTTTACTTTTATACGTTTACCTTTTCTTTTCTTTACTCGCCTTACGACTCTGTTAGACACAACTACTATATTGGTGTATTTCACCTATAATATTTTTTTTGAATTTGTAGATATTGCTTCTAAAAGAAATCTACAAACACAGCATTGATTATTATATAGTCAGACATGAAAAAAAAGAATTAATCAAGTAAAAAAAATGTATACCTATGCAGGGAGCGAACCTAGCATAGGCCGGTCCACAATCGAACGCCTAACGCACTGAGCCAACTTTTTTTTTTTTTTTTTTAAAGAGCGTTTATTGTGCCTGAATAAAATATGTAATTACAATAGGTACATGAAACTTTTTACGCACAAAAGTTTGACGTAGTGTGAAAATTAGGAGATTAAACTAAAGGCCCGTAGGGACGGGCTCGCGCGGTTTAGCATTGTACGTTTTATTGCACTTAATGCAGGTGTGTCGGCTTAGTCTAAGAGGTTTTCTTATATTATTGTATAGTTCGAAGTGTACAGAAAGGCACGGTAGAAAAACTGTACATTTGATCGATGTTTTGAGTTTTGTCGGAGTTTTCTGGGTGTCAACCCGTTAATGGTTTTATTTTTATTGGAGTGCTTGGCCCTGAGAAATCTGAATCAAAAGCGCTGGGAGTGTGTCTTAGAGTTAACTTAAACTTATGTATAACTGAGCATTACAATTTTTTTTTTTTTTATATATATATTATATGTGTGTAATGTGTTTGAGTTATGTTGATGGGACGAGCCACCAGTATCTTTTAGTGTTTTTCCTGTGGTCGTTTTCTGTATCGAATTCTGTTAGTTTATATAGAAATCTCATTTCTGGGCCGTGTATGTTTATGTTGCTGTTGTATGTTATTGTTTTGTTGAAGTTTTTTCGGTTGTAGTGATATATAATTGGATATCCGTGTGTGTTTTGTATGAGACCAGCGGAGTCAAGGTGTATGAAAGCTTCCGGTGGTGTGTATCCTGTGAATCTGGTTTTTTCTAAATATTGGGGGTTCGGAAAGGTAGAGCTGAAAATGAGGCTGTTGTTATCTACGTTTCTTGTGTTTGCCCAGTGATTTCTTGTGGTCTTTAGCATGAATAGGTCTATGCGCATTGTTTTTGATTTTTTTAGCAGTGCGTGGTTGCTGTAATATTTTGTATAGTTTGATTCCGGGGTTTTATACGCGTTCAAACAGGCTCTGAGGCATCTTCGTTCGAACAAGCGGATTTTCTCCATCGTACTGGCGCTGATGTTATACCAGATAGGTATTCCGTAGGTGAGTATCGGTCTGATTAGTAGTTTGTAACAAAGAAGTTTAATTTCTTTGTCATGGTATTTGGAGTAGAAAATCCGCTTGTTCGCTGCGACTGCCTTTTGAGCTTTTTCGATTTGTATTTGTACATGTTCGTTGAAATGAAGCTTAAAGTCTAAGTATACTCCTAAATATCGGACGACCTTTTTGTGTGGTATTTTTAAGTTTGTGTCTCTGTTGTCTTGTATGTGGAAGAGTTTGGCGTTCGTACGTACGTCATTATTTGCGTCTGAGTTTTTTGAAAGAGTTGGTCTGAAAAGTATTGTCTCGCATTTATTAACGTTGATTTTAAGTTTCCATGTGTGAAAGTAGTCCTGTATTTTGTCAAACAATTCTTGTAGTTTCTTTTTAATTATTGACGGTCTATTATCGATAATGTATGATAAAAGGTCGTCCGCGTATTCTATGGCGCCTTTGCGGTTGTCCTCCTTCAGGTTGAACATTATAAGAAGGTCGCTTAGGTATAGGCTAAACAGGATGGGGGAATTTACGGCACCCTGTTGTAGTCCGTTTTGTACTGTAAATACTATGGAGGAGGAGTTTTGCCCTTCGGACACCTTGAATGTTTTGTTATGGGTCATGCTCCATAGCATTTTTATGAGGTGAGGTGGGAAATTCTTTTTGATTAGTTTGAAGAAAAGTCCGTCCAGCCAAACAGTGTCGAATGCTTTTTCTAAATCTATGAATATTGCTCCTACGCAGTCTCCTGCATTTCGGGCCCAGCAGATGTCTGTTGTAAATTTAGCTATAGCGTGTATTGTCGAATGTCTGCGTCTGAATCCAAATTGAGTTTCCGGTATTAAATTATTTGTGGAGGAGAAGTGTTCTATTGCATTGTTGATTGTTATTTCAAATATCTTGCTTATGTTTGGTAAGAGGCTTATTGGTCTATAGCTGGCTGGGTCATTACTGTTTTTACCCTTCTTTTTTAATGCAATCACTTTTGCGGTTTTCCATGCGGATGGGAAATGCATTCTGTTGAGGCAGTTATTAAATAATATTGCGTAATTGTGTGTGTAAACTGGTGGTAGATGTTTGAGGATTATGTTTGGGATGTTGTCGTAGCTGGCAGACTTTTTGTTGTTGAGATTTTTTAGGATTTGGGTTAGCTCGAATGTGGATGTGAAGTAATTTGGAGGGATTGAGTTGGGGTTCGGGTTGTCTGCTCTGTTGTCGTTGGAGAATATGCAAACTGTATTGTCGTTTCGTATGTCTTCGTCTATTTCTGTTTTCAACTTTAGAATTTTTTGATTTATTATGTTAGATAGTTGTTGTTTGCCCATGTTTTTATTCTGTGTGTGTGCCTTTTCAAAGTGCGCTCCTAGTACGTTTAGTTTGTCATTTATGTCTGTTATTCTTATGTTGTCGTCCTCGTCTATTTGTGCTTCATTCATGTTTATGTTGGCATTTGTGATTATTTCTGTGTTTGATGTGTTGATTTTTAGCGTGTCTATTGCGTTCTGTTCTTTAGGTCGGAATATTGTTTTTATAGAAGGAAAGAGCTCTTTGGGTTTGTGCGTTGAGAGGTTTGATATTTTTTTTTTCCAGAAGTTGCTTACTGAGCTTTGGAATTCGGTTTTGATTTTTTTTCTGATTGTTTTGAGTATGTGTTTCAGAATGTTTATTATTGTGTCGTTTGAGTCGGTGAAGTTGTTTATCGATGTCAGTCTGTTGAGTTTGGTAATTAGTGTACTTTTTAGTTTTTTTAGTTTTGTTATGGAAGGGGTGATGTATCTGTCTGATGCGTTGTAATTGTAAGATATGCGTGGTATTGATCGTTCAATGGCTGTGTTTATGTTTTTGTTTAATGTTTCTATGTAATTGTCAATTTCGGTGATTGTTAGGTTTTTTGTATTTGGGATATCAGTGTCGTCTATGTTTAGTAGTTCCTTTTGGAATTTGAGCCAGTCGGTTTTGCTGTAGTTGTATATGATGTTTGTGGGTGGTACTTCTATGATCATTTGGTTGTTGGGGAGAAGTGATATTATTATTTCTGTTGCTTTATGGTCGCTGTCGAAGTCTAATGTTTTTAGTCTGCCGGGGGTAGGTTGATTATGAAATTTAATTCTGTTGTCTGCTAGGCAAATGTCTATAAATGAACCGCTCTTTGGGTATGATGGCGACGCTGTGTTTAGTAGGGATACTCTGTTTTGTATTTGATTATTGAGTAGCCACCTTTTTAGTGAGGATCCTCTGTTGTTGTTTGTGTTATTGTGCCAGTCGGTGTGTTTTGCGTTTAAGTCTCCTGCAATAATGTAGTAGTTATTTGTTTTATGCAGTTCTAGTGAGTTACTAATTGTTGTGAGGTCTGCTGTAAATTCTTTGTTGTTGCTGCCTGGAGAGTATACTGCAATTAGGAATAGTCGACTTTGGTTTATTTTTATTTCAATTGCTGTTGATTCGAGATTTGAGCTATTTGAGCTGTTTGTCTGGACGGTTTTAAATTTTATGTTATCTCTAATGAGGATGCCGGTTCCCCCACCTCGTTTTGAGTTCGGTCTGTCGGATCTAATAAATATGTAATTCTTAAAGTTTACACGGTATCTATCGTTAAGTTTGGTTTCGCATAGCAGGACCGCATCCGGTTCGTGTACTTCTAAGAATTCGGAGAGTGACGCACGTTTTTCGTTTGAGATGAGTGAGTTAACGTTTAGCTCTATTATTTTTAGTGTTTGATGAGTAATTGTTTTGATATTGTTGGTGATACTAACGTTTGATGAATTGTTCTGTGCGTTTGGATACATTCTAAATTTCTACGTTACATGCCTGAGCTAATGAGTTGATTCTGTTGCTATTATTTTTAATTTGATTTGTTAGTTGATCTGTTTGAGATTTTATGGCTGAGTCTATTATATATTTTATTTGGGAGATTAGAGAGAGAGCGTTTTGTGATTGAGGTTGGGTTTGGTGTGTGGTTGGGATTGTTGTTGGATGGGTCGAGGCTGTGTTTATTAGGTTTGATAGTTCTTTTCTGTCTGTGTTGTTTGTTACGATCTGGCTGAAAGATTTGTACGGTTTGATGAAGTTTGAAGTGAACGTGTGTATGGTTTCCTTTTCTAATTGAGTAGCTAATCTTTTTGATTCTATTCTTTCTTTCAGTTCTTTTAATTTTGGGCAACCTCTGTAGGAGGCTGGATGTCCATGTGTTTTGCAGTTGACGCAATATGGGGGAGAATCTGCGTTTTCGGTTTGGGAGTCTGCGGAACGTGGACACTCTCCGGGATTGTGATCGTGTTCACATTTGACGCATCTATAATTTAAGTTGCAGTTTTGAGCTACATGTCCTATGCGTTGGCATCTCATGCACTGGATGCGATCCTTTTTTATTATTTTCTCCCATTTGACAATTGTGTGTAATAGGGATTTGATTTGATTCAGATTTTTCGGGTTGCTATCCGCGGATATTCGTACCATGAATATTGGTAGGGTTCTGCCTTCTTCTGAGGATTTTTTTGTAGTGAATCTTTTTACTGAAATGAAGGAGAGGCCTTCAATTTTTAAATTATTTAGAGCTGTGAGAATTTCGTCGGGGTCAAAGTTTCCTTCTACGTTTTTGAGTAAGATCGTTGTGTTTTTGTCTGCTTTTGGTGTATATGTGAAGAATTGAATTTGCATGTTTTTAAGTGTTTCGCACGCTGTTTTGTGGTTAGCTATCGATTGGGTCTGTAGTATGTGTTTGTTGTTGTTAAGTTTTTTGAAGTTGAAATCGTTCATTATGAGAGATAGTTTGGCTATTATATTTTTGATTGTGTTAGTGTGAATAGTGATGGGGGGAGGTTTGAGTGATTTTTTGAAGGTGGAATTATCTTCGAACTCAGAAGAAGGCAGTGTTTGTTCGTTTTTACCTGTTAGGTGAGGGTATTTCGCGGTACCGTTCTTTATGACTTTCGGGTGGTGTGAGAGAGTTGTTGTGCCGCTGGGCCCTGCTGACATTTGCTGGGTGGGGCTACCTGGGATTGTCACTGTGTTGTTTGCTGGAACGGATGTTGGTGATGTTGAAGTTGGTGTTGGTGCGGGAGTGAGGGTTTCTCCGGTTTTTCCTGTCCTATTGTTGAGCTGCGCTGGGATTTTATTGGGGATGGAGTTTTCCTGGTTTATTGGTGCTTTGGCCGTGTCCTTTTTTTAGATAAAGAGTCGTCTTCTGTGCTGTTGTGGGGTCTTTTGATACCTGCTCCGGTTAATGGTTTTTGCCTGTTGACGTCGTCTTCGATTTCGGTTGGGGTGGGCGTAATGTCCATGTCTAGGACTGCGTATCTGTTTGGGTTTGTGAAGTCTTGAGCTGTTGGAGCAGGCTTATTTTTTTCCGTTCTTCTTCTAATTGTTCTTTTAAAGATTCGATCGTTTTGTAAAGGTTTTCGACCGTTTTGTTGAGGTTGCTTATCATTTGGATTAATTCTTCTACGGATGCATTGTCCAGGTTGCTGTTTCCTTTTTTTGCTGTTTGTTGGGCGGTTTTCGTTGTCTTCGTTTTTGCCATTTCTGTGGTTATCGGTGTGGTTTTGAATCGAGTTAATTTGTTTATTAAGTTTGGTGAGGGATTAACTCTTTTTGGTGTTTTGTTTTTAGCTAATAACTGTTTGATCAGGTGCGCAGTATGCGGTTCCGTGATGTCTTCGGTGGAAATTACATTCGGTTTTGTTTTTGTTGGCTGTCGTGATGTAGGTTGGTTGTATAGTGTAGGTGTGTGTGCTGCTCCTGGTGGGGAGTTCACATGTTCGATTGTTTCTGAGGATGATACACTTTCTGGGTTGAGTACCCCGTTTGGCATCGCGCGGATGCGCGCGAACTGATTTGAATTTTCCCTATCCGTACACTTTGATTTTTTTAAATTTCTTATCACTGAATGTAACACAATGTGTTTTCGCTTCACAGTGCACTTGAGCACTGTGTTTTGCCGCACCACTGAACTGATAGGTTGAATGATAGACTCGGATCGGAACTTGTCGATTTTTTGGTGTGTACACGTGAGGGTTGCCTGGAGCGCAGGTAGCTCTCGGGGACAACCTACCCCTGCGAAGGTTCACTGTCGACTGACGCACTGAGCCAACTGAATTGTTGGAAACGTGATTTATATTTCTAGATGTAATGATTATACTGTGGAAATATTAATTAAGTTGATTTCATTCTTTAATTACTTCTGTAGAATGCTCAAGGTTTATCAGAGCCTGATAGACTTACAGAATAAATAGAAAACGTAACAATTTTAAGGTTAGCTTAGTTCTTCGCGGAAAAAGCGTCGAAAAAATCGGTTTTTATTTTTTTTTAACAACGGCGCACCAAACCGAAAAATCTGAAAAAATTCATGAACAATACTTATAACAATATACTGCTACTGTAAAAATATAAATGTGGACACTCTAGAACTTCCATGTGAAATCTGCATTTTTTCGATTTTTTTGAGGTTTTTGATTTTTTACAAGGAGGATTTCCATTTAAAAAATCTGAAACTAATTGCAAAGTATGTATTTGGGTTCTTGACATGTGTCAGATTTTTTTCAGAATTTCTAAACGTCATTAACTAGGGAAAATAGGCCAAAAACTGATTTTTCAATTGTACCCCATAACTACCCTCCCGATTGAGATACAGGGTTGAAATCTTACACAGTATGTTTTTTCTTGTTGCTCTATCGAATGGCACATCGTCGATAAAATTCGGTTCAAGGGCATTTTTGACTACCTTATTCGGCTATACCCTTTTTTTACCATCGTATCAGCTCCATTGTATCATTCAACTTTGGCCTTACCATATTTTACGTATCTTTACAAACAACAAAGATATTTGAGGTACAAACGTTAGGTGACTCACCCTGTATACAGGGTGTTCCGTTTAAATACGAACACCTAAATATCTCTTCAGGTTATTGTGATGCAAAAAATATTTGTTACGTAATGTGCACGGTGTCAATGGACCAAATATCTGGCACGAATATTTTTTCCCGAGGGTCATTTTTTTCGGAGTTGTCAAGGTCATCGATGTTTTTTGGTACATAACTACATTTTTATTTTATTGCATCGTGTAACTGATCGAAAAATACATTCAGATATTTATAGAAACATGACCTTGACCTTGATCTGATAGTGAAACTTTACTTTTCGCAGATCAAGGTCATTTCAAGGTAATGTTATTATACATATCAGAATGTATTTTTCGATCAGTTGCCTGATGCAATAAAATAAAAATTGTAGTTATGTATCAAAAAACATCGATGACCATGATAACTCCGAAAAAAATGACCTTGTAATGATTGTATAAGACACGAGACATCTCCCTCATACACTATACGCGAGCGCGCCACGCGAAACCGCGAAGCGCTACTTCCCGCGGCGGCCGCGAGGTGGCTACCGCGACGCCGCGGATTCTCGCGAGTGAATAGATCGCGACAGGCGTATAAGTAGGGCGGCGGAGGCAGTGATGCCAGAGCTGTGGTACTGTGGTACTAAACCATACCCCCACCATAGCCTACTATTGCCCCTACGTTGTTTTCCAACGCGCCCGCGCGCTACACTCACCAGCGTATCACTCTACTGTATCCGTAGAGGTACGCTGGTGAGTGTAGCGCGCGGGCGCGTTGGTAAACAACGTAGGGGCAATAGTAGACTATGGTGGGGGTATGGTTTAGTACCACAGTACCACAGCTCTGGCATCACTGGGCGGAGGCCGTATCAAATCAGTTCGAGCTACGATCTGGCTATTAGAGAGGATTCTCAAATGCTACGACTGTATCACGAGCTGTCCCAACCTTTTCCTGCGTACCACGCCAAGGCCCCAAGTGTCATACAACACGGGGAGACCCTTCCTGCGAGAGACATAAAGGACTCTTTAGTTTGCTCCGTCTCCGGCGCGCGGACATTTTGGACCATTTAGTTTGGTGTCCGGTGGGCTGGCCGTAATTCGTGAGGCTCGCACAAAGGCCAAGCGCTGGGGATCGTGTCCCAGGGGTTCGCGGACAAACCCCAGGGGTTCCCTGAATCTTTTACTCCCCTCTACACCTCAAGAGATGCCTATGCTAGAGCCGGTCCGGTCGCCGGAGAAATTCCAAGCTCTCCGAAATTTTTCCGGCCGCCGCTCCGGCGTGGCATAGGCAGAATATAACATGCTGTATTTATTTAAAAAGCTATTGACTAGAACTTGTCAGAGTTTGTCGTGTCAATAGGTGGCGAATACGTTGTTAAGGAATTTAAACGTTATAACAAAGAGTTTGATTTTTTTGAAAAGTTAGTACAATTATTAATTGATTACATGACGTGGAAAAAGATTTGTCGAAAATGCAATTGGTCGGAATTGCAGAGGAAATACTAACAGTTGTATTTCGCAATTTTTTGGGGTGGCCCTTTATTGAAAATTTGAAGAGCACGTTGTGTGGATCTACAGGGTGTTTCACACTATTCCTGGCCAGCGTTTTTCTTGCAAATTATTAGAAAAACATGAAAGAGGAAAAAGTAGTACATACTGTTTTTTATACGCAACGCAACGACATGTGTAATTTTTTTGTGTTTATGATATTTTGTTAGATGTAAATCCGTATATTGTACAGCGACCCTCAAGGTCATGCAAGCTCGGAAACGAAAGAAGCATTTTGAATATTTAATACCAATGTGTTTGCAAGTATTTCAAAATGCTTCTTTCGTTTCTGACCTTGCATGACCTTGAGGGTCACTGCACAGTATACGAATGAATTCGACTAGACACGCGCTCTCATGTGACATAAGAAATAATAAAGCATTCTATTTAAAAAAATGGAAGGTCACCTTCGTATCTAACAAAATATCATAAACACAAAAAAATTACATATGTCGTTGCGTTGTGCGTATAAAAAACAGTATGTACTAGTTTTTCCTCTTTCATGTTTTTCTAATAATTTGCAAGAAAAACGCTGGCCAGGAATAGTGTGAAACACCCTGTAGATCCACACAACGTGCTCTTCAAATTTTCAATAAAGGGCCACCCCAAAAAAATTGCGAAATACAACTGTTAGTATTTCCTCTGCAATTCCGACCAATTGCAATTTTCTACAAATCTTTTTCACGTCATGTTGTCAATTAATTGTACTAACTTTTCAAAAAAATTAAACTCGCGGGGACCAATGTTAAACAAGCCATCGCTCAGTGGGGTGTTTGGCCCGAAATGTCGGGACAAACTATTTTGGCGTTATTTAAAGGGTAACGTAATAACGTAGTAGGTCGTTAAAAAATTCGCTTATTATCGTCAGCTGTAGCATTATCAAAAACCTATTTCCACATTTAAAAAGTCAAAATGGCTGGATGGAAAAGCTGGAAGAGATTATTTTACATGTTAATTACGGTGAATTACGAACAATGAAAAAAGAACGGTATTTCAAAGAGCAAGAATCGTAGAATACGACCATATATTTAAACATTTTTTCACCTTAGATCCGGTGGAAAATTTGCAGAACAAAGATATGTCTCTAATATATTTTCTAACAATTATTTTAAATCATTATTTAAGAAGAATTCACCAAGCGGTAGGAACGTTTCCGTCTTCCATGATGTTATAAAAGGAGACCTACCGATAGTTTACCTAAGGAGTTGTAGAGCACATAAAAACCTTTTTTTTGTGCCACGCACAGCAGGCAGCCGCGACCCTCGTCGAGAGTTTATGACCTGACGGCTGAGGCCCGGCGCGAAAAGAAATTTCGGAGAGAAACCGGACCGGTACCTCCGATGTCCGTCGCCCTATCCTTAAGCATTAGTGCCGGCCGGAGGCTGTGGCAAACTAAAGAGTCCTTAAAGGTGAGCGCATACTAGAGGGCTGGGGAAGGCCGCGGATCGTCTCGGGAAGGCCAAAGCCACCGATGGACGACCATGCGGCAAGAAATCTCTAGCGGGCCGACGGCTCCACAGCAGGGAGCAGGGCTCCCTGAAAGAAAGGTCCCTTTCCCTAAAAGAGGTGGGGAGCCCACGGAGACCTTTTTTTCTGCCACGCACAGCAGGTAGCCCTGCTCCCTTGCCGCATGGTCGTCCATCGGTGGCTTTGGCCTTCCCGAGACCCTCTAGTATGCGCTTATCTTTAATCTCCGCCGTCCGAAGTGGCACGCACCACCGGGCATCCTCGACCCAAGTGTCACACGGCACGGGACTCTTCGCCTCAAGTGTCACGCGGCACGAGGAATCCCTAAAACGCTCAGGCGGCACAGGCAAGCATCTCGTTCCTGACTACCTGCACCATGCGAAGCATTGTAAGGCCATAAAATGGTCACTGCGGTAACCGCCCTGCGTCGAGGTCGTTCTCGAGATCGTTAGGGAGCCGACGAGTCACTGTCGCCCGCGTTTAAACCGATGCATTGTCGAATACACCGCCTCATGTACTATCCGCTTTATTGTTCGCCGTCATACGATTAGCGCCGTTAACTTTAAGTTGCGTTCCGATCATTTCGCGCTCCGATCATCCGCTCCGCGTTTCACTGTCCTCGCGTTCATCTTGCGCCGCGTTCACTTTGCGTTCCGATCATTTCGCGCTCCGATCATCCGCTCCGCGTTTCACTGTCTTCGCGTTCATCTTGCGCCGTTTTCACTTTGCGTTCCGACCATTTCACGCTCCGACCATTTGCTTCGCGTTTCACTGTCTTCGCGCCGCGTTCACTTTACGCTCCGATCATCCGCTCCGCGTTTCACTGTCTTTGCGCTCATCCTACGCCGCGTTCATTTTGCGTTCCAATCATTTCGCGTCATTCTACGTTCTCATCGTATCGCGTTTCGTTCACTTCGCGTCCGCGACTTTATGTATAACTTGCGATAGCCCTCCGTTTTATATTGTAATAATCCACGTCACCGAGCGACGTACATGCTGTGATGAAGGACCTCGGTCCATAATAAAGAGATCTGTTTAACCCGTATCTGCTTTGTTCATTCGTGGCTCAGAAAAACCCTGGACAGCCGAGTGAGCTGGCACATTCTCCCTACGTTCGAATGTTACAACCGTTGCAAAAAAATATTCTTGCCAGATACATATGTGGTCCACTGATAATATGCACATTACGTAACAAATATTTTTTGCATCACAATAACCTGAAGAGATATTTAGGTGTTCGTATTTAAACGGAACACCCTGTATATTGTGATTATTACACGTTGTCGTCTCTGCTTCCCGAAACTTGTGGCCCGTAGCAAGTTCTGCCATAGGCGGGATACCTCAAAAATACAAAGAAAATCAGTAATGTACAATATATGCATGTGTGTTGAATGGCATAATTAGATATACGTACCACGCGAAAAATTAGAGGTCTTCCCCTTCCCCGGTTGCCGCAGCTTCCTTCTCCTCCTTCCCTGGATAGCATATTATATTTTTCCTCCGTTCTGTAAATTAGATTTTCAATTACACAGTGAGTAAAGGTAAGTATTTAATCTTCTTTGCTTATTTCTCATCTCAACGAATTTTCTAATTTCTGGTGCTACAAGTACAAAAGGTCTTCTGACGTTTTTCATCAACTAATATACCTAACTGATTCAAATATTGCAATGATATTTATAAAAAATCGATTAAAGTTGAACTACAAACAAAAGAATGTACTACCAGAAATGAAAAAATTCGATGATGAGAAGCAAGTGAAGAAGATTAAATACTTGCCTTACTGAATTGGTATAAGCCATCATTTTGCCGATTTAGAATATTGCTAAGCTAATTCTAATCTGAGTGGGCCAAAGCTGAATTGTGTTGGATTTGTCTAAAGTGATAAATGATAATGAAAAGTGATAAAGAAATAAACAATTTACTGTTTTGGACTCTACATTGAAGTGAACATACTCGCCCCGTAGCACTTCATACGTAATGGCAAATGGCACTGTCGCGTGGTGTGCCGACAAGCGTTCTCACGCTTTTTCACGCGAAGATTTTGGGAGACATTTGAGCAAAATGAAACCGATTAACCAATATAAATATGTACAAATACCTTCCGTTCTTCCTTCCTTCCACGTAGTGCACGTAATCCAAGTAATCCACGTAATCACATAATCCAAGCAAGTCAATCTAATAAATAGTCAAGTAGTCAAATGCCGCAACGCAGACCGCACTCGCGAGTGTAACGTGTAACCACAGAGCGAAGCTATGTAAATATATCTGTGATTGTCAAGAAAAACGCCGCATGTCACAAGTTCAAAAAATTTCAGTTTATGCATTTATTGAACTTTATAGTGTAGGATTAGGTATTTACCAGAAAAAACGTCATGAAAATCAATTCAAAAGGCTCGAAAAAATAATAAAATTTAACCAATGTCGTTGTCAAAGCGTTAGTGATCAAAACTTTAAACGACAATATCTCGAAAATGGAAGTATGTGACATGCGGCGTCCTTCTGACAACCACAGATATTACGACCGAGCTAAGCGAACGAGAACTTGAGAGACTTGAGAACTGTTGAGCGAACAACTGAAAACTGCTGAAAACTGAACGGCAGTTTCCCCTTCCCTGACGTATCGTCGTATCCAGGGTTGCCATATTTTGCGGGTACAAGGTACCCAGCCCCTTACCTTCGCGCCCAGCTGCGCGCCATCGCTTCGCCCACTCTGACGCGTACGGTACGCGTCAGCGTTAGTGCGAAGAGTGCAAAGACGGGCTCCGCCGCGCAGCTTTGCGAGGGGCGTAAGGGTAAGGGAATAAAAAAAATTTGGCAAATCTGGTCGTATCCGTGAGCGGTGTTGACCGCGCTTGCCCGTGTTGGTGCCTGTTCGATTGCACGCGCGCTACATAAACAAGCGTACCTCTACTCTGTCCGTGTGAACTACCTGCTCGACTGATCTACGCCGACGCGTTCCTCCGGTTTTCACGTTACCGAAGTTTCGAAAGCATGAGGCGGAAAGCCGGAATTTGGAGACGGCGCATTTGAATCCTGGCACAGCGCGACGCAGCGCAAGTTTTTCTATAACTTTTGATCTCAAAGAGATATCGAAGAGAAATTTGGACTACATTTTTTTCAAAAAAACGGGTTTAATGATGTAAACAGAAATATATTTTGCATTTTTTAAATAATGTTTTCGTTGGCCGGATAAGATGGTCAAAAGTGTCCATCCAAATTGATTTTTAGTCACGTCACATGTTGAATAGAAAATTATGAAAAAATTCATGAATATTCTACCTAATAGCATACACTACCGAGATTTTTTTCAAAATTTTTGGTTGCAAAGTCGATTTTTAAACAAATCGGAAAACATAAAATTGCCGATTTTATATCAAAGTCTTCAGTTGACCACATTTATATTATTAGTTGTTTCTCGTCCTGATTATTAATGTGTATTTTTTCAGGTTTTTCGATTTATGGAAACATGTTTTAAAAAATTGAAAATCTCCTAACAAACTTAGTTTCAGCAGAGAGAATAAGAGAGTGCTCACGCCCGGGTCTGAGTTGCCACCACTTTCTGGCACGCTCACGCTTAGCACGGAACAGCTCCCAGACCGACGGTAGAGCCCGTTTTTACCACGAAACAGCGACCATACCATGCAGCAGCATGTTTTAGCATGAAACAGAACCTTTACTAGCCTGTGGCATAAATAAGAACTAGCTTCAACCGATGCTTCGTGCGATATAACCATGTATGCATTAGAAATTGCCAAAATTCGATGCGGTAATACATAATTCTAATAAATTTAATATTAATAAGTAGCTTTTTATTAGAGGAACGCCTGTGGACTTGACATAAAAAGTGTATAGAATTGACATAAAGAGTAATAAAAATAACAATTGCAATTAAAATCACAATAAACATAATAAAAATAAAAATTGCAATTACAATTAAAATCACAATAAAAAAGATTAAATGAGTTTAAGTGCCGATACACTATTTTTAACATATAAAAAGTATTAACGAGGAATATAAATATTGTTACTTATTGTGGCTTCTAAATTATTTATAGAATTTATTTTGCATAAAGATCCGTAGTCTGTACTTATCACACACATTTTAAATCAGAATAACTTTTTTATGAATGGAGCAAACGACTTCAATTTCTCTGTAAGGCTAGAATAAGAAATGGTTTAGTAAATGATGTCTAAAAAATATGTTGAAAATTGAGTAAAACATATGTTGGAAATTGGAATTGCGAAAAAAATAGTGAAAATTGATTTTTACAACTTCTTTAGCTCGGCCAATAACGAAAGTTTAAGAGATGTGTTTGGTAAGCTCGTATTATTATCTCGTTGATTTGAGTTATAAACGATTAAAAGTGGTAAAAAGGCCGAATGTCATGGAAAATTGCAATTTTTATTCTACGACTTCGAATAAATCCACGAATAATTTTACGAATAAAACCACTATGCACATGCCTTTTTTTAATCGGAATAACGCGACGAAGCAACCGCGTCACTTACATGAAAGAAATATGAAAAATAAATAAGGTCTGCAATTCACTTGTTAGTGGTTTCATGCCGATATACCTGGCTGGCCGTCGGCCGTCGGGTTGCCCGTTGCACAGCCGTGTTTATTGCAGCACTTGGCCAAGGCTCCCGAGGCCCTCGTCACATCATCGCCCTAGCCAGCAGAGATGGGCAAAAATTGTATTTGAATACAAATTTCGAGGATACTTTCACGAGTAAAACCACTAGACACAGTTCTATCGAGTTTAGTCTTTTCTTAATCGGAAGAACCTCACGAACTGGCTCGTGTCACTTTCGTGAGGGCATCACGAAAAATAAACAATAAGTTCAGCATTCACTTGTCAGCGGTTTCATGCCGAGCTACCTCGCTGGCCGTCGGGTTACCCGTGTTTATTGCATTACTATTGTGTTCTGGGCTGAGGCCTCGGAACGCGTGTTCATTCAAGCCTCGAGCTGACCAAAATGATTTTGAAGGATCCGAAAGGATCTTTGAATTAGATACAGATACTATTTACAAATGTATCCATCGCTTCGAATCCTTCTGCTGCAGATAGATTGTATCTAAATCCTCGAGTAACTAGTTACAAATTTCGTATCTATTATTCGTGATCCGAAATTTGTATCTAATTACATATTTTGTCCAACTCTGCTCCAAAAGACGTCCTTTTATTTGGGACGTATGACGTTGAGACCTAAAACAGACGCAAAAACGACGTCTAAACAACGTCGTGTGCTATCTGGATACATTCACGATTAGCGTAATTACTAGCAATCAAATTGATTAAACGTTTTGAATTATGTCATATGGCTAGAGTATAATCTATCCTATGCTGAATATTAAATTAATTTATATTTTCATGTCCAGTTTTGCAGAAAACTACGCAAAATATAAGTCTATCGCTCGGGAACTTTTCTCGAAGTTGTATATTAAATCTAGAAACAGAGAGAGAGAATGTTTTTAATAATTTCACTTTCATAAAAATGATGTGAGATCTGATCTTCTCTGGCGTGGGAGGGGGAAATCGGCTCTGCGCATGGGATCTGATCCAGGCTAAGCGTCCGCTCTACCGTCGGTCTAGGATCTGATCCAGGCTAAGATTTTGGTGGTGGCAGCACTATACCGGAGGCAACTCAGAACCCGGGCGTGAGCACTCTCATATCCTCTCTGGTTTCAGTACTTACAATTGTTGAGCGAATGAATAATTCCTGAGGGTTGGTACGAGTGAATAAAGGTTTGGTTGGTACGAGTGAATAAAGGTTTGGTTGGTACGTGTGAATAAAGGTTAGGTTGGTACGAGTGGTTTTGAACAGAACATGCGTGAAGAACGGCAATAAGAGAGCACGTGTGTTGAGAGTTGAGAGTCGAACTGAGAAGCGTTAATATATTTATCATTAAATCACATTGTACACATATACATTGAGCAACAGTTTAAAGTCATTAAAGTTTTATATTCGGTTTAAAGTTAATTAACCAAGAGTTTTATTTAAACATAATCTGATCATTAAGAAATTACAAAAGGTTATGGGCCCAGGAATCGCAAAAAGCCAAAAATAAGAAATATACTATACAAGGAAAGTGTAGTATAAATATACTACACTAGTATAAAAGTGTATAAAAAAAGTAGTATAAAATAGTAGTATAAAAGAAATCGTCACTGATTGAAAGATCTAGAACGATACAGAAGTGTAAAAAAAAATATGGCGACTTCCGGTTTAATAGAGCTTAAACACGTGCAAAAGTTAACAGATATAGAAAGCTACATAATGTGGAAATTCCAGGTAACTATAATACTTAAAGCACATAATTTATTTGATTGTGTAACTACAGTAAAAGAAGAAGCAGAAAGAGACCAGGCATGGACATTGAAAGATGCAAATGCCCAAAAAGTGATTACCACTACAATCGACAAAAAACCAATGGTTCACATTCTAAATTGTACAACCGCTGAAGAAATGTGGACAAAACTACAGGCCATTTTTCAGAGAGATGGTGCACAACAAAAATGCACACTGCAACAAGATTTCTTTGGGTTTGTATACGACAGGAATACAGACATAGCAACGCATATAAGCAAACTGAAAAATATAGTGCACAGACTGAGGGCCTTAGGAACAGATATTGGTGATAAATTGGTAATTTCAAAAGTACTTCAGACTCTTCCGGAACATCTTCATTATTTCAGAACAGTCTGGGACTCTACAGAAAGGATCCGCAAGACTATGTCAGAACTGACAGCCAGGCTCATAGCCGAAGAAGAATTACATAATGGAAATAAAGAAAATCCAATTCCATTTAGAGCTACAGAAAAAAAATGCTTCCGCTGTAACCGAACAGGACACATAGCAAGAAACTGCAGAGTGAAAACTGAAGTACGTGATGAGCGACACAATGCTGGTTATGAAAGAGGATTCAGTAGACAGAATAGCTATGCAAGAAGAAATATAAGACAGCAGTGTAATATTTGTAAAAGAACAAATCATACAGAAAGGGAATGTTACTTCAACAAAAGTCAGAAGACAACGCCAACACCGAAGGTGAGTTTCATGGCGTGTAAAAATAAAGAAAATAATATTTGGGTTGTAGATTCTGGTAGCACCGCACACATGGCAAAAACCTGTGAGAAGCTGACGAATGTAAAAGAAGTAAACGTAGACATAAATAATTACCATTCTTTCAAATAGTGCGATCGCGAAAATACCTCCTTTATCTTATAGGTGGCGAAAAATTAGAGTTAAAGCCTTGGTTCGACAAACGTCCGCAAGATGGATAAGCGGTTGAACAAGACTTTCTCACAAGTTACTAAACTGACACCAATTAGTATATTAAGAACTTTCCTTATGACATTTGTTGTCTAAGGCAGGGTCCGCTAAATAGCCTTACTGATGAGTCCTATAGCGGGCCTGGGACGAAACACTCCACCTTTGTTTTCCTCCAATAAAATAGCATTTGGCATCTTTGCAGATTCAAACCCGAATCGGAAGCGTTATTTGGTTCGAACCCGGACTATAACGTTTCATGCCCCTCAAGCTATATTCATTTAGTGTAGAAATTGATCGAACCTGAGCGCCGAGAAAAATAATTACCATTCTTTCAAATAGTGCGATCGCGAAAATACCTCCTTTATTGTAGACATAAATGTAGCGAAAAATATGGAGACGATGAAGGCCACTGCTATGGGTGACATGTCTTTTAAAGAGTGCAACCTGAAAGAGGTCCTAAAGGTTCCAGACCTCAATACTAATCTACTGTCTGTGAGACAAATTGTCAAAAACGATGGCAAAGTGGATTTTGAAAAAGAAAAAGTGACAGTGCTCTGGAAGGATAAAACAATTTTGACAGGAAGTGTGACCGAGAACGAATTATACACTGTGACGTTGCAAGCGTGCGACGTCACTTCGCCGTTTGAACTCGGTCAAACAGCCGAATTACGTGTGGACCGGACCGACCTTTTTCGGTTACGTAAGCCACCCGCAGGCCATAAGAGCACTCCGAGAGGAAAATCTTCCGATTTCGTGCACCGTACTAATGCCATCTGTTGTGCGTACGGAGTACGACGTTTCAGGCAATTATCGATCCTAAAGAAAGCGTACGAGTCCGAAAAGGTGCCGAAGGATCAAATACCGAATAAAAGGATGGCCAACGAACAAATCCGGCGCCGGAAGCAGCAAAACAAGTCACCACACACGGGCGAACAAACCCGGAGGCGCCGTCGTGGGACGAAGAGATCCTATAGCGAACAACAGCATGCCCGAGTCCCGCCGCCGTCTCATCCCGCTCAACTAGGATCTCAGCGTGGGTGGTGTGTCGAATTGGCTGCCGAGGATTATGCGAACCGCTCGCCGAGGGCGAGCGGGAATTCAAAGGTCGCGGTAAATTAAGTGGTCGCGTAAAGTCTGGGGCCCTAGGACTTTTTCGTAGTTGCGATCCTGCGACAACCTAGTTGCGTTGCGTACGGCACCTATCGGAAAATTCGGCAATACGCTCGGAGTGGGGGGAACCAGGATCGATGCGTTCCGTCGATGCGGATCGAGGACTCACTGTCGCACAGAGGCTCCTCGAGTAGAGTCACGTTTTCGCTTTACCGAATCTCGCCCTTTCCAAATACCGAGTACCGATCAGTTTCGCGTCGCGGGTGGCTTGACTTCGGTTTTCGACTCGGCGCGGAATTTGGGACGAGGGACGATAGCCTAAGGGTCCAGAAGTCCGGTGCTAAAGGCCTGAGAGAAATATCGTCAACGGTAAGTCGATTCTGTGATTCCTCGATTCGTTAATCGTGGTGGCTCGTGTTATTCGCGCGAGGACGACACGTGTTCGTCTCGTCCTCGGAGATTTCGTAAGAGCCGAGGCGCAGGGCGCCTCGAGCCTTCGCTCGCGTCCTCCTCAAGGACGCTGTGAGCCTTCGCGACAAGAATTCCCCTTAATTTCGTAAATCGGAAGTCTTCCTCGGGAGTTGTGTCGGTATCGAATAAGTCTCGAATAGTCTTCGGTTCGGATAGTCGGCGACGGTAGAAGCGTAGGCGGAATTACGCGTGAACCGCGGCGGTCTACGCGCCTCGAATCCCGCGTACGGCCGTGGATTATCCATCGCACGTCGGCAATTTCGCTTCGTCTCGGACTCTCGCGACAGTCGTAGGAATTGCGCCGTTCATCCGCGCCTCGCGGAATCTTGTATCGACGAACAAATCGAATATTGTAACGTAGCATCGTACGTCCGCGATAGAATCACGATAGACTAACGCGCTCAGCGAACGATCATCTTCCGCTAAAGTGTACAAGGAGCGCGGGCTCCCGGTTCGCGGCCTCGTGGCCGCTCACCTGTATCTTTTACTTTCGTGACCATTAAAGATTAAGAGCCAATTCCGTTTGTTGATTCTTCACCTGCGAGATCCGTCCTGCCGTGAGGGCTGTCCCCGTTATCTCCTGCGCTCGAATCATCTGGCCGTTCGCGTCATTATTTCAGACCGCGTTTCGTGGAGGCTTGACTCTCGGACTCGGCTTCCCCGAGTTCGAGGTCACCATCGTGTTTCGCGTGGTATTTTCTCAATACCTGGCGCCCGAACTATCGTCGCGTTGTTCGTTCAAGCCTCCACCGAGTTCCGCCTTTGCACCGAGAGGACCGTGTCCGCACGGCCGCGCACGGCCCGGTCTCAGAGCCTATAAAATCTCGGGGTTGACCGTTTTTCGTCGGCCATAAAACCGTTCGAAAAAGGGACAACGTCGCAACACAATTGAATTAAATAACGAAGAAGCAGAGGAAGCTCTTCTGACAGAAAAGGTACCTACTGACAGAGCTATACTGTGGCACAGAAGGCTGGGGCATATGCATCAAGAAAAGATGAGAAAACTATTGGACCACGCACAAGGAATAATGCTCACCGAAAAGGAACTAAGAAGTATGGATGAAATGTGTGGAATATGCCTAAAATCTAGACAGACCAGACGCAAGTTTGACACAGTGAGAAAAAGGGCCAATAATCCATTAGATATCATACACACAGATTCATGTGGCCCGATAGAACCGCCAACATGGGACAACAAACACACGGTATTTTTTGACTCTTCTCGACGACAGCACCAACTTCGTTATGGTGTACCTGATAGCAAGAAAAGATGAAGTAGCCAATCTCATAAAGACATACGCGAACTTGGTGGAAACGCAGCAGGAAAGAAAAATAAATAAAATAAGGTCAGACAATGGAGGAGAGTACGTAAACAATAACCTCAAAGAATGGTGTATCAACAAAGGTATACAGATGGATTTTACAATTCCATACACCCCGCAACACAACGGAAAAGCTGAAAGACTAAATAGAACCATGGTGGAAAAAGTGAGAGCTCTCCTGCTCGAATCGAAAATGGATAGATCATTCTGGGGAGAAGCATTATATACTGCAGCTTATCTCTTCAACCGAACACCATCTGCAGCTATAGAAACCATGCCCGTACAAAAGTGGACAGGACGAAAGTCCGATTTGAAGAGAATAAGGGTGTTCGGAGCAACAGCCTATGCAAAAATCCTAGGACCTTTAAATAAATTAGAAGACAGAAGTAAAAGCTACAAAATGATAGGATATCTAGAAAATGGATACAGATTGTGGGATGAAGAAAAACACAAAGTGACAGTGGCAAGGGACGTGATAGTGGATGAAAAAGAGAACTATCAGTCGAAAGAAAGCGAAACAGACCCCACACAAATCGAAATAACAGTAGAAACAGAAGAAAACCTGGAGGACAACGACAACTCAACTACAACAGAAAAAGAAAAGAAAATCGACAGAAACTCAGAAGAGCCCACAAATAAAGAAGCCGCAACAAACAAATCAGAAAACACGGAAGGCCTGAGAAGATCCCAGAGACAGAGAAAAATCCCAGAAAGGTATGAAGCATTTCTAACCTATAGTGACGCAGTTTCAGGTCCTGACAAAGAAAAGTGTCTGGAAGCCATCCAGGAAGAAAAGGAGGCAATGGAAATAAATAAAACATGGGAGATAGTAGAAGAAAAACAATGCAAGACGGCAAAACCTATAACCAGTAAGTGGGTGCTAAAAATCAAGGATAATGGAAAATACAAGGCGAGACTGGTAATAAGAGGATGCCAGCAAAGGAGGAGTATTGACTACGAAGAAACATACAGTCCAGTAGCCAATATAAGCTCAGTAAGAGCTTTAATAGCATTTTCAACAATTAGGAACTACCATGTAGTAACCATGGACGTGAAGACTGCATTTCTCTATGGGGAACTAGAGGAAGAGATTTACATTTATCCACCTGAGGGATATGAGGAAGATTGGAAACTGTTCAAACTGAACAAGGCTATATATGGACTGAAGCAGGCACCGCTAAAGTGGAATAAAAAATTTACAGCTTTTCTAAACCAGAGTGGACTTGAACAACTTGCATCTGATCCATGTATCCTGAAGAAAAAGAATAGCAATCTAGTAATGGCTATATATATGGATGACGGATTTCTGGCAAGTGACAATATAGAAGAAATTTTAGGTTTAATCAAGGAACTGAAAAAAAAGTTTCAGATAACTGAATACAGAGAACCGACATCATTTCTCGGAATGGAGCTAGAGAAAGATCATGAAGGTATAAAAGTAACACAATCAAATTGCATAACTAACTTATTACAGAGATTTAACATGGGAGACTGCAAACCAAGGAGCACACCTATGACGAAAGAAGAAACAAGTGATGGAGATTCTGAGACAAATTTTCCCTACAGAGAAGCAGTAGGAAGTTTATTGTATCTGGTTACCAGAACTCGACCTGATCTTGCACAGGCAGTTGGCTGGTCAAGCAGGTACGTAGAAAATCCAACTGACATCAATGTCACAGGCCTTAAAAGAATTTTCAGATACCTAAGAGGAACGATACCCAATGGGATAAAATATTGGAAGCACGGTGATGACGAAATCATAACGGCATACAGCGACTCAGACTTCGCAGGGGACGTACAAACAAGACACAGTACAACCGGCTATGTAATATTCTACGGAGGAGGTCCAATCATATGGGCATCAAAAAAACAAAAACTAGTTGCCACCTCAACAACGGAGGCGGAATACATAGCTGCGGCAGAGTGCTGCAAGGAGATCATATTCATGAAAATGCTCTTAGAAGAAATCACGGGGAAGTGCATAAAAATCGAACTGAACATGGACAATCAGAGTGCTTTTGAACTAATAAAAACTGGTGCAGTGAATAACAGAACCAAACACATTGACGTAAAGTATAGATACGTTCATGAATTTGTGGAAAATAACTGTGTAAAATTAAACTACTGTCCTACGGAAGAACAAATCGTGGATATGATGACAAAGTCTTTAGATGCTAAGAAATTTGAAAAATGTACACGCGAACTGGTAATGTGAAAGAGAGTCTGTATGAGCGTATGCACGGTATGGAATATTCTGGAATTAAGGAGGAGTGATGTAAATAATTCCAGAGAGTCTGTATAAGTGTATGTGCAATATTGAATGTTCAGGAATTAAGGGAGCTGTATAGGCTCGATTTGTAACTAGAAAGGAACTAGAATCTTACTAGAAAAATGGCTCGAAACATGGGTTTGCGCCCAGACGTTGTTTGACCTTATGTGAGCAAATTGTGGGCTGGGTGAGGGCTCATTCTAAAGAGGAAGGTTAGACGCAGTGCGATTTTCTCATGAGGTTAACGAGATTATGTTAATAACTAATAATATGAGGGCCCAAAGTAGAGAAAAAATCTAGGAAAAAATCCCGCAGATTTCAATGCATTTTTCTGTCTCCAAAAGACTTTTTGAGTTATATGATGACCAGAGCGTGGTGTGATCAACCTTCCGCTTTAGAATGAGCCCTCATCCAGCACAAAATATGCTCGTATAAGGTGTACTATCTGCACTATATGGCGCAGACCCATGTTTCGGACACAAAATCTAGTAAGATTCTAGTTATTTCCTAGATATTTGCTATTTACTAGAATCTTACTAGATTTTGGGTCCGAAACATGGGTCTGCGCCATGTAGTTGTTTGACCTTATACGAGCATATTTTGGGCTGGGTGAGGGCTCATTCTAAAGAGGAAGGTTCATCACACCACGCTCTGCTCATCATATAAGTCAAAAAGTCTTTTGGAGACAGAAAAATGCATTGAAATCTGCTGGTTTTTTCCTATACTTTTTCTCTACTTTGGGCCCTCATATTATTAGATATAAACATTATCTCGTTAAAATCATGACCAGAGCGTGGTGTGATGAACTTTCGTCTTTATAATGAGCCCTCATCCAGCTCAAAATATGCTCGTATAAGGTCAAACAACTACATGGCGCAGATCTATGTTTCGGACCCAAAATCTAGTTAGATTCTAGGTATTTTCTAGTTACAAATCGAGCCTATACTACCCCCTTAAGGGGGTAGTATACCCTCGATTTGTAACTATAAAATACCTAGAATATTACTAGAAAAATGGCTCGAAACATGGGTTTCCTGGTTTTCAGTTAGTGTCCTTATTTGAGCAAATTTTGGGCTGGGTGAGAGCTCATTCGAAAGAGGAAGGTTCACCGCAGGGGGCTCTGGTCATGAGGTTAACGAGAATATGTTTATATCTAATAATATTAGTGTCCAAAGTAGAGTAAAAATCTAGGAAAAAAAACCAGCAGATTTCAATGCATTTTTCTGTCTCCAAAAGACTTTTTGACTGATGGGATGACCAGAGCCCCATGCGGTGAACCTTCCTCTTTCGAATGAGCCCTCACCCAGCCCAAAATTTGCTCAAATAAGGACACTAACTGAAAACCAGCAAACCCATGTTTCCACCAAAAATCTAGTAAGATTCTAGTTATTTTCTAGTTACAAATCGAGGGTATACTACCCCCTTAAGGAGGAGTGTTGAGCGAATGAATAATTCCTGAGTGTTGGTTCGAGCGAATAATGGTTTGGTTGGTACGAGTGAATAAAGGTTTGGTTGATACAAATGAATAAAGGTTAGGTTGCTACGAGTGGTTTTGAACCAGGGACTGAAAACTGTTATGATATCGGTTCCGGTTCTCGAAACAGTTATGAAGAACCGAAATGATGTTATAACTGTTACGAGAATATCGGTTCTGGCTTATATCGGTTACGGTTACGGTTCTGGAGAACCGATATTATTTCGGTTCCATAACTGTTATTTTTCGGTTCTGGATGTCGGTTCTGTATTTCGGTTCCGGATTTCGGTTCTATCTGTTAATTAAATTATTATATTTGCGTGGAGGTGAGAGGTAGACGCCACGTGCTTAACTTCACAACTTTATATTTTTGTTGATGTACATTAATACAACTTAAACAACTGTATTCTTACAGAACTTTTAACGAAAACACTTTTAACTGAAAATACTCTTTTGTCTAAACGTGGTCGCGCCCAAGTAGCCACGTACGTCCCTAAAACGTACGTTTCAGGTCCAGTTCACGTCCAAACGTCCTACGTCCATTCTGCGTACGTTTTAGGGACGTACGTGGCTACACGTGGCTACTTGGGCGGTTACATCTGTACATACGGAGCGTCTTGTCGTGAGTAATATTTCGAACGGCCAACGATTTCTAACGGTTCGTGCGTGACCGCTGATTGGCCACTTTTCCGATTTACTAGAAACAGGCTTGCCACAGTTAAAATAACAGTTGTATTTTCAACACTATCATTCTGTATTCTGTATTGTGTTCGGTCAGTTTGCTCTTGTATATTTATTATGTAAGTAGATATTTTTCGTTATTTATAATTTAAACAATCTTTAAATAAATAAATTTTTATAATTTATTTCTATATTCCTTATTTAAATTGTTATTTCAATAATTTATTGTTGTTAATACTATTTTGCATTTGTTTCCTCGCTCGTGTTCGTCATTTGCATCAGTAGCAGTAGAGAAGCTAAAGACTAAACAGCTAAACTGAACAGTAGTGCCGCTATCGCAAAGTTCGATTTATATTTTTAATTTATTAAAATGGGAAGAAAGAAATGTGAAATTGTGAGACAGTTTTTTGAAGTGACTCCATGTGGTAGAAGCCTACGCTGTTCAATAGGCGACTGTTCTTCAATCATTTCGGTATGAATATTTACTATTTACTAACTGCATTTTAGATTTACAGTAAATATTTTTCTTATTATTGAAATGTATATTTTAAGGATCATTCTACAAACCTGCAGAAGCATCTCGAAATTAACCATCCGAGTGAATTTAGGCTGGTAATGATTGAAAAGACCGGCCATAAAAGAATGTCAGAAGATGGAGCAATGAATAAAACCAGTAAAAAATCGAGACATGACTTAATGCATGCGTGTGTGAGGCTTACAACTATTCATGGAAGGCCCTTTTCCCTGATAGATGATGAAGCTTTTCAAGACATTCTTGAAATGTTACCTCAACATTCAGAAACAGACGCAGGTAATATTAATGCCCATAAAGTGCGTGATGCAGTTTCAATAGAAGCAGCGAAAGTACGGGATAAAATTAAAGAAGAGTTCAAGGATGCACTGATATCCTTAAAAGTTGATGCCGCAACGTGTATGGTCGATCTTTTTTGGCTATCAACGCTCAATTTATAAAACACCAAAAAGTATCTCTTCGGACATTAGGTGTGATTGAGTTGTTTGAAAGCCACACTTCGGAACATTTGAAAACTACTATACTTAACACTTGTTTAAAATTTGATATTTCTTCCAAACAAATCTATACCATTACAGTAGATAATGCAGCAAATATGGTAAAAACTGTTAACATCTATACAGGGTGTCCCAAATGTGGTGTACTTAATTGAAATGGGAGGTTCCTGAGACCATTCTAAGAGACATTTTCCTTTGCACCAATGTCAACTGCGGCTTTGTTTAGGAGTTATTAACGAAAAACACGGACCAATCAGAGCGCGCCCTAGACGCGCGATGGCACGTTCAGCCCGGCGCGCCGGGAGACGAGCGCGGTGTAACGCCGCGATGCCGTAACGAACAAGAGTTTCTCGAGATTATGTGAATCTTCCCCGATTTGGATGAGCTTTGGATATGTTGTCAAGACCATGATTCTGAACAACATTTCCCTTTACAGTTCTTGTCGGCCGGCTTTAGTTTACGCGATAAGTAACTTGTAATTGTAAATCGATCGATGTACTATCTGAACTATCTCCTCTCCGATTTCGATGAGCCTTGAATATGTTGTCAAGACCATGATTCTGAACAACATTATCCTTTACAGTTTTTGTCGGTCGGAAGAACTTTACTTGTCAATTCATATGGGTGGATCTCTTTACCCGACTTACGGCAACTTTACCCGAACGAGGGAAAAAGCAGAAACTGATTGTATTAAAACCTCACTTATTCAGCCGTAAATCCATTTGCTGCTTCGAAATGTGTGTCACTGGGTCACTCGGTGACGAACTGCACAGATGTCTTCAGGTATACGACAGTACCGAAAGCTAAGGGACGTACGGCCAGGTCGACGAACTGCACAGCCGGTGGTAAAAGGCCTAAGGGATGCGCGGTCAAGTCGACGATCCAGAATTTCACTTTCACTTTCGAATCGATAAATAATTCGTATGTTTATTTCACACAGATGCCTTGAAATTTTTCCACACTCACAATCACTGTTCACATTTGTCAACACATAGTTATGCACTAATAGTAATTGCCATATCCCTTGTACTGCTGCACAAATCACAACAATCAGGTAATGCAATCACTAGACTGCGGATTTCATGCATTTGCAGCAAACATGAGTAGGTGCATTTTAAGACAGTAGAGAGATTAAAATAATTTCAAAACACCATAGTATTATTTTCAACTTCTTAAAATGATCACAGTGAGAATCAAATATCTGTCTGGCTCCTGTCCCTTGTAATAGCGGCAGCCAACATTAATGTTGCATAAAGATCCGTAGTCTAGTGATTAGTTTAAATATTACTATCAAAAACACAGCTAATAGCAACCGTTAGCTTTGAATTGACAAGTCTTTGGAGATGTTCTCTCTATCGCGGCTCGAACGACACTGATTTTCCGCAAGATTTTTGTAAAGAATTTAGGAAGGGCATTTAGAGTGTCGAAATTCGAAATGTGCACGCTGTAGCACGAGAACGACGGGACGGTTATACGAAAAACAGAATGCGAGAAGGACCGCTGTAAGCTTTGTGGCAAACACATGTTTAGTTTTTCCTGCAGGTTGGTACGCAGAGTCGATGGGTAACTGTTCGAAAACGTCATCCGTCCTTTTAGCCAGCAAGGGGTAAAAATGTCAGGTCAGCGTAGCATCCCTATTGTCCTATACCTTCCTTAAGAAACTTTCTAAAAGAAGGACAGACGACGTTTTCGAACGGTTACCCATCGACTCTGCGTACCAATCTACAGGAGAAACTAAACATGTGATTGCCAGCGGTCCTTCTCGTATCCTGTTTTTCGTCCAACCGTCCCGTCGTTCTCGTGCTACAGCGTGCATTTCGAATTTCGACACTCTAAATGCCCTCCCTAAATTCTTTACAAAAATCTTGCGGAAAATCAGTGTCGTTCGAGCCGCGGTAGAGAGAACATCTCCAAAGACTTGTCAATTCAAAGCTAACGGTTGCTATTAGCTGTGTTTTTGATAGTAATATTTAAACTAATCACTAGACTACGGATCTTTATGCAACATTAATGTTGGCTGCCGCTATTACAAGGGACAGGAGCCAGACAGATATTTGATTCTCACTGTGATCATTTTAAGAAGTTGAAAATAATACTATGGTGTTTTGAAATTATTTTAATCTCTCTACTGTATTAAAATGCAACTACTCATGCTTGCTACAAATACATGAAATCCGCGGTCTAGTGATTGCATTACCTGGTTGTTGTGATTTGTGCAGCAGTACAAGGGATATGGCAATTATTATTAGTGCATAACTATGTGTTGACAAATGTGAACAATGATTGTGAGTGTGGAGAAATTTCAAGACACACATTTCGAAGCAGCAAATGGATTTACGGCTGAATACGTGAGTTTTTAATACAATCAGTTTCTGTGCTTCTTCTCTTTATTTACGATAATCTCGTAAACTAAAGCCGATCGCCAAAAAGTCTAAAGAGAAATGTTGTTCAGAATAATGATCTTGACCACATATCCAAAGCTCATTGAAATCGGAGAGCATTCACATAATCGAGAAACTCTTGTTCGTTGCGATGTCACGGCGTACCACCGACACTCGCTTGTCGGCGCGGTGTGGCGCGGCCGCCCAGGGCGCGCTCTGATTGGTCCGTGTTTTTCGTTAATAACTCCTAAACAAAGCCGCAGTTGACATTGGTGCAAAGGAAAATGTCTCTTAGAATGGTCTCAGGAACCTCCCATTTCAATTAAGTACACCACATTTGGGACACCCTGTATATATAAAAGCGAAGTCCTGACTCACCTATCAACGCCCAGGCTAAACCCTTGGACTTAGAAAGCTGAAATTTTGCACAGAGGTTTCCCTTATGATCTATACAAGGGATAAGAAAGGATATTTCGAAATTCAATCCCCAAGGGGGTGAAAAGGGGTTGCAACGTTTGTATGAGGAATATTTTGTTCGTGGTCGGATTTACTTCATACTTGGTCTTAATGCTCTTTGATATAATTAATCAAACACCTGTTTCGGCATTTTAAAAAATTGAACCCCCAAGGGGGTGAAAAGGGGTTGCAACGTTTGTATGAGGAATATTTTGTTCGTAATCGGATTTACTTCATACTTGGTCTTAATGCTCTTTGATATAATTAATCAAACACCTGTTTCGGCATTTTAAAAAATTGGACCCCCAAGGGGGTGAAAAGGGGTTGCAACGTTTGTATGAGGAATATTTTGTTCGTGGTCGGATTTACTTCATACTTGGTCTTAATGCTCTTTGATATAATTAATCAAACACCTGTTTCGGCATTTTAAAAAATTGAACCCCCAAGGGGGTGAAAAGGGGTTGCAACGTTTGTATGAGGAATATTTTGTTCGTGGTCGGATTTACTTCATACTTGGTCTTAATGCTCTTTGATATAATTAATCAAACACCTATTTCGGCATTGTAAAAAATTGAACCCCCAAGGGGGTGAAAAGGGGTTGCAACGTTTGTATGAGGAATATTTTGTTCGTGGTCGGATTTACTTCATACTTGGTCTTAATGCTCTTTGATGTAATTAATCAAACACCTATTTCGGCATTTTAAAAAATTCAACCCCCAAGGGGGTGAAAAGGGGTTGCAACGTTTGTATGAGGAATATTTTGTTCGTGGTCGGATTTACTTCATACTTGGTCTTAATGCTCTTTGATATAATTAATCAAACACCTGTTTCGGCATTTTAAAAAATTGGACCCCCAAGGGGGTGAAAAGGGGTTGCAACGTTTGTATGAGGAATATTTTGTTCGTGGTCGGATTTACTTCATACTTGGTCTTAATGCTCTTTGATATAATTAATCAAACACCTGTTTCGGCATTTTAAAAAATTGAACCCCCAAGGGGGTGAAAAGGGGTTGCAACGTTTGTATGAGGAATATTTTGTTCGTAATCGGATTTACTTCATACTTGGTCTTAATGCTCTTTGATATAATTAATCAAACACCTGTTTCGGCATTTTAAAAAATTGGACCCCCAAGGGGGTGAAAAGGGGTTGCAACGTTTGTATGAGGAATATTTTGTTCGTGGTCGGATTTACTTCATACTTGGTCTTAATGCTCTTTGATATAATTAATCAAACACCTGTTTCGGCATTTTAAAAAATTGAACCCCCAAGGGGGTGAAAAGGGGTTGCAACGTTTGTATGAGGAATATTTTGTTCGTGGTCGGATTTACTTCATACTTGGTCTTAATGCTCTTTGATATAATTAATCAAACACCTATTTCGGCATTGTAAAAAATTGAACCCCCAAGGGGGTGAAAAGGGGTTGCAACGTTTGTATGAGGAATATTTTGTTCGTGGTCGGATTTACTTCATACTTGGTCTTAATGCTCTTTGATGTAATTAATCAAACACCTATTTCGGCATTTTAAAAAATTCAACCCCCAAGGGGGTGAAAAGGGGTTGCAACGTTTGTATGAGGAATATTTTGTTCGTGGTCGGATTTACTTCATACTTGGTCTTAATGCTCTTTGATATAATTAATCAAACACCTGTTTCGGCATTTTAAAAAATTGGACCCCCAAGGGGGTGAAAAGGGGTTGCAACGTTTGTATGAGGAATATTTTGTTCGTGGTCGGATTTACTTCATACTTGGTCTTAATGCTCTTTGATATAATTAATCAAACACCTGTTTCGGCATTTTAAAAAATTCAACCCCCAAGGGGGTGAAAAGGGGTTGCAACGTTTGTATGAGGAATATTTTGTTCGTGGTCGGATTTACTTCATACTTGGTCTTAATGCTCTTTGATATAATTAATCAAACACCTTGTCACGTCTGCCGACGTGTTGCCATAGGTTATAAGCATAGCCAATAAGAGTAGGATATTGTAACCGTAATTATTAAGAATATTGATTAGTTATAAGTAGTCATACTTCGCTCCGTTCATCAGATCCGATTCTCACCTCATACCATATACCCATTCTTATCTTAACCCTTGTATAATAATCATATCTTAATGTATTCCCCGTAGCAGTATCACGTAGCATTCACCGTAATCATTAATCGCGCGCTTCTCATAACATCCATAGCGTTATGTCTAACGAGACATCCGGTAGAAAATAAGACACCTATGTATTCGACCTCACGATCCTAAAAAGAGTTCAGTCAGTCAGTTCAATTCGGACAGCCAGTCTGACACGTTCGTTCAAGACTCCAGCGAGGCTCGTCGCCTCCTGGATGTCCCGGTCCGGACTCCGACGAGTCCTCGCTCTCATCCGCCTTTTAGCGGTCCTGCTATATCACGCGCTTCTAGTTCATTATAATTTCATTTCATACGTTACAAATATATTCCCAGTTATTAATTTAATAAGTGAGTCTCGCTTAGTTCTTCTCCCTACATCCTCGCGCTTTCCTATTCAATTCGCGTTCGTCGCTATCAATTACGAAAGCTCATGCGCGTCAACGAACGCGGGACGGAGGACAACAGCGGGGTATCTCCAGCCAACCGAGGATCACCGACGACGTGACCTTCCCAGGACGAGTGAGGATCATCGTCCTTCCTACGACGATCCAGCCTGATTCGACTGCAGCCGTCAGCGAGCAACGGAAGCAGTTCGCATAAAGGAAGCCTGCCTGTCTTCACCGATCGCTATACTCAACTGTCCGATAAGTTGCTAGATATTTGCGAAGATTCGCGCCGTCTCAGTTATCTCTGTTCTCGTCCGCCGCTTTGGGGCGAATCTACTGTAAGCGTTAAGTAGAATACGCATGTTCGCGAAAGTCGTGGTTCCCAGTCAGACGTCGGACGTAACGTGCCGCGTGGACAGAAGGTTGTATCGCATTTGAGAGCGTCCAGTAAGGGGAATGGGTCGCGGAACGATAGTTTTCGCGAAAGTCAGACTCCGGGACGTAACAAATTGGTGGCAGCGGTGGGATCGATCAACCACCACGACGAAAGGGCGAACCCAACGAGAAACACGCGTTCTCAGCGAACAGAAAATTTGATTAACTTTCCGTTGCACCTGTTAGCAAAGCCTCTTCAAGACGATCCGATGCCAACTCGTAGAGATTACTCGCCTGAGCGAGAAGATTCGCGACTAGTTATAAAAGCCGCAATAGATTCGATTCCTTCATTCGATGGCACGAATATTTCTGTGCTGCAATTCACGCGAGCCTGCAAGCGCGCCCGCGATCTCGTTCCTCGACATGCGGAAAGAACGCTGTCGAAATTGATTATCATTAAACTCCGCGGAATCGCGTATACCGCAATCGAAGACGAAAACGTCGAAACAGTAACCGAACTGTGCAACCGTCTCAAAGACGTTTTCGGCACCTGTCACACCGTCGACCACTACCGAGGTCAGATGGCAAATATTTTCATGCGGCAAAACGAGCATATTCTCGATTACATTTGCCGCGTAAAAGATCTCCGCGCCGCGATCCTCGACTGCGATCGCGATCGACCGAACATAGCGAACGTAGACGATCTCACGATAGATAGTTTCATCCGCGGGTTAATCCCGAACCTCCGAAGTGAAATCCGGCGCCTTCGACACGGATCACTGAATCACGTATTCAATAAAGCGATAGAATTATATAAAGAGGCCGAAATAGACAGAGACCGTTACGAACGATTCGACGAACGAATACGATTTTCGGACGCGTCACGCGACAGAACCCCCGATAGGATGACGTCGCCGCAGCACCCACAGTCGAACCCGAGATTCGATCAATCATATTCTTCCTACCGAAGTCGCCAATCCGACGTATACGCATTTTCATACGATAGGGATTCTTCGGCACAACAATATCGCAACTTCAGAGTCGACCGTAGTCCGACACCCGAGCGCTATCGCGACGACCGTTATCGCCCGGACCGATACCACGATGGGCCACGCGACGACTCTCCTTATCGCACGCGTGCCGACCTGTTTTCAAACAGACCACGCGGAGAATGTCATCTCGAGTCATATCACGATGCGTACACCTCCTCCCAACGCCGCGAAGATGATTACGCGAGCTCTTTTGCACCAGCAAAGTACTGCAATTATTGCGAGACGTCCGAGCATGATATTTACGAATGCCGCAAACGCGAAACCGAACGGTCGGGAAACGGACCAAGCCTCCTGTCCGCCGCGAGTCCACGACAGGAGGCACCTCTCAAACGATTCGCTTGAATAATCGCGACCGAGCCGAGCACAGAAAGGGCCAGAGAGTAACGAGAATAACTCTCAGCGACAATACCGCAATCCCGCATATAATTGTTATGATCCCCGAGTTGATGAAAGATATTAAGATCATGCTAGACACAGGATCAGAACCGAACCTGATCAGAGCCTCAGTATTAAAGCCCGATATTGTAATCGACACGGGAAATAAAATTCTAATGTCTGGCATTACCGACGAAATCGTGTCGACTGTAGGATCCGTATGTTTAACAATATCTGGTACGCCCGTAGAATTTCAAGTTGTGCCAGATTCATCTGCAATTCCATCCGAAGGAGTTCTTGGATCTGCGTTCTTAGTCCAAGGCGCAGACATTTCGTATAGAAACCGGTGCATGACATGGCAAGGAAACGAGTTTCCTTTTATCTCACGCGAGAGTTGCCATACCGAACCGCGAGCCGGGGTATACACAGCGATGAACGCCGCCGTACCTAGGATAGGTTACCTGCGAAAATGCGAAATCGCGCCCGGCGTTATAATTCCGAATTGTTCAAAGCGCATCTCCGACGTTAAAGCGTACATACAGAGCGTCAACACCACGAGCGAACCGATCGAACTCTCCACGCCGAACATGGAGCTGGAGGAAGTAGAAAGTATCGTGGAAATCGCCGATCCGGAGTCAGGATTTACGAATTCTATTTCAAATTCAATCCCAATTTCAAATTCTAAGTCTACTATATCAAATGCCCATGAGCATCCAGATTCGCGAGCGAATCATTCAAATTCAGATTCAATTTCTATTTCGAGTTCAAAGCAGAACTCATCGTTGAATCTCAATTCTACTAATTCCGATACGAACAAGTATCATTCCAATTCAGATTCAATTTCTATTTCGAGTTCAAAGCAGAACTCATCGTTGAATCTCAATTCTACTAATTCCGATACGAACAAGTATCATTCCAATTCAGATTCAATTTCTATTTCGAGTTCAAAGCAGAACTCATCGTTGAATCTCAATTCTACTAATTCCGATACGAACAAGTATCATTCCAATTCAGATTCAATTTCTATTTCGAGTTCAAAGCAGAACTCATCGTTGAATCTCAATTCTACTAATTCCGATACGAACAAGTATCATTCCAATTCAGATTCAATTTCTATTTCGAGTTCAAAGCAGAACTCATCGTTGAATCTCAATTCTACTAATTCCGACACGAACAAGTATCATTCAAATTCAGATTCAATTTCTATTTCGAATTCAAAACCGAATTCATTGTTGAATCTCGATTCTTCCATTTTAGATACCAACGCGTATCCCAAGTCCAATCCAAATCTAAAAATCCTAAATCTTCGTCCCAATTCATCTAATTCTCTTTCCAATTCATATTCTCTCGATTCCCGTTGCGACGAGGTCACGGACATAATTAGTACCGACCATCTCAGCAAGAAGAGAAATATTCGAAGTTCAACGCGCGATAATCACGATAAATCTCACCTCTCCAGCGACCGCTTATACAAGACAGACCGAGTCATTCGCACGAAACCGAAACCCGTGAAATCAAAAACGTTTACATTTAGAGCGATAGCCGCGAAGCGTAACATGCATATTGTAAACTCTCCGAAATCTAAGATGTTTGTGTTACAACCGATAAGCCGCAAGCGATGTACATTTTCAGCGAAGACGATGACGCGTCAACCCATTCCTATTTCCTCTACGATGGATTACGACTCGTCCGACATGTTTGACGATGCGAGTCCAAGACGACTATTTATGAAACGTTACGTTGAACCGCGACGTTCGACTCCGAGGATGAGAAATAATTTTCGTGCCGAAAATTATTTCCCCAAGGGGTGAGGTGTCACGTCTGCCGACGTGTTGCCATAGGTTATAAGCATAGCCAATAAGAGTAGGATATTGTAACCGTAATTATTAAGAATATTGATTAGTTATAAGTAGTCATACTTCGCTCCGTTCATCAGATCCGATTCTCACCTCATACCATATACCCATTCTTATCTTAACCCTTGTATAATAATCATATCTTAATGTATTCCCCGTAGCAGTATCACGTAGCATTCACCGTAATCATTAATCGCGCGCTTCTCATAACATCCATAGCGTTATGTCTAACGAGACATCCGGTAGAAAATAAGACACCTATGTATTCGACCTCACGATCCTAAAAAGAGTTCAGTCAGTCAGTTCAATTCGGACAGCTAGTCTGACACGTTCGTTCAAGACTCCAGCGAGGCTCGTCGCCTCCTGGATGTCCCGGTCCGGACTCCGACGAGTCCTCGCTCTCATCCGCCTTTTAGCGGTCCTGCTATATCACGCGCTTCTAGTTCATTATAATTTCATTTCATACGTTACAAATACATTCCCAGTTATTAATTTAATAAGTGAGTCTCGCTTAGTTCTTCTCCCTACATCCTCGCGCTTTCCTATTCAATTCGCGTTCGTCGCTATCAATTACGAAAGCTCATGCGCGTCAACGAACGCGGGACGGAGGACAACAGCGGGGTATCTCCAGCCAACCGAGGATCACCGACGACGTGACCTTCCCAGGACGAGTGAGGATCATCGTCCTTCCTACGACGATCCAGCCTGATTCGACTGCAGCCGTCAGCGAGCAACGGAAGCAGTTCGCATAAAGGAAGCCTGCCTGTCTTCACCGATCGCTATACTCAACTGTCCGATAAGTTGCTAGATATTTGCGAAGATTCGCGCCGTCTCAGTTATCTCTGTTCTCGTCCGCCGCTTTGGGGCGAATCTACTGTAAGCGTTAAGTAGAATACGCATGTTCGCGAAAGTCGTGGTTCCCAGTCAGACGTCGGACGTAACGTGCCGCGTGGACAAAAGGTTGTATCGCATTTGAGAGCGTCCAGTAAGGGGAATGGGTCGCGGAACGATAGTTTTCGCGAAAGTCAGACTCCGGGACGTAACACACCTATTTCGGCATTGTAAAAAACTGAACCCCCAAGGGGGTGAAAAGGGGTTGCAACGTTTGTATGAGGAATATTTTGTTCGTGGTCGGATTTACTTCATACTTGGTCTTAATGCTCTTTGATGTAATTAATCAAACACCTATTTCGGCATTTTAAAAAATTCAACCCCCAAGGGGGTGAAAAGGGGTTGCAACGTTTGTATGAGGAATATTTTGTTCGTGGTCGGATTTACTTCATACTTGGTCTTAATGCTCTTTGATATAATTAATCAAACACCTATTTCGGCATTTTAAAAATTGATCTCCTAAGGGGGTGAAAGGGGGTTTTGAAATCTAAGATTGCGGCATGACATAAAATTAAAACTCTATAGGGGTGAATGGGGGGTTAAAAGGTTTTATATGGAGAAACAATATCAATTTCCGAGGGCATTAAACGGTTTTCTGTGCGAGCGAAGCCGCGGGCAAAAGCTAGTATTAAATAAAGAAGAAAGGGGAGAAAACGAAGAAGAAACAGAAATAATGGGAACAGAGTTACCTCTCTTAATAAATTCTGATTCTTGTGAATCATATGCGACAGAATTTACAAGAGAGGTAGACTTTACAACGTATGCAATAAGATTTGCAGCACACACACTCCAACTAGCTGTGTGCGATTTGCTAAAACAAAAAAAAATTACCGAAACCATAATTAAAGCAAGGTTTGTTGTGAGAAAACTACGCACGCGTATTTTAAAGTCCGCATTATCTGCAATGTGTTCAAAAAATGCCATATTAGATTGCACAACGAGGTGGAATTCCACCCTTGATATGCTTGAGAGACTGGTAGAATTAAAGTTTATACAGGGTGTCCCAGAACAAGTGTCGTTCCTTGAAATGGAGGTTCTTGAGACCATTCTAAGAGACATTTTCCTTTGCACCAATGTCAACTGCGGCTTTGTTTAGGAGTTATTAACGAAAAACACGGACCAATCAGAGCGCGCGCTGGGCCGCCGCGCCGGCAAGAGAGTGTCGGTGGTACGCAGTGACATCGCAACGAACAAGAGTTTCTCGATTATGTGAATGCTCTCCGATTTCAATGAGCTTTGGATATGTGGTCAAGATCATTATTCTGAACAACATTTCTCGTTAGACTTTTTAGCGATCTGCTTTAGTTTACGAGATTATCGCGAGAAACTTTACTTGTAAATCCATGGGATCGATGTACTACTAGCTTCTATCCGATTTCAATGAGCTTTGGATATGTGGTCAAGACCATTATTCTGAACAACATTTCTCTTTAGACTATTTGGCAGTTGGCTTTAGTTTACGAGATAATCGTAAAAAAAGAGAAGAAGCAGAAACTGATTGTATTAAAAACTCACTTATTCAGCCGTAAATCCATTTGCTGCTTCGAAATGTGTGTCAGTGGGTCACTCGGTGACGAACTGCACAGATGTCTTCAGGTATACCGAAAGGTAAGGGGCATACAGCCAGGTCGACGAACTGCACAGCCGGTGGTAGATAGTTGGTATACTAAGGCCTAAGGGATGCGCGGTCAAGTCGACGATCCAGAATTTCACCTTCACTTTCGAATCGATAAATAATTCGTATGTTTATTTCACACAGATGCCTTGAAATTTCTCCACACTCACAATCACTGTTCACATTCACATACCCTTCCTAAATTCTTTAGAAAAATCTTGCGGAAAATCAGTGTCGTTCGAGCCGCGATAGAGAGAACATCTCCAAAGACTTGTCAATTCAAAGCTAACGGTTGCTTTTAGCTGTGTTTTTGATAGTGATATTTAAACTAATCACTAGACTGCGGATCTTTATGCAAAATTAATGTTGGCTGCCGCTATTACAAGGGAGAGGAGCCAGACAGATATTTGATTCTCACTGTGATCATTTTAAGAAGTTGAAAATAATACTATGGTGTTTTGAAATTATTTTAATCTCTCTACTGCATTAAAATGCACCTACTCAAGTTTGCTACAAATGCATGAAATCCGCGGTCTAGTGATTGCATTACCTGATTGTTGTGATTTGTGCAGCAGTACAAGGGATATGGCAATTATTATTAGTGCATAACTATGTGTTGACAAATGTGAACAGTGATTGTGAGTGTGGAGAAATTTCAAGGCATCTGTGTGAAATAAACATACGAATTATTTATCGATTCGAAAGTGAACGTGAAATTCTGGATCGTCGACTTGACCGCGCATCCCTTAGGCCTTCTACCACCGGCTGTGCAGTTCGTCGACCTGGCCGTACGTCCCTCGGCTTTCGGTATTGCCGTATACCTTGTCACGTTAACCTTTTTCCGACGAGCGGTTTGACTCGCGGAAGCCGGTTAACTTCGGGCCTTGCAGGCGCTGAGACCAGGCCGCGTGCAAGCCGAGTACACGCGGTCCGCCCGAGACAAACGAGACTCGAGGATTCGACGATTTCCTCACGAAAAACGAAAGGTTCGGGCGCCAGGCACCGCAAGGATGCCACACGAAACGCGGAACAAGGCTCGAGCTCGGAGAAGCCGAGATCGAGGGTCGAATCTTCGAGATACGCGGATCGAAAACGACGTCGCGACTAGGCCAGATGGTTCGAACACGGGATGACTAGGACAGCCCTCTCGGCAGGACGGATCTCACAGGGAATCGAATAATTCGACTACGATATGGTCTCGAGCTATTTATTGTAGCAGTCGGTAAATTACAAAATCTGCGGCCACGTGACCGCGACCCGAGAGCCCGCGCTCTTCATACAAGATAGCGTGAAGGTGGTCGTTCGCCGCGCGGATGTCTTACCGATTTTGCTCGCACGATACCGCTGACAATTACCGTTGTTTCGTTCGCAACGAACTTCGGAAACGCGAGACGCAGATGATCGGCGAACTGCGAGACTGCCGCGATGACTTCCGCCCGTGATTCGCCCCGACGCGTACGCTAACGATTACGCGATCGAACGCCGACGAAAACCCTACGATGTTCGGCGAGAGACACAGGACTCGAGAAACGCGAAGATACCGAAAAGAATTACTCTCACGAAACGCGACTCCCCTTAGGACACTCTTTCGCACGTAATTTAAAGACGAAAACTCTCTCAAAATAATCTCGAAATCTCAAAGCATTCCCGAAACGAATGCGAGCGAATTATCGAGGACGGAATGGGAAGCATTCGTCCTCTCGCGACGAAGGTCGAGCCGTCGCGCAACGAAATACCGAATGGATCACAAGTGCGGCTTACCGTTTCTCGTTTTCGATGCCCTTTTTCGGAACTGCTCTCGATAGAACGTGAGGCACGGCCGGAACGTAGGTGGACTTCATCCTAGACACCACGAAAACCTCCAACGGGCACTTCTCGGTTTCCCGACGCTAAATTACAATTAGTTCGCAACGCGAGTGCAGAGCGCACGTCCTGCGATAACGAGAGCCAGCGCGACAGTGATCCATCGATTTTCGGCAATCTAGCGGATCGAACTCGGTTCCCCGCACTCGACCGCTTTTCCGAATTGCTTATGGCGTGTTTCCACGGCGTGAACTCTATGGCACAGGAGCGTACCCTCTTCGCGTCCTAGGGCCCCGGACAGTCATGAAATTGGTCCAGGAGCCTATCGCTCTCTTGACCGGCGGAGGGCCTTCCTCTTCTTGGCTACGAGGGCACCGACCCCGGGGTAGCTCTCCCTTGACGGGGCGAGACGGCGTCAGGTCTTCCAGTCCGTCACCTTGGACGAGGTGTTTAATAGAGCTACTGTCCTGGCGGCGCCTCCGGTTTGTTTGCCGAGTGTCCTCGCACCAAGCTCTAATTTCTCGAAATCGGCCATTTGCTTTTCCGTCGGGCGCTTCCTGGCCGCGGGGCGTCTGTTAGTTCCCCGTGACAATTCGGAAGGACGGTGGTTCCTTCTGCGCGTTCCCTATACGGCCCTGAAACTTGCCGTTCTCGGCACGCGCGAAAGATGTCATTAGGAGGTCCTCGATAATATCGGAATCTCTTAGAGGAGCGCTCTCGAATCCTGTATCGGTAACGTGTCCCGTTAGAGGGCGGTCCGGTCCTTTATCGCTCTCAAATATGCGCGGAATTAACGGAGAAGGGACGTCGCAAAAGTTGCAACGTCACAACTCCCCCCCCCCCCTTAAAATGGACCGGACCGACACGGTTTCGTCGCCCCCGTGATCCGCGGCTCGACAGGTGAGAGAGCGTTCCTCCCAAGAGACGTCCTTTTCAAAACGGAGCCTTCACCACGAAGTAACAAACACGCCCAACAAATACCCAACTCCTGCAATCGAAAAATCAAATTGTTCAGACCGGGTTTCGGACGAGAGGCGCGAGCATCAGTTGACCTTTTCAGTTCTCGCAAACAGGACTTGAATGCTCGTGTATCCCGGTCACGAGGGTGTACTCGTCAAGGGCCTACGATAGACCCTCAGCGCGCGTCACTGCCCTCGTCGGGGATCGCTTGGCGGTTCTTCTCGCGGCGATAGCGAGTCGGCTGGTCAGCCGTCCTGTCCTGCGGCGGAAGCGGGGTTAGGCGGTCGACGGGCAGCTCCTCTGGTTCCTACCCTGTCTCCTCCCTTGGAAACAGAAAGTTATTAAAGGAATGCTGGAGAGAAAGAAGGAAGGATGAAGAAGAGGGAAAGCTAGATAGATGGGGAGAAGAGAGAAAAAGACACTATTGGCGATGCGGAATGGGGGTAAAGGAGGTAGTAAGACTAAGAGAAGAGGAAGGCACAATAGAGGGGAAAGTAGTAAGCAGAGACAGGGAGGTACAGGACCAAGAAAGGATAGAAAAAGTGTGGAAATCAAGAAGTGTGCCCAGGTACAAAGAGATAAGAACGGTGGGGAGACCGAGATACCTGATAGGAAAAAGAGGAAGAAAAGGGGATAGGGTGAAGACGATAGCAAGACTGAGGTGTGGTAACGAGGAAAGAGCAAATAAATTCTGGGAAAAAGAAGGGAAGAAAGTATGCAGGATGTGTAGAGGAGAGGAGGAGACGTTAGAGCACCTAATTGGAAGATGTAGGGAGATGGAAGAAATAGAAGGAAAAATAGAAGAAATACTAGACGAAAGTGGGAAAGGTGCAAATTGGGGAAGGAAGCTAATTAAGAGAAAACAGAGAAAGAGTGGAGAAGAAAGAGATAGAGGAGTGGGAAACAAAATAGTGTATAAGTAGCGTTGGACAAGAGAGGGTAAAGAGAGATAGGGACAAAAAGTAGAGAGGAACAAAGATATACATAGTTTGTAAATTGTTTTGTAAATATTAAGATAAGCTAGAAGTAAGAAAAAGTAATTATGTAAGAAATGTGTCGAAATGCAGGAAGAAGAGAAAAAAAATGTAACGCCGAAGGGCATATATTTGAGAATAAAGATTATATATATATGTTGTCACGTCGTCTATCGTTTCGTAGCTGAAACGTTAGCGACACCGGGTATTTATAAGCGATACCGCCGGGCCGCGTTCGGCCGCGCGAAACGCGGTCCACCCGGGACAAAAATTGTACGCAGGTTCGTCGTCTCTCGAGATCTTCTAAGTAGAGTTCGGGCGCCAGGCACGGAAGGTGCCACGCGAAATTCGAGATTACGAACACTTCGAGAGACAGCCGTACGAACCTGCGACAATCGGAATTAGACGGAGATGGTACGTTAACGGTCACAGGGTACTACGCGGGTCGAACACGAGGCGTTCCCCGCGGCGGGAAGGTTTCTCACGCAATAACGACTCAGAGTTTCGGCTAACACAACTTTATTCGTCCGATGATGCTTACAGAACTGTGGCCGGCAACGACCGGCAGCGTTTTTAGGTTAGCCGGCGCGTGACAGGTGGTCGGCGACGACGGTTCGTCGCACGCGCGATTTGACCGTCTCCGGTCCTTCTCTTTACGCTTGGGATCCGGCAGCAACGTGAATTTAACGTCGGCGTACGCGAGCTTCACGTTCTACGCCCGAATTCCGATGGAAAATGCGATACAATAGTCTTCTCGTCGGCAGAACAAGCCGCGGAAATACGACGAGAGCACGTGGCGGCGTTGCACCGTGGGACGACTCGAGGTTCGATTCGAAACGACAGTAACGCGCGGATCCTCGAAAACGTAATGGTGCCTAATGCTCGAAACTCCCTTCACCGCGCGTATCGAGGTCAGGTCTACGCGCGGATCCTCGCTATCCGACCTCTAGCATGAGCACCCGAAAAATATATTCCCCGCGCGTTTGCTAACCGACGGATTCTCGCCGCCCGCGGATTACTTCGAATCCGTCTCGAATACCGGCAGCTACGAAATCAAGTCGGTGCTTCTACGACGCGATCGCGGACACAACACACTACCGAGCCAACACGAGAAGGATCAATTTATCGAAATGAGAACTGGCAGAAGCTTACCCAGGGCAACGACCGGTGGTTGACGTTCTCGTCCCTCTGTCTCCGGCAGCTTCGCTTCGCAACTATTAAACTGGTGACTATTAATACGCAGTTGTTAAGATTTCTAATACGCAACTAATCGGTATGAGAGCCAACGAAGAAGTGATCCTTCACGGTGTGACTCGGGAACGCGGAAGCGGAGCGTCCTCCCCTTGCCGCTCTCGTCCCCCCGCACGCAATTCGACCGATCGCTAACAGATTTTCGGACGGGGCCTAGCCCTGCGCGACGGTCCTTGGCGTCCTGCGATTCGATGATTCTCCGGCAGCGATGCGTGTTGATTCGCCGCTTCCTTTAGAGGTGATCGACGCGAGCCAATCCGGCAACTGATCAGGTTTCTCTTCGGATGAGGCGACGGAGAGACAGCTGAGCTCCCTTTCTTGGCATCGCCTGTCCTCGTCGGCGCCTCCAGGTAGTCTATCCTGGGCCGCGTTGATCCCTAACTTCCGTGGTGTGGGAGTTTACGCCGGTGCCGATCCTTTCTTTGTTTTTCGGCGGGAGAGGTGCTTCGGGCCCCCCCTTGGGGCCCGACTACGGTCCTGCAGATACGCGTCGCGCAATTGGCGCGACGCTCAAAAGTATTAGAACTCGCCCATGGGTCTCGTTCGCACCCAGGGCGAGCGCTCGCCACGGCGCCTCCCGCGTATTTGGCTGCCAGAGGGTGACCCGGTCTTCCGATAACCGGCATCGGGTGACGCTGGCAAAACTGCCACGTCACAATGTAAAGAAAGTATACCTTCTTTAGTTTTGGAATTTGCCGCGCTTCCCATGCTCCGCGCGTCTTTACTTTAATCACCGATAGATGGAGCGACAATGAGCAGAAGAATTGAAGAGAGAGAGAGATAGTAATTACGCAATAGAGCGCACGTGCAAAATACAAAGATTAACAGAATAAACAAAATTAGTAGTGTAGGCAGAGAAGTGATAATAGGAAATTTTAATTGTCGTTTCTTTGTTTACAGGTAAGGTTGTAAATAATGTAAATAATTGTTGTTAATGAATAAAGACAAAATTTTCTTTGTTTACAGAGAAACAGATTTTCGCTTACTCATTATCACCTAAATAACTATTGTCTTACAAAACGACAATTCTTGTTTACAATGGCAAGAAAACTACAATTCGCATTTAAATATGTGGCATCACCAGGCGATAAAAAGACAAGTGTAGTTGTCATAACCTCTATTACAACAGAAGACAATAGGAAGTATGTGCTGCCAGAAGCTGAAAAGTCTGTAAGCCGCCATAGCGAATTGATAAAAACAGAGAACTATAAAAGAGTGAAAAAAAGCTTCAATCAAAGAGGCCAAGAAATAATAATATGGATTACATGCACAGAGGAAATGAACAAGACTTATTTCGATGAATATGGTAATATAATATTTAATGATTTGTGTCTAGAACAGATAGTGGAAGAAACTATAGTAGAACCCACACAGAAGAAGGGAAATCAATTAAATCTAAGAAACATAGCAGAAAAATTTATGGTGGAAAAATTTGCATGTAAACACTCAAATGCAAAACAATGGTTGCAGACATTTGAGAAAGAATGTAGAAGATTTGAAATCAGTGAAGATAGCACGAAGATTGAGATACTGAGATTATTCCTGGACAAGGCATGTTTAGACTGGCACTCAGCAACACTAACAACGTTGACAATGGAAGCTAGATGGTCTGAATGGAAAAAGAAATTCTTGGAGTCATTCGCAGAAAAAGGATGGAGTACAGGAATATATGCTGTATACTATAGGTATAAAGAAGGTTCGCTGATGGAATATGCTATGAGGAAAGAGAAGCTATTGCTAGATATGGATAATGATATTGGTACAAAGACTCTGACGATGCTTATAGCAACAGGATTACCTGAATTTGTTAGAAACAAAATAGATAGAGAAAATTGTAAAAGTTCAACCAAATTACTACACGAAATCAGAAAATGGGAAAATCTAGTGAGTAAGAACAGTTTTACAAAAAAGAAAGAGGAAAGACAAGACAATAAGAAGAAATTTGAAGAGAAAAAACCATGTAAAAACTGTGAAAAATTGAACAAAGGTACTAGATATCATCCAGAGGACTCATGCTGGTTTAAAAAGAAAAATGAAAATGAAACCACAGTAATTGGAAGCAATTCAGTGATAGAAGTGGATTTAAATACAGAACAAAAAACGAATGATCACACCATTGATTAAGATAAAAATACTATTAGAAGAGAAGTTAGAGGTAAACGCAGCATACGACCCAGGTTCCCAAGTCTCTCTAATAAATTCAAAATTAGTCAAAATAAAAAAGAAAACAGAAGATATAAATAAAATATTTTTAAAAACAGTCAATGGTGTGACACAAACAAAAGGTTTAGTAACTATTAAAGTAAAAATTTTTGAGAAGGAGGAATACATGGATGTATTCACTGTGGAAAGAGACGATTTTGAAGATTTTCTTATTGGCTTAGACATAATAAAGAAATTCAAACTAATTCAGGATGAAAATTTACAAATATCTCAAAAGAAAGAAACACAAATAGGAAAAAAGAATATAAATACATCGAATGAGAATGAAGAAATAAAAGAAGTTAAAGTTAATTTTAACGAACATGTGAATGAAGACGAATTTAGAATGAATCTAGACCACTTGGACGAGATAAAAAAAATTAAGATAAAAAACCTTATAGAAAAGTATAACGTCATATTCGCAAAAAATAACTAGAGGGGTGTTGTTGCTCGCTCGCTCCGCGAGCTTCGCAAGTAGGGTTGTCGTAGCTCGCTCGCTTTGCGAGCTCGCGAGAAGGTTAGAGGTACGGATGTTATTTGGTGTGTGACTCTCCACGAGCCACACAAAGAACTTCCCGATTCGTTAGTTGCAGTATATTATTATCAATATTAGGTGTACGTTTTAATAAGATTATACGTTTTCAGGGAAATTCAATAGTTTTCTACTTATCAAAATGTTTGCTATATGGCGTCGCGTTAAACCAACATCGTATGCTCGTTGCTCGCTTGGTTCCTTGTTATAGCAGAGTAATGTTGCAAAATAAATTGCAAATGCTCCACAATCAAACGCATTGTTTTGATATTGTACTCTGTGAAATATATATTTCTTATTATATTTGTGTAAAGGGCATTCAAATAATCTATTACATCATGGTTCAAATGATTAGCATTAAAACTATCATAAATGTGTACATTGCCGTTACCATCAGATCTTGTGCAAATCCAATGTCCTACTACCTTTTTTCCAATTTCACCAGTGTATATTATCTGAATATTCGTCTCATGTTCTGGGATCTCTTGTAAATTACTCAAAAAAGCTCGAACGTAACCAGTATCTTGAGCAAAGTTGTATATTCCACGCTCGATTAGATTTCTGTTCATAATTTCGTGAAATAAATTAATATGTTTATCTTGTAAATAACAATCAGGTTTTATGACTTCTTTACATTCGGCTGTTTCTAAAGCATAGTTATAACCATTGAGGAAACATTCTGCAGGCACTGCATATTCATAATTATTTTGCTCGATATGCTGGTCCGAGATCATTATACATTCATCAAAATTTGTAAAATTTTCAGGATTCATTTTTTGATTTGTGATAGTTACATCTGTTTTCTCTACATTCTCTTCTTTTTTATATTTGACAACCTTCTTATCGAGGATTGCATAAATGGGCTTATGATAGCTGAAATATGTTTCATAAACACCGCAATCTATATCATCAACATTTGAGAAAATGATATCTATTTGCGTATTCAAATTGGTCGTTATACTATTGGATGGTAATTTAGTTTTTAAATTGTACTTGTTCAAAAGGTTAATCAAATAATTATTACCATTATCCTTGCAATTTAATATATTGTAATTGAAATCACCTATCAAAATCTTTTCACTTTCAATTGTAATTTTATTCATTATTCGTTGTACAACGCTACCAAACATAGAATTAGTAGCTTTTGGTGATTTATAACCACTTATTATATAATAATTTCTGATTTTAAAAGTAAACAGTTCTACATGCGCATTTGAACTAAATTCCTGTTCAACAAATAATTTTTCTATTAATAATTCTGTTTTTCCATAAAAAATTAATCCGCGGCTGTTGTTGTCAATGTCGGATCGGAATAATATATCACAATTTAAAATATTCAACTCATCATCGGTTTTCGTTAATGTTTCACTAAAAATTAATATATCGCTTCGCTGAAACCATGAATCTTTATTTACATGAATTAATTTACTTGTCAAAGTACCAATATTTTGATATATTAATCCGTTACTTAATCCGAACTATTAATCCGTTCTCATTGACCAAATTATTGAATGATAATTTTAATTGTTTGGTTTTACGCAAACGATACAATTCATCGTTAGCCGGGTTTGCAGTATTGATCTTGGTTTTCTTCGATACTGTTAATTTAAATTGTCCCAAAATATATAAACCGAGCTCAATTTTGAAACTCTGCTCAGTGCTACATACAACATTTGTAAAGTTCGCCTTTCTGATTTTTTAAAATCCAAACATACTTTCTCGTATGTTTGTCCCTGACTTTTATGAATCGTAATCGCTTCAGCAGGAACCACTGGAAATTGACTACGTGTGATTTGATATTTTTCCTCACTCGACATATTTACTTGATTCGATATTTTTATTATTGGTGTAAAATTTTGATCAATATTTGCATTTTTCATATAATCACGATAACGAGTTCTTACTTTCACTCCTACTCTGGCCAATTGAAAATCTAACCACAATATAGACGGAATTTTAGTATTTTCTTGAAAAGTAATAAATTTTAATATTCCGCATGTGTGTGTGTGTGTGTGCTCCATTAACCAATCCGTTTTCAACATCAATGTTATTAATAATTATCATATAGTTTATATCAATTTTCAATTTAATCTCAGTTAATAATTCGTTTTGAACTGATTGTTTTTTTAAAGATTGTAATATAAATTTTTTTTTGTACTTTCATCGATATTCTTCGAAAATGTATTCTCGGGAGTAGAGATGATTAACTCACTCTTGCATTGGGATAATTTTCGATTATTGTAAACGTAAACATCATCGTAAGGTACAAAAAAAATGTAAAAAAAATTTTTTTTTTTAAATTTTAAAAAAATCGAAAAAAAAATTTTCTGTGTAATTACGTTTGTTTCTTCGGTGGAAACTTTCCGTTCTCTCGTATAAATTGCATTGTTGAATGAACTTCTTTCGAAAAAAACTAAAAAAACTACTTGACCAAAATGGACCAAAATCTAATCAGCTCTAAGTTACAGCGGGGCACATCGATTGCATCATTCATCATCCTGGTCGCGTTGTTACTTTTTCTGAAAACGTTAACGAAAAATTTGATTACATAGAAACGGCCATACGCGCACACACACACACACACACACACACGAACATTTTGCTGAAAATAGTCTAAAATGACTGCAATGACCATGAAACGTGAAGATCTGCTAAAAAATCGATTTTCGATTTTCGGGGTCATTACAATAACTTCCCTATAAAATCGGGAAGTTAATTAATAGAAAAAGATGGAGTGTTCTATAAAAAAGTTAGAAGTAAAGAAAAGATAATTTTATCTGAAAAGTTAAGCTTAGAATTAATTAAAGAAATACACTCTGAATGGTGCCATATAGGGATTAAACAAATTATGAATAGGATATGCCCTTATTATACAGCTGAGAGCATAACTGCAAATATAAAAAAAAGTATGTCAAAATTGTGAAATATGTATTAAGAACAAATCCAGAGGGCAAGGAAAATATGGGCTGATGTCACAATTGGGACCAGCAAAAGAACCGTTCGAAATAATGTCGATAGACACCATTGGAGGTTTCGGAGGACAAAGATCAACAAAAAGATACCTCCACCTGCTAGTGGACCATTTTACAAGATACGCGTTCATTGTAACGTCAAAAAATCAGAATACAACGGACTTCATCAAGTTGGTAAATAAGGTGCTAGAAACAGACAAAATCGGAGTAATACTTGCCGATCAATATCCGGGAATAAACTCAAGAGAATTTAAGAAATTCCTGGTAGAAAATGACGTCAGACTAATTTTTACGGCTGTCAATGCGCCCTTCTCCAACGGTCTGAACGAGAGACTGAATCAGACTCTAGTCAACAAAATAAGATGTAAAATAAATGAGAAGGAAGAAAAAAGAGCTTGGACAACAATCGCTGGAGAATGTATTGACAGATACAATAAAACAGAGCATACGGTAACCGGCTTTACGCCTAAGTATTGTAACGTTGCAAGCGTGCGACGTCACTTCGCCGTTTGAAAACGGCCAAAGAGCCGAATCGCGTGTGAACCGGACTGACCTCTAACGGTCCCGAAAGCCACCCGCAGAACATAAGAGCGTTCCGTGAGGAAAATCTTCCGATTTCGTAACAACTTGCTAATGCCATCTGTTGTGCGTACGGAATACGACGTTACAGGGAAATGCCGAAAATAAGGAAAGCGTACGAGTCCGAAAGGGTGCCGAAGGATCGACTAACGAATTAAAGAATGGCCAATACGATCGGATCCGGTACCGGAACCAGCGAATAAGTCACCACACACGGGCGAACAAACCCGGAGGCGCCGATGTGGGACGAAGAGATCCTGTTGCGAACATCGACATATTTAATAGTCCCGCCGCCGTCTCATCCCGCTCAACCAGGATCTCAGCGTGGGTGGTGTGACGGACTTGCTGGCGAGGATTATGCAATCCGCTCGCCAAGAGCGAGCGTGAATTATGTTGTCGCGGTGAATTATTTAGTCGCGGAAAGTCTGGGGCCCTAGGACTTTTTCGTAGTTGCGATCCTGCGAAAATCTAGTTGCGTTGCGAACGGCACCAATCGGAAAATTCGGCAGAACGATAAGAGTAGGGGGAACTAGAATCGATGCGTTCCGTCGATGCGGATCGAGGGATCACTGTCGCACAGAGACCCGAATATAATAGACGCGTCGGAATACTTTCGCCAATCTCGTCCTTTGTACCGAATATCGACTAACAAGGGAACATATTCAGATGCGAAATTCGGATTTTGATAAAACTTTGGGAGTTTATAGTTCTTTGAAAAATATTTGACACGTATTTTTTTTATCGGCAACCATCCACTTTGAAGGGGTGAAAACAGCCCTCAAAGTTGGAGGTCAAAACCATACTTTTTGAGATATCTCGGAAACCAGAGGTCGAAAAAATTTGAATTTTTTTTTAAATTGTGTGTTTTTCAATGGGCAATGTAGTCGCGCAAGGAAATTTTAACAAAAGTTTTTTGTTTAAACAATAAATCCGCGCTAAAATTAAAATCGACTAACGCGCTCCGTGAGCGACCATCTTTCGCAAAAGTGTACAAGGAGCGCGGGCTCCTGTATATTTTATTTGACGACCATTAAATGAAGAGAGCCTATTCCGACTAGTTGATTCTTGATCTGCGAGATCCGTCCTGCCGTGAGGGCTGTCCCCGTTACCTCCTGTGATCGAACCATCTGGCCGTTCGCGTCATTGTTTCACGCCGCGTTTCGCGGAGGCTCGACTCTCGAGCTCGGCTTCGCCGACCACGAGGACTTTATCGTGTTTCGCGTGGTATTTTCTAATACCTGGCGCCCGAACTGGTATCGCGTCGTTCATTCGAGCCTCCTCGGAAAATCGCCTTTGCACCGGGAGGACCGTGTCTGCACGGCCGCGCACGGCCCGGTCTCAGCGCCTATAAAATCCCGGGGTTGACCGTTTTTCGTCGACCATACAACCGTGCGAAAAAGGGACAACGTCGCAGTATTTATTGGATGGCGCAGATACCAGTATCTTACCTGAAGAAATAAAAAGAAGATATAATAAAAAAAGTTGGATAAGAGATAAAGAACTAGCTCTAGAAAGAACAAGAAAATCACACGAATATAACAAAAAGATATTTAACAAGAATAGAAAGAATCACCGGTTTAACACAGGAGATTTAATATATATAGAAAACAGCAATAGGTTGAACAGAAAGAAATTAGACGAATTGAGAATTGGACTTTTCGAAATAATAGAAAAGATATCAGATTCATTATACAAGATAAAAACAGGAAAACGAAAACAAGAAACTGGATTCTTCCACGTAACAAAATTACTTCCACCATCAGAAGACGGAGACGAAGACTGATAATTATAGGAATTTTCATCCCAGGGAGGGGGGGAGATGTAAAGAAAGTATACCTTCTTTAGTTTTGGAATTTGCCGCGCTTCCCATGCTCCGCGCTTCTTTACTTTAATCACCGATAGATGGAGCGACAATGAGCAGAAGTGTGGGCTCGGCGCTGCACTCGTCCAATCACGAGGCTCCGCGCCTGCGCACAAGCGTCTAGAGAGCGAAACGCTCTCGTGAGCCGTTGGCTCGACCTGTTCGTTTCTCGATCTCTTTCAGACAACACGTGTTGTTCTGCGCTCCTGCATTTTCATTAAAGCACATTCTTGTTCACCACGTTGTGGTTTTCCGTTCGACCATTGTTTAAACAGTCGGGATATTGTATCTCTGTGTTGTGTGGACTTTACCGCGAAATAAATCGTGGTAAACGGTGATATCCTGGAGCATTTCTTTTCCTCGACGAAATCCCTCGTTGACCGTGTCATACTTCGTGAGAGTGTAGGCTCACGAACAAGTTACCTACACTGGTGACCCTGAGTTAATTATCGGTACACCACGTGCGAAGAGACGGTGGAAGATCCAGTCACTCCACATTTGTGACCCCTTCACCCTCTCATTTCCACAGAAGTGTGGGCTTTCTAGCACCGACTGAAGGAAGGTGCGATAATGACGCGTAACGGTAATGCTGTACCGTCGCGGGCTTCTCCGGGTGATCGAGTCCACTACGATCGTTCCACGTGGTCGGAGGTTAAATGAATCGAGATCACGGAATGCACACCAAACTATTTATTTGAATAGACCGCGGGTGCAAATAAACTCGCGGTTGAGGATTAATGTTGAATTGCCGATGCAAAGTATATGTGCGACAGTACCGCAGCCTATACTTGAATTCTATTTGAAACGTGTTCACGGCTCGCCAGTTAGAGAAACAGTGTGGAGACACGATGGTTGTCGTTCGGTGCGGAGGAGCAGGAAGCTCACCACTCCTCAGCCATACCAACTTTGGCACGCGTCGCCTAGCGCGGCGTTCGCCCTAGGGATAATCCCTACAGAAGTATAGGAAAGGTGTTTGCATGCATCGGTTGATACATGCAATACTGTGTTTAATGGTCGGTTAAAGATCAACACGTGTCGAGTCCTACTTCTCAACACGTGGAATGAATTTGGTACACTCGCGGATCACCGAATGACTGTATACACGACATTTATTAACGTTGACACGAGATGTACACGGATGTGCTAGTCAGTAGCATACAATTATACATAGATTAACTTAATATGTATTGAGAGTTTGAGAGCCACCCAAATGGTGGATCAAAACTAGTTGAAAGAAACACGTCTGAACTGTTCGAGCGCACGAGGAAGAAGAACGATCGACACGATCAGCGTGTCGTTCGGAATAACGCATACGGTCGTGCGCAGGCGCGGCAGCTCCCCACTACGCACAGATGCGGAGTGGTACGCGCGACCCCACACACTCCCCCCCTAGTGCGTTACTGCAAGAAACGCATGATATAAAATAAATTCATACTGCAGCAACTGCACTTAACAATGGGCGATGCAAAAGAGGTGAGCCAAAGGGCTCAGCTCGAACAGAGAACAATATATAGAACTTCCCTTGGAAAGGGAAAAAAAAAAATTTTTTGCGACGAACGCAGAATATTATCCTTTTTACAATGCAAAGGATTTTCTATGCGTCAAGGGCTGTGCTGTGAACGATAAGGGGAATCCCACGATGCTAACGCATCATCGATTCACAGCACTGCCGATGGAAAGAGAATTCCAAAAGAATTATATGATACAGTATTTAGTACTTCCCTTGGAAAGGGAGAAAAATGCGACGAACGCACAATATGATGCCCGGGCAACGCTGCATCTGAATAAAGCTGCAGACGCGTCTGTTCGCACCTGTTTCTGACTCACGAGAGCGCGAGGAACCCCATGGTTACACGAAACAATTACGCGGAGTACGCGATTATATTAATTTTAACCAATAAAGGTAAAAATGCGATAACCCCACGGTTACGCTAAACAAATACGCGGAATACGCGATTGTGTCAATTAGTCTCAACCTAAGCGGGAGAAGACATGGGACTCCGGTCCATCTATAACTAATGAGGGCGTGACTCGATAATTTGAGCTACGCCGAAGCGTTCACAACCTAGCCTAAGCTCGCGCACATGCGCGTTACAGGGAATAGCCAATACTCTAAACGCGACCAAAATTGTATGCGCTAGACAACGGGTATCCCTACGTGGTGCAGATACGAACTCATGCGACCGATTCGCGGAACGCGATGCGGAAGCACGAACGCACGTCCCTAAATGTTTCTGACTGTGATATAACGGTATCGCACTAGGCACCGGTGACGATGTCAACACAACAGACAGGCTAGGCACCGGAGACGATGTCATCTTGACAATAAGCACCGTTGACGATGCACGACGACAGGCTCCGTTGACGATGTCAGCCGACTTCAATGTGACCTTGGGCAGACCAAGCCACAAGGTGAACAGTTTAATGGCGTAGCAACAGAGCAGCGTCCTTCAGAGAGCCCTTGGGGACAATAGGCCCCGATGTAAACAGCCTCTGGCTCCGCAACAGGCAGCGTCCTTCGATGTGTCCTCGGGCAGACCAGGCCACGAGGCAAACAACAGCTCGAACGACGCAGGAACAAAGAGATGTCCCTCAGCGTGACCTCGGGCTAAACAGGCCACGAGGTAAGCAGCAACGGACAGCAAGCTCGGCGTGACCTCGAGATGACCAGGCCACGAGGTAGACAGCACACTGGATCTCTAGCAGATCGCCTCTTCCAGATGTGACGTCAGCGTTAGCTCAGCTCGCAAATATCGTGAAGGATATGAATTCCTCACGTGGCGAAACACAGCCGTGTCCGGGTAGTACTTCTGGAAACTTTCAGACCATAAGTCGAGCTCCAAACTTACCCAACACGCTGTAGTTGTCCGTGTCATCCTTTTAAAGTTGAATAGACTCTTCAGGCTGATGCGGAGGCTCGTCCTTCACAAATTTGACGGTTTGGTCAGTGGGCCGCTTGAATACGCAGCACCCGCCGTCTTGTTGAGCCGTGCAAGTATGGGCTGCACCAAACCCGCTTCTCCTGTGGCTCGAAACAGTAGTACTCAGCTCCAGACGTCCAAATCACGGTCACTGACGTGGCCAGGATGCATGTTCGAAGCAGTCGGGGTCACCAATTATAGGAAAGGTGTTTGCATGCATCGGTTGATACATGCAATACTGTGTTTAATGGTCGGTTAAAGATCAACACGTGTCGAGTCCTACTTCTCAACACGTGGAATGAATTTGGTACACTCGCGGATCACCGAATGACTGTATACACGACGTTTATTAACGTTGATACAAAATACAAGATGTACACGGATGTGCTAGTCAGTAGCATACAATTATACATAGATTAACTTAATATGTATTGAGAGTTTGAGAGCCACCCAAATGGTGGATCAAGACTAGTTGAAAGAAACACGTCTGAACTGTTCGAACGCACGAGGAAGAAGATCGATCGACACGATCAGCGTGTCGTTCGGAATAACGTATACGGTCGTGCGCAGGCGCGGCAGCTCCCCACTACGCACAGATGCGGAGTGGTACGCGCGACCCCACAGAAGAATTGAAGAGAGAGAGATAGTAATTACGCAATAGAGCGCACGTGCAAAATACAAAGATTAACAGAATAAACAAAATTAGTAGTGTAGGCAGAGAAGTGATAATAGGAAACTTTAATTGTCATTTCTTTGTTTACAGGTAAGGTTGTAAATAGTGTAAATAATTGTTGTTAATGAATAAAGACAAAATTTTCTTTGTTTACAGAGAAACATATATACAGGGTGAGTCACCAAACGTTACCACCTCAAATATCTTTGTTGTTTCTAAAGATACGTAAAATATGGTAAGGACAAAGTTGAATGGTACAATGGGGCTGACACGATGCAAAAAAAAAATTTTGTTTTTATGTCATTTTTTCAGAGATATGAAGGTGACCTTCATTTTTTTAAATGGAATGAGGTATTTTTTAATACATCAATCGATGCAGCTGGACATTCGTTATAATAAAGTACTAACCTATGTATGTCGAAAAGTTATTAGTTCAGGAGATATTTCAATTTAAATAACTCTAAAACACCATTACTGTCGTGATAAGACGTTACATAAGTAAGTAAACACTGACGTCGTAGTACGACAGTAATGGTATTTTAGAGTTATTTAAATTGAAATATCTCCTGAACTAATAACTTTTCGACATACATAGGTTAGTACTTTATTATAACGAATGTCCAGCTGCATCGATTGATGTATTAAAAAATACCTCATTCCATTTAAAAAAATGAAGGTCACCTTCATATCTCTGAAAAAATGACATAAAAACAAAATTTTTTTTTTGCATCGTGTCAGCCCCATTGTACCATTCAACTTTGTCCTTACCATATTTTACGTATCTTTAGAAACAACAAAGATATTTGAGGTGGTAACGTTTGGTGACTCACCCTGTATATATATACATATATATGGGAGGTCGTGAGTGGGGAGATCGTGAAAAGGGAGAGGGATAGGCAAAGGGCTGAGAGATGGGAAAGGATAGGAAAGGCTAGGTATAACAAATGGTATGGGGTAGTGAAGGGGGAGGGAGTGCCAGGGTATCTAAGGAAAGGGTGGGGGGAGAGCAGGTGGCAAAGGGTAGCCAGGTACAGGCTGGGAAACGGGATGAAAGGGGGGAAATACTGGATGGAGGATTACTGAATTTTTATAAAACTGGTATCTCCCATACTTCAATAGGAAATATGCATTTTTTTCGAATGTTTTAAAATATGCAATTTTTTAAAGACGTTTGCATAATTCGAAAATCTGAAAAGCATATGCATTAATAATCACGATGGGACACAACTATAACATATTAATATAAACGAGTTATGTACTCTGGAAACTTTAATATAAAACTCATTTCACGGCTATACATCAGATACATTGTATACATTGTTCGTTTCGTGTAAGCCGTTCGCTTCGGTGCGAGTAAGCTATCTTCTCACATCGGTGAGATCGGTGCTTTGAAAAATATATTGAATATATCTCTACAACAATTATATGGTTTAAAAAAAAGAAAAAAAAGTGTTTAACGAAAAAGAAAATCATTCGGTGTGGGATTCGATCCAGGGCCTGGATTCGATTCGCAGCGGGAGACCTTGCCTTCTGCACTAATCGTATCTGCTGGAAGTATTGTTCATATATTGAAATATAGGCAAATAAAATATTTTTAAAATTATTTTTTTAAGAGCATTGCATTTTTTTGAGTTTGTACTTTATTTTTCTGAATACAAGAATGTTCACTATTACATAATACACCTATTGTTTCGACTTCGACCGACGGTCGGAAAGCCTGAGTGCCGGGATCGCCCAGGTTTGGACGCGCGAGGAAAGGTAACGGTCACGATACAAGGATTAAAAGAAGACTCGCGGTGGACGATGTGATGGAGATCAATGACGAACGTTGATTTATTTTTATGACGAAAGAAGTGGAGCGCGCACGGCTCTGATTTGCGTAAGTGCTAAAGAAGCGCGGTTTACAAGAGCGTTGGAATCAAAATGTGTTCTCGGAGCGCGATGAACAAAGAGAGTGACCCCGCTTCGCCGAGGGGGTTCCCGAATAGGCCCAAGTCGACGAACGCGGTGGTCCGCGATTGGCGGATCGATCGCAGAGTCGATTGTTTCGGGATTCGAATCGAGGTAGTTTACGGGTCACGACGGCGAGCCGTTGAGAACGCGGTGTCGAAAATAATAACACGCGGCGTGTGTTCTTGAAATTGGTAGAAAAACCCGGCGTGTCTCAATCGACCGGTAAACCTCTCGATTCGAATCCCAAACATACCGCCCGCCTCGAAACACAGTTTCGAAACGCAACGTATCAAAAAAAGGAAAAACGTAAACGATAGTGGGAGTGCGTTTTACAATGCCCGGTAACGCTAAACCCAGAACGCACGCATGAGAGGCAACTCGGTGTCGCCGTGATCGCTTGGTTGGAGGTACAATAATGGACGAATTAACAAATTACGCTGGTCGCTCGGTTGGTCGCGGAGTAACGTGCGCGAACGCCGCCCGCCATGACGGAACGCATCGGGTCGCACGAGAAACGCAGGGTTACCGGTCGGCGGCGTCATCCGATTGATTCGCGAGGGGGGTGCGAGGGAAATGACGCTGGGAATGAACGCGCCCGACCGCAGCCGAACGGAGCTGGATTTACGTCGCAGATGCTGCGCTTTGAACGGGTAAAAGACATAATTTTACCAACGGGCGCTTGAATGTCGCCGTTGCCGTTTTGACGGTGACCACTCGGGTGTGACCGTCGTCGCCGGAATGCAATTGAGTTACGCGACCGAGCTCCCACTTACACGGAGGGAGTGTGGGATTCCGAAATAGGACTAGTTGCCCCGTGGAGATTGGAGGGTACGGTTTTCGCCACTTGCTTCGCTGTTGGAGGGTATTGATATAATCATCCTGCCATAACCTCCAGAAACGTTCCGCTGCGTGGCGAACTAGCTGCCAGCGGGAAAGGCGGTTTTCGCCGAGGTCAAGGTATGAAGGCTGAGGCGGTACCGTGAGCGAGGAGCCTACCAAAAAATTCCCGGGGGTGAGGGTTTCGTACTCGTCGAGGGTATCGGAGATCGGAGCAAGGGGGCGGGAGTTCAAGCAGGCTTCGATCGCGCAGAGGAGTGTCGTGAACTCCTCGAAAGTCAACATGCGATCACCGAGAACGCGGCGAAGGAGATGTTTCACACTTTTAACCCCCGCCTCCCATAGGCCTCCGAAATGCGGCGCCGAAGGGGGGATGAAATGCCACGTCGTGCCATCGGACGCTGTTTTATTTAAAAAATTTGGGTTTCTTATGGCGGCGCGATAGGCTGCGGAGAGTTCTCGGCAGCCGCCTACGAAATTAGTGCCGTTGTCTGAATAGACGGCCTCCGGTAGACCACGTCGAGAGCAGAACCGAAGGTATGCGTTTAGGAATGCCGGAGTGGAGTAATCGACGGCTAGTTCCAGATGAATCGCCCTCGTGGCCATGCAAATGAAAAGGGCGATGTAGGCTTTTCGCGAGGTGATACCGCGACCGGCCGAGGCACGAATGTGGAAGGGTTCGGCGTAATCCACCCCGCAGTGCGCAAAACAGCGGGCTGGCGGGGATAAGCGGGCGTCGGGTAAATTTCCCATGATTTGCTCGGGGACCGCAGCTCTTTCTCGAACGCATGTAACGCACGAGTGTATAATGGACTTCACCATGCTTCGGGCGCGGAGGAGCCAATAGTTCTGGCGGAGGGTGTGTAGGGTTAGTTGCACGCCGCCGTGCAACGTCTGAGTGTGGACCTGCTCGACGAGGAGGCGCACGATGGGATGCGGTGCAAGCAGAATTGGATGCCTCACTCTGTGTGGGCGAGCGGCGTGACGCAATCGGCCTCCGACGCGAAGAATGCCGTCAGCATCGAGGAACGGATTGAGCGAGAGTAGCGGGCTCTTTGGCGACAGACTTTGGGCTTGCTGGAGCGCGTGGAGTTCTTCGGGGAATTCCGCGGATTGAAGGTGCTTAATCCAAAAGATTCAAGCTAGAGAGACGTCTGAGGTCGAGAGAGCCTGTCCGGAAGGTCGACTAGGAGTGTCGGAGATGTTGCGGCGGCAGAGACGGCTGAATCTTATAATATAGGCCGTGACTCGTAGGAGTTTGGGCCATTTTGAAAATCGAGAGGCCAAATCCCACTCGATTGAAGGGGTGGCCGCGCTGTGGAACGACACTTTGACTTCCGGCAGGTCGTAGCCTTCCGGAAGGGGCGCCTGAGACGGCCACGCGGAAGCATCGAGTCCGAGCCACTCGGGACCGTGCCACCACAATTCATGTCGAAGGAGATCGTCGCTGAGGAGCCCGCGGGAAGCGCAATCGGCGGGGTTTTTTGCAGTAGGCACATGCTGCCAACTTGCATTCGGAAGTCGAGTCTGAATGTTCGCGACGCGGTTGGCAACATACGGTTTCCACTTGGACGGGTGCGATCTGAGCCATGCTAGGACGACGGTCGAGTCGGTCCAACAGAAGCACTTAACGGTGGCGTTTTCGAAAGCGGACAGAACGAACGCCATGAGACGGGACAGAAGCTCGGCGCCCTGTAGCTCAAGACGCGGGATTGTCACAGGTGTGAGGGGCGCGACCTTGGATTTGCCTGCTAGCAGTGACACGGTGATCTGACCTGTCGGAGAAATGCAGCGAGCATAGATGACAGCGGCGTATGCAATGTTGGAAGCGTCCGCGAAGCCGTGAAGCTCGAGGTGACCGTTAGAGTGAGAGTGGCCGGTCCACCGTGGAATTTGAACCTCTGCTAGTGACAGAAGGCGAGTGTAAATCGCGGTCCAGCGATCGAGTGCAGGGCCGGAGATCGGATCGTCCCATGCGATTCGGAGGCGCCACAGGTCCTGAATGATAACCTTGGCGGAGATAATGGCAGGGGTGACCCACCCCAACGGATCGTAAAATTTGGCAATTGTCGATAAAATTGTCCGTTTCGTTGAGGGAAGCGTGTTGGAAAGCGAGACTTGAAATTGGAAGGCGTCGCGAGACGGATTCCAACTGACTTCGAGGATTTTAACCTCATCATCGGGCGTGAGGAATTTTGAGCACGCTAGGCCGTGATCCGACGGATCCATGTCGGTGAGAAGTTCGGAATGGTTGCTCGCCCATTTCCGGAGTTTGAAATGCCCGCAGTGCAGCAGGCCGTTTAGTTGATCGCGGGACCGGCGTAGAGAAGGGATGTCATCGCCGCCGAATAGCACGTCATCTACGTAAATGTTCGACCGTAGGATGGGACGCGCGAGGGGAAAGCGAGAGCCTTCGTCCTCGAGAAGTTGCTGCAGTACTCGAAGGGCTAGGAACGGGGCGCAGGTCATTCCGTAAGTGACAGTCAGGAGCTGAAAGGGAGCGGGCTCGTCGCCGGGTGAATTTTGCCAAATGATCCTCTGATAGTCGAGGTCGCGGTCATCGACGAGGATCTGGCGCTACATTTTCGCGATATCGGCGGTATACACGTATCGAAATTTCCGCCATCGAAGCAGAACGGAGGGCAGATCGGACTGCAGCTTGGGACCGGAGAGTAGATGGTCATTAAGAGAGGTTCCGTTTGAGGTGACGCTGGACGCGTTGAATACGACGCGGAGATGTGTCGTCGCGCTGCCTTCTCGGAACACGGGGTGATGGGGCATGTACACCGCTTGCGTCGAAGATGTAGAGGAGGAGAGCGCGCGTCGCATGTGGCCGAGCTCTTCGTACTCGTGGAGGAACGCTCGATATTCCGAAGCGAGCGAAGAGTTCAGGCGGAACTTTCGCTGCAGCGAGCGATGAATTTGGTCCGCTAACGGGCGCGACTGCCCGATGTTTATTGGGGGGCCGGCACGGAACGGAAGACGGACCACGTACTGACCGTCGGCGGTACGAGTGGTGTTTGCGCGGAAGTGCGACTCGCACTGTTCCTCGTCCGGGGTGAGAAAGGAGCGACGGGGAACCTCTTCGAGTTCCCAAAATCGTTTGAGGTCTTGAGCGAGAGGGTCGTCTTGAGTGCAATGGTGCATAGATATTCTTGAGAACTCGCGGAAGTCGCTACGGACAGCATTGACTGTATCCGATTCGTCGGACTGACATGCTGTGGATCCGGAAATGACCCACCCGAAGATGGTTTCCTGCGCTACTGGCGATCCGCTGCGACATTTCCGCACCCCATCGAGAACGATGCTGGGGTAAACGTCCGCGCCAAGAATCAGGTGAATTGCGGATCGGTTTGACGGATCGGGGTCGGCCCATTCCAAATCCGCAAGGTGCGCTAGAACTCGCGAGTCACGGATGCGTTTCGGCGCGTACGTTGAAAGCGCAGGGAGCACGAGGGCAACGGTTGACATCGCGGGAGTCGCGCGCGAGCGGTGGGCTACCTGGAGGTGCACAGCGTGACGCACGCTCCCGGCGTGGACGCCGCCGACTGCTGAAATCGAAGTATTGACGCGGGTGCGCTTTGCTCGCAGAATATGCACCATCGCTTCGGTGACGAAACTTGTTTCGGAGCCTTGGTCGATCAGGGCTCGGACGGTCACGCAACGACCGGAGGAGACGCTTAATTTTACAAGGGCCGTGGCTAATAGGACCGCGGAGCTCGGCTCTTCGCGGGTAGACGCGAGGTGAGCGCTCACCTCGGAACTGGCTGACACGGGCGCTGAGTTTCCGGATGGTGGCGGTGCTACGTCTTCGTGTAGGAGAGAATGGTGTCGTCGGTGACATACGCGACACGAATATTTGCTTGAACAGTCCAAAGTGGTATGCGCGTTGCTCAGACAGTTGAAACAACGATTGAGTTTACTGATAAGTTCGCGCCGACCGTGCGGGTTCCGCGATGTAAACTGCGGGCATGCGCTTAAATTATGAGATGCTCGACACACCGGGCATGGCGGAAACGTTTTCGTCGACGTCTGATATGTTGTGACGGCATGCACGCGGGAAGGACCGGCGGCTGGTTGCATCGTCGCGACGGGGCACACAGCGGCGGTAACGGACTCGCTTTCGGAAAATTCTTCGAGCCCACGAACGCGAGAATCAACAAAATTCGACAGCAGCTCGAAGGGCGGCGGTGCAACGTCGTCGCTGATTTTTAGTTTCCAGGCTTTTCGCGACGACGTGTCCAGCTTCTGGGATACCAGATGGACCAGTATATCGTTCCAGAGATCTTCCGGTTTCCTTCCTAGATTTTTCAGCGACGCGGTGATGACGCAGACGCGATCGCGAAGTCTTTGTAAGTCGGCCGCCGACTCGTGAGAAAGCGCGGGCAGGTCGAACAATGATTGAAGGTGTGCGTTGATGAGACGTCGCGGATTTTGATAACGCTTCATAAGAGCAGTCCAGGCAACTGTGAAATTATCCTCGGTAATGGGAATATTTTCGATACATTCGAGAGCGCGACCCGTGATGGACGACGTCAGATAATGGAGGCGCGATACGTCGTGGAGCGATGGGTTTTTTATAATGAGGGCGGTGAAACGGTCGCGAAACGATTCCCACGTCGCGTATCGGCCATCGAATTCTGGCAAGTTTAAACGCGGAAGCTGATCGGCTGGTACAGGCGGAAGCACTTGCCCGTCGCAATGATTTGAAGGGTGACTTACGGGGACGCTGGTCAAATCGTCGAGCTGAGACGTCATGAACGCCAGGGTCTCCAAGTATGTTTCCTCCGTTTCCTCGAACTGATTCTCGGAGAAGTACGGGATCTTGGTCTGGTCCGCGGGAGGGATGATGGAGCAGACTCGGTCGTTTCCGGTGTTGAATTTCTGCCAGTGGTCCTGCAGGTGGGCGATTCTAGTACGCAGTGTGGCCTTGGTCCATTTCTCCTTCCCCAGCTTCCTCAGATTGAGAAGACTGCGTCCGATGGCTCGCTTCGTTTGGAGTTGGCTTTCGATTGCCTCTACCCCCGCCATGATAGTAGATATTTCCGTTCTCGATGTGGCACCGTACACTTTCTCGCGATCCGGCTCGAAGGACCAATGTTTCGACTTCGACCGACGGTCGGAAAGCCTGAGTGCCGGGATCGCCCAGGTTTGGACGCGCGAGGAAAGGTAACGGTCACGACACAAGGATTAAAAGAAGACTCGCGGTGGACGATGTGATGGAGATCAATGACGAACGTTGATTTATTTTTATGACGAAAGAAGTGGAGCGCGCACGGCTCTGATTTGCGTAAGTGCTAAAGAAGCGCGGTTTACAAGAGCGTTGGAATCAAAATGTGTTCTCGGAGCGCGATGAACAAAGAGAGTGACCCCGCTTCGCCGAGGGGGTTCCCGAATAGGCCCAAGTCGACGAACGCGGTGGTGCGCGATTGGCGGATCGATCGCAGAGTCGATTGTTTCGGGATTCGAATCGAGGTAGTTTACGGGTCACGACGGCGAGCCGTTGAGAACGCGGTGTCGAAAATAATAACACGCGGCGTGTGTTCTTGAAATTGGTAGAAAAACCCGGCGTGTCTCAATCGACCGGTAAACCTCTCGATTCGAATCCCGAACACCTACAAAAGGTAAAGAAATATCGGAAAAGATTATTTTTATTTTTTTTAAGTACGATGCACTATATAAAAAATTCTGAAAAACATAACAACGGTGTTACGGATTAGGAGGGGTAGAACGAGTCACTTCACGTCGAAATACACTTTATTCCCCCCAACTTGGGTTCGTTCGAAATTGTCTACGAACTATGTACAAAAGAAGAGATGTAACAGGCCAAAACACAGCTCGTTTTGGCCAGAACGTACAATAAAGATTTTGTGAGATGATAACAAGATGAGTTTAATTTTGTTAAGAGTAGTTAGAGATTCACGTATAGCGCCGTGAATCCCGTTGTTAGAGCGGATCGACTTACTCGCGAAAACCGGTCAAGAGACGCGCGACGTTTTCGGTTAGAGAGAGCGAGAACAATTGATGAACGTTGAGATCGGAGTCGAACAGCTGGTAGTTTACCGTCACCGTCGAACTAGTGATTGGCACATCGATAGAGCGATCAGCCAATAGGAATCCCCTTTTTGGGGTCGATAATCGATCCTAATGCGATGGAGGCAATACCGCATTGTTTACACTGCCGACATCGCAAAAATGTATCGGCAGATCCGAGTGGACTCTCAGGACGTTGATTATCAGCGAATCCTGTGGCGAAATTCGCCATCCGAACCAGTTGATGAATATCAACTTCTGACTGTCACCTATGGCACTACATCCGCACCATTTCAAGCGCTTCGAGTGATGAAGCAATTGAGTCAGGATGAGGTGCTAAATTTCCTCTCGCCATTCCGGTTCTTCAACATCAAACTTTGTTGATGACTGTCTATTCGGCGATGACCAACGATATACGTGACCAACTGAACAACGTACTGGCAGCCGCTTGTTTTCGCCTAAGAAAATAGGCAAGTAATAACCTTTCCATGTTGACCGCTATTGATCCCTCCGATGATGGTCTCGCCACCAGTAAGGCCCTCTAAGTCGAGGGAACCGTTCCTCTCTCAGGAATTATTCCGAAGCCTGCGTAGCGCCCGCTCTCAGGACTCCCTTCGTGTGTGGCGACCGCCCGCACTTACCCCTGTGGCGCCCGCCCTAGGGTATCCCTTCCACGTGGCGCCCGCCCTTGGACACCTCTCTTATGCATTCCGGTCCTCAACTCACCCTAACCTGCCTTCGCAACGACTATTGGATCTTGCGAGCGCGAGCAACTGTACGTGCTGTTTTACACCAGTGCGTCGCGTGCACTCGTGAACGGGCTTTAATACCAAACGAGCTCATGGGGGACCTGCCAGAATCGCCCGTTACTCAAGTCGAGAGAGCCTTTATTCATAAAGGGGTCGACTATGCAGGCCCAATCCAAATTCGAACTGCACAATCCGAGTACAAGCGCTCGATAACCAAACCTTGTTTTCTCCCGGTCGCCATCAACGAGATGAGCGAATCGTCCGTGACATAGTCATGCGCATTTGCAGCGTTGATTCAGTTTTCGATTTTATCCGCGTGTACAGGGTGTCACGAAATTATATGTCACGGCCACCATAGCGTGATTCCACACCTACGATTTAATGGAAATTGACCTAAAAAACTCCCCGCAAAATTGACCTCGACCATGAAAATCAAGGTCAAAAAAACAAAAATTTTGTTTATTTAATCGTGTTCTACTGATCATAAGGACCAACTTTGTGAAAGAAACCATGGGTCGCATCTCAACCGTTCTCTCAAAAAATGATGTTGCATTTCTTATAATTTTTGCAGCTTCTTTATTTGCAAAATTTTTACATTAATCTACGATATATAAGTAAATTGCATACTAATCTTATTGCTTAAGTGAACTGCAGGCTGCAGGTCAACATTGCAGATCAGGTGAACTATTGCTGGCGACTAAAATGGTGGAAAAAAAAACATTTTCTTAAGGAATGTCGTGAAATTTGTGCGACAATTAACATTTTTGCATGACATAAACATAACTTCTGAGACACTTACTCTATTCGGTTTATGTTCCTTCTCTGAACCCACAAAATCCCACCATTAGTTCGGATTATTCGAAGAAGGCGTGCCTGCTGTCCAGCTTCAATATGTCCACCTCTGCGGTTCATACACTCCCGCAAACGAACTTCAATGTTTTTGCGAATTTTCTCACCAAGATTGGGAATTGATCGAAGATGGTTAAAAGCTTCTTCAATCTTATGCTTTAATTGATCAACTGATCTGAACTGTTGCCCTGAGCGATAAACAATGTCTTTCACTGCACCCCAGAGGAAGAAATCCAGTGGTGTCAAATCTGGTGAACGTGGAGGTCATACGTGTGGTGCAGGTCTACGTCCTACCCACCGTGATCCAAATATGTCATTTAAACATTGGAGAACCGGTTGACTGTAATGAGGAGGAGCACCATCATGCATGAAATAGACGGAATGACGCCTATGTCGTGGTATAATTTGCCGCAGTTCACTAAAGAAGCGAGATCGGAGAAACTGCAAATATGTTGCACTAGTCATCCGTGTAGGTAAATAAATTGGGCCAATAATACGGTTTCCAATTATTCCTGCCCATTCGTTAATGGAGAACCTTCCTTGATTATATCTTGGACATAATCCTGGCATTTTGTCGATTAAGGATGCTACTACTTGAGAAACTACATTCGTCGGAAAATGACACGCGTTCTAAAAACTGTTGTTCGTTTTCCAATTTGCGTAGCACCCAAGAACAAAAACTTCGTCGAGCAGTGTTCCGTCGCGCAGGAACAATATTCGTGTATTTCCTTCGGACAGGATTTATGGTGCGAACGTATCTAAATATCGTCCTTGAGGATTAGACAAACTAGGGTCATTCGGCGACCATTCGAGCCATCTGGCTAACGTTTAGTTTTTATACAAAGTATCATAAATTTAGTCCCTCCAAAAGACCGCTCGCGACCGTTCCGCACGGTGTCGAATTACCGAGACCCGTCGCGTCGCCGACCATATCGCCCCATTCCTCCTTCCCAGGGCCTCACTCAGAGATACGGGAAGGAGGTTCTAGCAGTCAGAAGTGTACTGATTGGGAAATGCAACTTTCGGCAGGAACCAATCGGTGCATCTTATTTTCCATTCGAGAATCAATCGAGCATCGCGTTAGGACTGGAAGACGAAGGCGTTCAGTTGTTTTTCCGCTCCAACGCCGTGACGTTCTCCAGTCTTCGGGTAGACAAGTATAACGCACGAGCCGTTGTCTTGTTAATCGTTCATATTACGTGCAAAGTTAGCATTACGGTAGTTCGTTGTCCAGTGGTCACGACACCCGACAAAACGGGATCGCATCGGTCAAGATCCCTCGCGTACCGAATCACGTGAATGTATGCGCGCGTATAAGGCAGGACCTGCTAGATCAGCCTTACTGACGAGTCCACTAGCAGGTCCAGGACGAAACGCTTCCATTAACGTCTTTCATTTTCATGCGCGATAATTATTGTCCTTCGCGCTCATCATATCATTGAACTAGCTGCCCAAGATTATCTTGGCGGGCAGTGATCCGGAAAATTCGCGAACCAACAGTTCCGCGACAAAACATATGTAGTCCAGTCGCCAGGTACTTTTACCTGGAAAATATTCCGAACTTAATGAAATTTTGACACGTCATTTAGGGGTACTCTGGGGTGTCGAATCTCAGTTTTCGACCTCGAGGACCCTGTGCTAACTTGGGGAGGGGGAAAAAACCACGATTTTTATTACCTTGTTTTGGCTTTTCGTCTATTACTCAAAAACTGTGGGTCCTATGAACTTTTGTCTTCCATTTTGGGAAAGACCATTAAATTTCCTTCAAATTTCACTGGTCAATCTTTTTTTCGACCAAATAGGCACGGAGAGACAGGCGTTTAAAATTAGGAAATTAAGTGGCAACTGACAAATATAGAGAAAAACGCAGCAAATTATACTGACCAACAACAAAAATGTTTCCATATAACTGTTGGGTGTATCTTATACAGTTTTTAGCGCTGATTCCGAATCTGGTCTTGGAAAACTGGAAAAACACGTTTTTCGACTATGAATAGATATTATGATGTTATTATAAAAGATATTGTATTATTCTTTACAGCAAAAGATTCTCTAGACTTTCCCGAATCCAGTGATGTTCAATAGTAATACATTATGATTGTTTAAACATGTTTAAACAATCATTAAAGACGGAGAGGCATCACTTTTGTACACATTTTTGAGGATATTTTTCAATTAAAAAAAAAAAATAAGAGTCTAAGGGCCCAGCGGAAAATCGAATTGCACCACGCGATAGAGCAAACTTTTATCTTGAGAAACCACTTTTTCAACTTTCCAACGTCGACATTTTTTTCGATCCTGAAAGTCCAATCGCTAGGTCGAAAAAAGGGCGTCTACCTGCAAAGTATTCCGAACTTAATGAAATTTTGACACGTCATTTAGGGGTACTCTGGGGTGTCGAATCTGAGTTTTCGACCTCGAGGACTCTGTGCTAACTTGGGGAGGGGGAAAAACCACGATTTTTGTTACCTGTTTTTGGTATTTCGCCTATAACTCAAAAACTATGGGTCCTAAGGAACGTTTTTTTCTTCATTTTTGGAAAGAGCTAAAATAAATTTACGCCTCTTTGAGATTACGGATTAATGGGAAAATATAAAGTCATAAAGTGATGACCAGGCACCTAAATAGGGAATAAACTGCAATTATAACATTAGGCACTTGTCAGAGGACACCTCGCCACCCCCTCCAAACCATGTGAAGTCAGATTGATAAGAGTACAATGTTAGGGTTTTTGGAGAAAGAGAGACTTTTTTTACGTATTTCTCATATTCGTCTTCCGGGGTTTGGGGGGGGGGGTGTCCGAAGGGGGGTGTGAAAATGTAAGGGGTATACATAGTATGTAGATTATATGTAAATATGTTAAAAAACTAAATTTGTGAGCCAAAAACCTGCAATTTCCTGCTAAATGTCACAATGTGTGGCTCAAAATGACATTTTGAGAAACATTTCCTAATTTTGAACGCCTGTTTCTCGGTACCTATTGGATCAAAAAATACGTTTGACTAGTGAAATTTGAAGGAAATTTAATGCTCTTTCCAAAAATGAAAAAAAATTTCGTAAGACCCATAGTTTTTGAGTTATAGGCGAAATACCAAAAACAGGTAACAAAAATCGTGGTTTTTCCCCCTCCCCAAGTTAGCACAGAGTCCTCGAGGTCGAAAACTCAGATTCGACACCCCAGAGTACCCCTAAATGACGTGTCAAAATTTCATTAAGTTCGGAATACTTTGCAGGTAGACGCCCTTTTTTCGACCTAGCGATTGGACTTTCAGGATCGAAAAAAATGTCGACGTTGGAAAGTTGAAAAAGTGGTTTCTCAAGATAAAAGTTTGCTCTATCGCGTGGTGCAATTCGATTTTCCGCTGGACCCTTAGACTCTTATTTTTTTCTTTAAATTGAAAAATATCCTCAAAAATGTGTACAAAAGTGATGCCTCTCCGTATTTAATGATTGTTTAAACATGTTTAAACAATCATAATGTATTACTATTGCACATTACTGGATTCGAGAAAGTCTAGAGAATCTTTTGCTGTAAAGAATAATACAATATCTTTTATAATAACATCATAATATCTGTTCAAAGTCGAAAAATGTGTTTTTTTTCAATCTCAAATTGCTCAAAAACTGTGCGTGTAGGAGAAAAATTAAGACCAGATTCGGAATCAGCGCTAAAATCTGTATAAGATACACCCAACAGTTATATGGAAACATTTTTGTTGTTGGACAGTGTAATTTGCTCTGTCTTTCCCTATATTCGTCAGTTGCCACTTAATTTCCTAATTTTGAACGCCTGTCTCTCGGTGCCTATTTGGTCGAAAAAAAAGATTGACCAGTGAAATTTGAAGGAAATTTAATGCTCTTTCCTAAAATGGAAGACAAAAGTTCATAGTACCCACAGTTTTTGAGTAATAGGCGAAAAACCAAAACAAGGTAATAAAAATCGTGGTTTTTTCCCCCTCCCCAAGTTAGCACAGGGTCCTCGAGGTCGAAAACTGAGATTCGACACCCCAGAATACTCCTAAATGACGTGTCAAAATTTCATTAAGTTCGGAATATTTTCAGGTAGACGCCTTTTTTCGACCTGCCGACTGGACTAATGGTCCTTCGAGCCGGATCAGTGTCCTAGTGAGTGCAGTTCGTATCAAAGACAATCGTGTACAAACATTCGTGTACAAGACATTCTGACAGTGGTCTGCAGCATCCGGCAGTCCACCCAACCACGTTAAAGGAAGCAACCAGCCTTAGCCGCAGTACATACATCGTCGACGAGAAGTCAGCCTATTTAAGCAATCGTCAACGTCCGAAATCATACAAAGGCAACAACCAACCAGAATCATTCGCATTCGAACCGTCATCAGTACAAGGTAGACACGTTATTGAATTTACTAATCAGGAACTTTCACACGCCGTTGGCAATTTCTCATATTTACACGCGTTACGAGAATCAAAATGGCTAACGCGTACGAAACTAGCCAGCGCATCTGCATTTCGAAGCACAAACGACGTGTCTTCAAATCACATATAAAGTCTAATCTTTAGAAAACACGTTTCTAAGTCTAATACAAGCGCACCCCATACTTTCGACATACAACATGTCAATTACGTTTACGAGTGTCAATTTCTGTAAAGGCCGAATCCGCGATCGAATATGGTCGACGACGCGACGGGTCTAGGTAATTCGACACCGTGCGGAACGGTCGCGAACGGTCTTTTGGAGGGACTAAATTTATCGTCAAGGACGATAATTAGATGCGTTCGCACCATAAATCCTGTCCGAAGGAAATACACGAATATTGTTCCTGCGCGACGGAACACTGCTCGACGAAGTTTTTGTTCTTGGATGCTACGCAAATTGGAAAACGAACAACAGTTTTTAGAACGCGTGTTATTTTCCGACGAATGTAGTTTCTCAAGTAGTAGCATCCTTAATCGACAAAATGCCAGGATTTGGGCTTATAGAAATCCACACGCAATGGTTCAAAGATATAATCAAGGAAGGTTCTCCATTAATGTATGGGCAGGAATAATTGGAAACTGTATTATTGGCCCAATTTATTTACCTACACGGATGACTAGTGCAACATATTTGCAGTTTCTCCGATCTCGCTTCTTTAGTGAACTGCGGAAAATTATACCACGACATAGGCGTCATTCCGTCTATTTCATGCATGATGGTACTCCTCCTCATTACAGTCAACCGGTTCTCCAATGTTTAAATGACATATTTGGATCACGGTGGGTAGGACGTAGACCTGCACCACACGTATGGCCTCCACGTTCACCAGATTTGACACCACTGGATTTCTTCCTCTGGGGTGCAGTGAAAGACATTGTTTATCGCTCAGGGCAACAGTTCAGATCAGTTGATCAATTAAAGCATAAGATTGAAGAAGCTTTTAACCATCTTCGATCAATTCCCAATCTTGGTGAGAAAATTCGCAAAAACATTGAAGTTCGTTTGCGGGAGTGTATGAACCGCAGAGGTGGACATATTGAAGCTGGACAGCAGGCACGCCTTCTTCGAATAATCCGAACTAATGGTGGGATTTTGTGGGTTCAGAGAAGGAACATAAACCGAATAGAGTAAGTGTCTCAGAAGTTATGTTTATGTCATGCAAAAATGTTAATTGTCGCACAAATTTCACGACATTCCTTAAGAAAATGTTTTTTTTCCACCATTTTAGTCGCCAGCAATAGTTCCCCTGATCTGCAATGTTGACCTGCAGCCTGCAGTTCACTTAAGCAACAAGATTAGTATGCAATTTACTTATATATCGTAGATTAATGTAAAAATTTTGCAAATAAAGAAGCTGCAAAAATTATAAGAAATGCAACATCATTTTTTGAGAGAACGGTTGAGATGCGACCCATGGTTTCTTTCACAAAGTTGGTCCTTATGATCAGTAGAACACGATTAAATAAACAAAATTTTTGTTTTTTTGACCTTGAGTTTCATGGTCGAGGTCAATTTTGCGGGGAGTTTTTTAGGTCAATTTCCATTAAATCGTAGGTGTAGAATCACGCTATAGTGGCCGTGACATATAATTAAGTGACACCCTGTACATAGCGTATCTTGGCATTAAGTAAGTAGAGTTAAGTTGTAATTCTCGCTGCTATACCATGACTTCACAGTCCAACCTGTAGACCAGCAGGTCACACCGTTAGTGTCTCTCCTGTTGAACGTACACGTTCAACGGGGGGCGGCATGTTCAGGTATTAGAGCCGAAATTCGGAAGGTATCAGGGCATCTCAGCCAATCACTACGCGATTATGGGACTGCCCTTGCTGAGACGCACCTGTTACCTCTCCCAAAAATCCGACTACCAAACCAGCCAATTTGCGCGCTGTACAATCGGCTCGCGACCGACTCCGGAATTGCGGAACACGCACTCGATGTCTTCCGTGTACAACCGTCATTGCGACAAGACCGCGACACACTCGATCTTTTTTTCTTGCGCTTGTTAACGCCCGTTAACATCGACAAAGTGCGACGAATTACCACAAGCGGATTTCAACGTCTATTGTTACGCGTCGTGAAACTAGCAATTACGCGTAGTGCGAGATATTGCGTGTATTATATCAATAAACGTCCGTGCCACGTGTTCGTTGTGCGCCAACGGAACAAGAACGAGGTGTTGCTCAATTCTATCTCCCAGGCTACCGGCACCCGCCGCCTCGATTTTCAAACCTTCTGACAAGTTGTATCAGCCACCGGAATCAGCCGATTCCTCAATAGACTCCAAAAATGTCAACTGTAGCAGCAGTGCGAAACAATTGGAGCCGTTGAGCTAGTACTTCGCTTATCATTGTTATTTCAGATCCTTGATCGATGAGCGCTCTGACTGCTTGCCGTCGGCCGAAGCGATCTGAAACATGTATCATTGCAGTGGCTAATAATACCTCACCCGATCTGTTGCGGCAATCCTGCGCGTGATGGGTTGTCCTTTCGGGAGTGGAGACGTCTCTGATTGCGTCATGGATTGTAGTATGGTGCCGTTCTCCACAAGTGAAACAACCACTCTTCGATGGACAAGCAGCAGTGGTGTGATTGCCGAGACAGTTCCTGCATAGCTGGTGTTTCTCCACAATGTATTTCCGCTCTTCAGGTGAGCTTTCTTTGTATTCCGAGCAATGCATAAGGTAGTGATCCTTTGAGCATATCACGCAAGCAATCTGCTGTTGCTTCTTTTCTGCATGATTGATTCGAGCTGTTTTTGTTGCAGGTTTAGCTTTCATGAAACTCGGACCTGATCGAGTTTTGGCGAATTTGGATTGGCTCGACTCTGAACTTGACGGCCTCGGTGATGCCTGCATCATCTGGAGCCGCCTTATCATGAAGTTCGTCAGCGTTGTATAGGAAGGTGGATCACTGCTGACGGTAACGCTTTCCTCCCACTTATCCTTGGTGGTAGGGTCAAATAAATTGACTATGGAGTGCACAAACCAGTCAGCAGTTTTGTCTATCGGTCTTCCTAGTCCTTCCATGGTGTTGACGACGGTGGAGACTCCCTTCTGTATTTGGGTTATTTCTCGCACCGAGCTCTCTCTCATCTTGGGAAGCGCTGCCAACTTATCGAGACAGGATCGAACGAGAATGCGTTTGTTTTCGAAGTGCTCCATGAGTATGTTCCACGCCTTCTTATAATTCTCGTTGGTGGTTGGCAGGTCCTTGATGAGGTCTACAGCCTGATCCTGAAGACAGCCCTTCAAGTAGTGGAGTTTGTCTACCTCAGTCAGCCCTTTCTTTTGATCGATCATGGAGAGAAAGCGATCCTTGAACGAGGGCCAGTCTACGTACTCTCCACTGAATTGCGGTAGCGGCATACGCGGGATTGAAGATGATTCGGATCCTGAACCATCTTCCTCGGGACTCTGGTTTGTCTTTCTGTCGCTGCTCTTGGCAAATAGCTTAGCCAAATCGCGAAGGCTCTTCTGCGTCAAATAGGCCTCCTCCACGGCTTCAGCTATGTCATTCTTGACGTAGTCGCTGTCCTTGATCGCAGCTTTGTGACGGTACGTCAACAGATCATGGTTCTCTTGAAACCGTGTCCAGTAGTCTTCAAGAAGTTCCAGCCTGGTTTCAACATCGCTTTCAGTCATCTTTGCTTGTGCAACTGATTTTTTAAAGTTGTCCATGAGGCGAGTGATTTTCCCTCCAACTTACCTCTGTTTGTGGAGCAGATCATCGGACAAGAAATCGATTATGGGATGCGGCTGATTCGCTGATTGGATTTCTTGCAAGAAAGTCACCGATTTAACACCACACTAGACTTTAAATTGCAGATCCTTGGAAGGAAGGTGCCAGACCCGTGGAGGATCCGGCTCGAAGTACCAAAACATGTGCAGGATCTGATCTTGATCGATTACATCTGAGAGAATGCGAATAATGAACGGATTTGAGTGTATGTGTGAACTGTGATCACTGAGATAAAAGGATTGAAAGGAACTATTGCGGTTGAATGTATGAGAGTAACGGTATGATTTGAAAGTTAGACGAGTGGACTGTATAAGAGAATTGAATGGAAAGAGTCGGATTTACAATAAGTTAACTGTATTTTGCACTATTGTTCACAAAGATTGTCAATGTTGTAGAAATGAGCAAATAAATGAATACAAAACGATTGAGGAAAGATACACTGGCTTGACACTTTGATTGCGTAATGATCAGCTGAGCTGTTTGTCGCAAAGAGAGAGAGAAACGGCGGTTCTCACTCAGTTTTATTGTCTCGATCCTTCTAGAAGTTCGTCACGCACCGGTGGTTCCGGTTGAGCGTTCGTGAACATTCCAGAAGAATCGAGACTGGATTTAGCCAATCACGCTCTTGGCTTCTCGCCCGCGCGAGCCTCGATGGCAGACGCCGATTTATCGCGTTCAGGCGAAGTCACGCGGGACGCGTCGTGATTCGCTGTCGCGATCGCCGGGCATCGTGGCGCTCGCGCGCGCCATTTTCGAACAACGATCGACAGACGACTCGCCTGTTTCCGCGCCAACGCACGCGCACCCGGCAACCGACTCGCGCCGAAGATCCCCGAACTTACCCGAGCCGCGCACGGAAGACGTGCTGTTGTATGGTGTTTTCCATTCCAACAATAATCCCCACACCCTATACTCGCCATTCTTTTTCTTAACTAATACAATAGGTGAAGTGTATTCTGATTCACTTGCACGAATTATACTGTCCAACAAATTTCAACTTTTTAAAAGTATTTCGATTCCCACTATGCGATTCTTATAGAGTTTTCCGCGCTGATTCCGAATCTGGTTTTAATTTTTTCCCTATACGTCCAGTTTTTGAGAAAATGGAGTTTAAAAAAAAAGACATATTTTTCAACTTTAAACAAATATTGCGATGTTATTATAAAAGATATTGAGTTGTTCTTTACAGCAAAAGATTCTGTAGACTTTTCCGAATACAGTGATATCCAATATTAATACATTATGATTGTTTAAACATGTTTAAACAATTATTAAAAACGGAGATGCACCACTTTTGCACCAATTTTTGCGGATATTTTCGAATTTATCTCAAAAAATAAGGGTCCAGCGAAAAATTGAACTGTACCACGCGAAAGAGCAGACTTTTATCTTGAGAAACCCCCCTGTGAAGTTTGCATGGTCGACGTTTTTTTCGAACCAGAAAGCAAAATATCTTCGCCCGACATGAGTTGCCGTCAGTGGTGCTCTTCTACTAGCACGGTCGTTCGACGGGATACGGCGAGCCGCGCCGCGCCGTAACGGCGATGCAGTCGCTTTAAACAATTATGTCAGCTTATTTAAATGTTATATTTATTATTGTTATTTATTATTTTTTACTCTATTCCCATTCTATTAATAGATCTATTCTTTATTTATTATTTTATAGTAAAAATAGGAATTTACAAGATAGAAAACATACCTAAAATTTCGTTCTTTTTAACTGACGTTTGTGAGATGTTTCCGCTTCTTGCATTAAATTCCAACAATAGTCTGCAAGCATGGTTGTACTATCTTTCAGTTTCATCGCACACGAGGAGGTCTCGAAGTGGTGTCCGATGACACCCAAATCATTCTGGGACCGTCGCGTCGTGTCGAGTGCCTCAAGCTATTGCAGCCGACTGTGTCTAATATACAGGGTGTCCCAAATGTGGTGTACTTAATTGAAATGGGAGGTTCCTGAGACCATTCTAAGAGACATTTTCCTTTGCACCAATGTCAACTGCGGCTTTGTTTAGGAGTTATTAACGAAAAACACGGACCAATCAGAGCGCGCCCTAGACGCGCGATGGCACGTTCAGCCCGGCGCGCCGGGAGACGAGCGCGGTGTAACGCCGCGATGCCGTAACGAACAAGAGTTTCTCGAGATTATGTGAATCTTCCCCGATTTGGATGAGCTTTGGATATGTTGTCAAGACCATGATTCTGAACAACCTTTCCCTTTACAGTTTTTGTCGGCCGGCTTTAGTTTACGCGATAAGTAACTTGTAATTGTAAATCGATCGATGTACTATCTGAACTATCTCCTCTCCGATTTCGATGAGCCTTGGATATGTTGTCAAGACCATGATTCTGAACAACATTACCCTTTACAGTTTTTGTCGGTCGGAAGAACTTTACTTGTCAATTCATATGGGTAGATCTCTTTACCCGACTTACGGCAACTTTACCCGAACGAGGGAAAAAGCAGAAACTGATTGTATTAAAACCTCACTTATTCAGCCGTAAATCCATTTGCTGCTTCGAAATGTGTGTCACTGGGTCACTCGGTGACGAACTGCACAGATGTCTTCAGGTATACGACAGTACCGAAAGCTAAGGGACGTACGGCCAGGTCGACGAACTGCACAGCCGGTGGTAAAAGGCCTAAGGGATGCGCGGTCAAGTCGACGATCCAGAATTTCACTTTCACTTTCGAATCGATAAATAATTCGTATGTTTATTTCACACAGATGCCTTGAAATTTTTCCACACTCACAATCACTGTTCACATTTGTCAACACATAGTTATGCACTAATAGTAATTGCCATATCCCTTGTACTGCTGCACAAATCACAACAATCAGGTAATGCAATCACTAGACTGCGGATTTCATGCATTTGCAGCAAACATGAGTAGGTGCATTTTAAGACAGTAGAGAGATTAAAATAATTTCAAAACACCATAGTATTATTTTTAACTTCTTAAAATGATCACAGTGAGAATCAAATATCTGTCTGGTAATAGTGTCCCTTGTAATAGCGGCAGCCAACATTAATGTTGCATAAAGATCCGTAGTCTAGTGATTAGTTTAAATATTACTATCAAAAACACAGCTAATAGCAACCGTTAGCTTTGAATTGACAAGTCTTTGGAGATGTTCTCTCTATCGCGGCTCGAACGACACTGATTTTCCGCAAGATTTTTCTAAAGAATTTAGGAAGGGCATTTAGAGTGTCGAAATTCGAAATGTGCACGCTGTAGCACGAGAACGACGGGACGGTTATACGAAAAACAGAATGCGAGAAGGACCGCTGTAAGCTTTGTGGCAAACACATGTTTAGTTTTTCCTGCAGGTTGGTACGCAGAGTCGATGGGTAACTGTTCGAAAACGTCATCCGTCCTTTTACCCAGCAAGGGGTAAAAATGTCAGGTCAGCGTAGCATCCCTATTGTCCTATACCTTCCTTAAGAAACTTTCTAAAAGAAGGACAGACGACGTTTTCGAACGGTTACCCATCGACTCTGCGTACCAATCTACAGGAGAAACTAAACATGTGATTGCCAGCGGTCCTTCTCGTATCCTGTTTTTCGTCCAACCGTCCCGTCGTTCTCGTGCTACAGCGTGCATTTCGAATTTCGACACTCTAAATGCCCTCCCTAAATTCTTTAGAAAAATCTTGCGGAAAATCAGTGTCGTTCGAGCCGCGGTAGAGAGAACATCTCCAAAGACTTGTCAATTCAAAGCTAACGGTTGCTATTAGCTGTGTTTTTGATAGTAATGTTTAAACTAATCACTAGACTACGGATCTTTATGCAACATTAATGTTGGATGCCGCTATTACAAGGGACAGGAGCCAGACAGATATTTGATTCTCACTGTGATCATTTTAAGAAGTTGAAAATAATACTATGGTGTTTTGAAATTATTTTAATCTCTCTACTGTATTAAAATGCAACTACTCATGTTTGCTACAAATACATGAAATCCGCGGTCTAGTGATTGCATTACCTGATTGTTGTGATTTGTGCAGCAGTACAAGGGATATGGCAATTATTATTAGTGCATAACTATGTGTTGACAAATGCGAACAATGATTGTGAGTGTGGAGAAATTTCAAGACACACATTTCGAAGCAGCAAATGGATTTACGGCTGAATACGTGAGTTTTTAATACAATCAGTTTCTGTGCTTCTTCTCTTTTTTACGATAATCTCGTAAACTAAAGCCAACCGCCAAATAGTCTAAAGAGAAATGTTATTCAGAATAATGGTCTTGACCACATATCCAAAGCTCATTGAAATCGGATAGGAGCTAGTAGTACATCGATCCCATGGATTTACAAGTAAAGTTTCTCGCGATAATCTCGTAAACTAAAGCCGATCGCCAAAAAGTCTAAAGAGAAATGTTGTTCAAAATAATGATCTTGACCACATATCCAAAGCTCATTGAAATCGGAGAGCATTCACATAATCGAGAAACTCTTGTTCGTTGCGATGTCACGGCGTACCACCGACACTCGCTTGTCGGCGCGGTGTGGCGCGGCCGCCCAGGGCGCGCTCTGATTGGTCCGTGTTTTTCGTTAATAACTCCTAAACAAAGCCGCAGTTGACATTGGTGCAAAGGAAAATGTCTCTTAGAATGGTCTCAGGAACCTCCCATTTCAATTAAGTACACCACATTTGGGACAACCTGTATATATCTATATCTCACGTTCGGTCTGCTTGAGGCCGAACAACGATTAAAATATTTACACTAAAGTACACACAAATTGATACGTTGCTGTTTCTTGTGTGAATGGGATAGCCGGGCTAGAACGAAGCATTAAAAAAACAAAACTTGGCCAGTAAGAAAGACCCATATTCCAGGGCAGAAAAATATTAAGTACGAACGTTTAGTCCATCCGAATAAAATATACTTACCTCCATTATACATATAAAATTAGGTCTAATAAAAGCATTCGTCAAATCCATAAATAATGATACACCGGCATTTAAATATTTACAAACAAAATTTCCACAAATATCCGAAGCAAAAATAAAAGAAGGAATCTTCGTAGGACCACAAATAAGAACACTCTTAGACAATGAAGAATTCTTCAACACAATGAGTGAGTCTGAAAAAAGGGCCTGGACAGCTTTTGAAAATGTTTGCAAAAATTTTCTGGGAAAGAATCGCTCACCAAACTACGTTCAAATAGTGAAAAAACTAATAGATTCCTTCTATAAGTTGGGATGTAATATGTCTCTCAAAATGCACTTTTTACATTCGCATTTAGACTTTTTTCCGTGCAACCTTGGTGATGTGAGTGATGAACACGGTGAAAGGTTCCATCAAGACATTTTGGTTATGGAAACAAGATACTTGGGAAAAGATAGTACAACCATGCTTGCAGACTATTGTTGGAATTTAATGCAAGAAGCGGAAACATCTCACAAACGTCAGTCAAAAAGAACGAAATTTTAGGTATGTTTTCTATCTTGTAAATTCCTATTTTTACTATAAAATAATAAATAAAGAATAAATCTATTAATAGAATGGGAATAGAGTAAAAAATAATAAATAACAATAATAAATATAACATTTAAATAAGCTGACATAATTGTTTAAAGCGACTGCATCGCCGTTACGACCGTGCTAGTAGAAGAGCACCACTGACGGCAACTCATGTCAGGCGAAGATATTTTGCTTTCTGGTTCGAAAAAAACGTCGACCATGCAAACTTCACAGGGGGGTTTCTCAAGATAAAAGTCTGCTCTTTCGCGTGGTATAATTCAATTTTTCGCTGGACCCTTATTTTTTGAGATAAATTCGAAAATATCCGCAAAAATTGGTGCAAAAGTGGTGCATCTCCGTCTTTAATCATTGTTTAAACATGTTTAAACAATCATAATGTATTAATATTGGATATCACTGTATTCGGAAAAGTCTACAGAATCTTTTGCTGTAAAGAACAATTCAATATCTTTTATAATAACATCGCAATATTCGTTTAAAGTTGAAAAATATGTCTTTTTTTAAACTCCATTTTCTCAAAAACTGGACGTATAGGAAAAAATTAAAACCAGATTCGGAATCAGCGCGGAAAACTCTATAAGAATCGCATAGTGGGAATCGAAATACTTTTTGGCTGTTGGACAGTGTTATTTCTTTTGCTAGTAGATTATCTAATATTTCTCGTAAACTGGTTTGCTCAGCATGTGAAAGTCTGCGCGAAGAAAAACTAAATGGTTTCAATTCTGTCACAGCTATTTTTAACTCGGTTTTAATTTTTGGCAGCTCAGGACGCTTAGGCTGTACATATTCTGCTGCAAAAATATTTGCAAAAATATTTAATTGATAAATTATCAGCACTGTTAACACAAGTCTCCCGAGTGTCTATGTTTAAAATTTCCGAAATCGCTTCATCTACATGTAACGGTCATCGATTCCGACGGTAATCGGAATCCTCGCGGTGTTTACCCCTCGGTGCTGGACAGCTCGACGGACCCGGATTCGTTCGGCGGCGAGGGGATCGGCCGGTGCGGGAAGACGATGTGCGGAGGTTTGAGAAGAATCGGTACAACAGTTACGTTTGTTAATTTACGTGCTATATTTGGACAATCATAATGGTGAATGCGGAACAACGAGTATTGCCTCGTAGGCACGGAGCCGGCGCGTGGTTGCAACGATCATGCATTCGCCGTGGCGGTACGCGGGTTGTATCGGTATTGCGTCAAACGGTGCGGACGTCGAAACGGGTGATCGCGTTATGAATTTCCGAGAAAGGATTTCGGTCGGTGGACATGTGTGACCATTTGAGGGATTGGTGATAGCGGCGAGAATTTCGGCGGCTCGGCGAAGCGGAACGGTGTGGAGGTTTCGTCGGCTCGGCGAAACGGATTTCGGTGTGGAGGTTTCGACGGCTCGACGAAACGGACTTCGGAGTGGAGTTTCCGACGGCTCGGCGAAAACGGCGTTGGTGCGGATACTCACCCAGGTAATGAAAGTGGTGACTTCCTGGTGATCGCTGGGACGGCTCGTCTCAGCAGGAGTACAGGAGAGGAGTCTAGAGCAATTCTAGACTGAAATACCGTAATTGGTCTTGTTTGCCGAGTCTTATATACCATTGACATTGTGGTGAGGGTTGGTGGTGTGGTAGAGGGTATGTCATGTTTTTGGTATATTTCGGTAGTGTTTGCCCTTGTTTTGAAGCCGGATTTGAAAGGAACCGTTCGTGACAGATCTGCCCGGTGCAGGTCTGTTACATACAGAATATTATGATGATGGTACTATTAATTTCATGTTGAATTTTCTCATCATGTCTCTACCCAATACTATCGAAACGGTCATGGTATCATCTGGTACCACATACAAAAATATTGCATTTTCCACCCTTTTCGTCTAATTCAATATTCACTACTACCGATCCTAAAACAACCAATCTACTACCATTAAGGCCACAGAATGCCTTGTCAGAAACACTCGTGCAATTGATCAGATGTCGCGGCGCAAAAGTTTCTTTCACAAAACTAATCGGGCTACCCGTATCGATTCGCACATCTAAGGTAGAATCCATCAGAGTCCATAACCGCGTCGTGCATCTCGGAAGTCGGTGAGGTGGCGCTGGGTGGTGGGTGGCTTGCTCGCCAACTCCCACCTCCCACTTTCTTCCTCCCCACTGACTGCGAGTTTAATATACACGGCGAGACAATAAGCATGGATTAATCCTTTGTGCTCGACGACTTTCCGGTCTAATAGCGAAGTGGCTCTCGAGCGCAAAGGTTTAATTGGTAGGATACTCGTGTAAATTTTATTGTGCGTTGTCATTTGTAAATTTTATTGTAAATTGTCCTGATGAAATCATTACGTGTGAAAACACGTACCATTACCATAATAATCACGTGCAATACGACAATGTACAATGAAAAATTTACAAATGATGATGTACAACAAAATTTATAAATGACTATTGACATCAAAATTTAGAAATGATAATTTATAACTACAAATTATAATATACAAACATAATATACAATAATTTACAAATTATAATATACAACTAAATTTACAATTAAACTTACAATTAAATATACAACTAAACTTACAACTAAATTTACAACTAAACTTACAACTAAACTTACAAATAAATGTACAACTCAACTTAAGCTAAACTTACAACTAAATTTTCAAATTACATCCATAACAATAAAATATATACAAATAAATATATACAATGGGGACGCTTACTGTTCCGAGTCGTCAGAACGGGACATCCATTCGCCTTCGCCTTCATTTGATTCCAATGTGGAATCAGTCATGTCAATTTGGCGAAACCTGTCCTCCTCCTTAATTGCGTGACGAATAAAATTCTGCTACATCTCAGCGGACACATTTTCAATTGCACCATCGACAAGTTTTTCAATGTCCGCCAACTTGTAGGTGGTGTTTTGTCCTCTTATAAAGTTTTTTACATTTGCCCATGCTAACTCGATGGGATTCAGTTCGCAATGGTAAGGGGGAAGCCGTACCACAGTATGTCCATGCTCTTTTGCATGTTCGTCTACTACATACTTAGTTTCTGCACTTTTATATTTTTCTGCTAACTGCAGCAACTCCAGTTTTACAAACAGTGGATTTATCACTTCCCCCTTTTCCTCCAGCCACTTACAAATGTCAATTTTTCTCCAACTCATGGTTGGATATCTGTCCACCTTGACACTATGGTATGGAGCATTGTCAATTACGATTCTTGTAACTTGTAACTTGTAACTTGTAACTTAGGCAGAAAACTCTGGAACCAACTGAGAAATCTGTCGCCGTTTATTTCGTGGTGGTATTCTCCAGAACCTTTCTTCGCCACGAAACTAAGGAGGGCTCCAGGTAGGAATCCGTCTGACGACCCGATGTGCGCTATGATTAAGCATTGTCCCTTTCCTGTTGGGTTGGGTATCCCAGTTGAAAGTCCCCTCTCAGCTGCATTTTGTGGGCAGGTTACACTTGTATGAACCCATAACTTCTTTCGGCAATCGCTAGCGTTTGCCGAACCCAGGTTTCATCCAAATAATAAATTTTCCTCCCTTCGGCACGAAACTGTTGGATCTTCCTGATATACTGTTGTCGCCAACAAATAATATAAGGTTTATCTATAATATTAATGCACTATTGCGTGCCCGGGTAATAAATTTGAATTCCATTCGCTTCAGCAGTCTATATAACGTCGTCCTGCTGAAGTCTGGTAAATTGGGGTCGCTGTTGACCGCTTCTAAAATTTTTTGCATGTTTGGTATTTCCTTTCGCAGCCAAAAATCATGCACTTTTCTCCTAATTGCTAGGACATCCTCCGAGGATGTCTTCTCTAGAATATTTAATCGTGGCCTTTTTCTGTTTGGAGATGAAACAGCCTTGGTAGATTTATACTCCGATACGGTTTTCGAGACTGTCAACTGGCCAATTCCAACTTCCTTCGAAATATTCACAATCCTGGCCTTATACGATAAATTAGGATATTTAATCAACGTATGTTTATAAACATCGATTATCATCGTTTTCTGCGCTGAGCTAACAAACTGAAAAAAGTACAAGATTTAAAATACATGTTTCGGTAATTATACAGAAAAGTACTACCCACTCCGATTCTGATGAAATTTAAATATGTTATGCAGCAACACATTCTGAACAGCTTTATCCTATTCCAATATAGGGGGCTCGCTTTTAGTTTTCGAGATATTTGCAAAAAACTATCGCGAATATTGTATTGAATTTTTCGTATTCCTGCACGCTGCGCTGCAACGTAAGCCTGTTTCGGTGCGAAGTTTGTTTACATTTTGACGCTGTAGAGATGAGAGAAAAAACAAGGTCACACTCTGTGACCATACATATATAAGGTGAGCTTTCAGTTTTAAAAGACTACTCCTGCATTTTCGTATGCGTGGTCGGGCCGGCCTAGTAGTAGTAGTAGTAGTAAGTGCGTTTGCCGGGGAAGGGCGGGTCGGCCGCCCCTCGCTTCCTTAAGGCACACCGGATCTTTCATCACCAGTATCACAATTGGCGCTGCCGGCACTCGGCCCTTTTGCGGGTTGCAGGTATCCACGTTTTTTCAGCCGTCCCCTCTGTTTTATTCGGCCCGGGCCATTTTCAGAGTCGTCGACTTACTAGACGGGTCGGTCATCATTGATGAGCGGGCCATGCTACCTAATTTTTTTTGTCAGTTTTTGAGCTGTTTTAAGGCTCGGTGTGAACGTCGGGCCCCCTCACCTTCAGACCTGCAGGGTGTCTCGCCTGCCCTTTCAGACTCCCCCCACTTCACCATAATTTTCATGTCGAATGTGTCAAGTTTTTGAAGCCCGTCCCTACTCTGTTTCCGGATAGTCCAGAAACCTGCCCACACCCTCCCCTAGGGCTAATCCCTCCGCCTGTGCTGTGAGTCTATTGGGAGTTCAAGATGCAAGGGACCGCGTATTGTTTGACCATTGGGAGGAAGTTACTGCTACTTGGGATCCGATCCGACTTTATCGAAATCACGGCTGGGCCGAGATATAAATTCCATACGGTCTTCTCTTGCCGAGTCTACTTCGCGCTGGGGTTGAGAAGGAAGGGTTCACCAACCTCGCCGAAATCTGTCTCCTGAGAGATTTGATATCGGGTTCATCGAGATCTTCCTTCTTGGGTGGGCTTGACACATCCTAGAAAGTATGGCTGATTGTTTGGATGTGACCATCATCCACGGTTCTGGTCGGTGTTCAGCAATTAGCTCCGTCCACTCGGCCTTTCCCTTAAAGGTTTCTTAATTCCGTTTGCGTTTCTTGATTCCATTTTTTAGTAGGTTTTTAGTAGTACCAAGCCCGTAGCAGGAGAAAAAACCACCTTGGAAATTTATGCCACACCCGGGAATCGAACCCTGGCCTTCCTGCTACGAATCAGACACTCTACCACCTGAGCCACTGACCCGCCCGGGCCGGCCCTCTCCGCCCCCACTACCTAACCCTAACAAATTCTGATCGCATAATCTTTTCATTGTATATAGCCGTCATACAGAATTTGAACCAGTAATGGAAAAATCATGAGATCAGAATTAGTTAGGGTTAGGTGGTGGGGGCGGAGAGGGCCGGCCGTAAGGCCGACCACGCATACGGAAATCCAGAAGTATTCTTTCAAAATTGAAAGCTCACCCTATATATTGTCACGTTGATCTTTTTCGCGGAGCTGGAAGGCCCGTGAAAAGGATCAATCTCGGGCTTTACAGGCACGGAAGCCGGGCCGCGTTTAGCCGAGTACGCGCGGTCTGCCCGGGACAACGGAATTCGAGAATCCGACGGATCAAATTTAACGATTTGTTCGGGCGCCAGGCACTTTTAGAGTGCCACGCGAGACGCGATTCCGTTCCCGGACTCAGAGAAGCCGAGTCCGAAAGTCGAATCCTCGAAATACGCGGATGGGAAATGGGCTGCGAAACGGGCCACAGGATTCGGACACAGGAACGTTCGGACAATCCTCACGGCAGGACGGATCTCACAGGAATCTAGAAATAACTCACGACGATATGGGCTCGAGATGTTTAATCGGTCGTTAGTGGTTACAAAATTACGGCCACGTGGCCGCGACCCGAGAGCCCGCGCTCTTTATACAAGATTGCGACAGATGTAGGTTTGCTGCGCGGTTGTCGTATCGGATTTTAACGCACGTCGGAATCGTCGTACAGGACCGCGAATTGAGAAAAGCACGGCTGACGAGATCGCGTGTAGCGCAGGTGAACGGCGCGGTAAGGGACCGTCACGGCGGCCGTCGCTCGCGGTTCGATGTTACACGTACGGTACGCGTTGCTGCGTTTCGATCCTCGGCGCGACACAGGATTCGACACACTTTGAGATTATTCTCACGAAACGCGACTCCTCCGAGGAAACATCCGTACTCGCAATACCCGGGGAAAACTCTCGAATACCTAACCTCAAAACGCCCCCGGAACAGGCGTGAGACGTTGGCACGAGGCGTTTTGCGCCTCGGCACACGCGAATATTCGAGGACGGAACGAGACGCGTTCGTCCTCGCGCGACAAAGGTCGAGCCACCTCGCAAAGAAATATCCAAATTGATCACTGGCTGACTTACCGTTTCGCCTTTTTCGTTCGCTCGCTGTTAGGCTCCCGGGAAGCAATCCTAGCCGGTTGTCCGACAGGTAGGCGTTCTCGGATTCGGATAATCTCGACGGCACACTCTCACGTTCAATTCTTTTTAGCACGACCGGAATCGCAGAGGTACGGTGGTACAATTACGCGTTACTTCGACGATGGTATCAGACGTTCGAACGCAACGTAAGCCGGCGCGACAGTGTCGCATCGATTTTTGATCGCGCGGCTGCTCGATCCTTTTTCCCCCTCTCGCCTCGTTGCCGAATTTTCCCGATTGGCGCGTGACGCGTACGCAACATCCTAGCGACCAGGATCGTCCCTACTAAGGTCCTTGGGCCCCAGACCATAGCGCAAATAATCGTATCGGAGGTTCTCCTCCTTTTGGCTGCGATCGCACCACCCACGCTGGAGCTTCAGCGCGATGAGGCGACGTCGGGATCACGAAAGGTCATGATAACCAGCTGTTGGTTGTAAGCTCCTGTCCCTTCGACGCCTCCGGGTTGATTCCCCGGGTACTCTCGGTCCAAATCGTTATTGCCCGTGCACGGGGCTTCCGCAATATTGGCCAGTTCTTTTTCTGTGGGTTCGTCTGGTGCTGTATCGGTTCCTCGGGAAACTTCGGTCGGTCGGGGTACCTTTCTCGTGCCCGTAATACGGCCCTGTAAACTTGGCCGTTCTCAGCACGTACTACAGATGTCAATCATCGGTGATCGATAAGTACAGGATTTCCTCGAGGAACGCTCTCGAATCCTGTGATTCCGTGTCGTGACTCGTGAGAGGGCGGCTCAGTCCCGTTTATATGTCACTTTTGTAACCGTAATTAACGGAAAAGTGACGTCGCAAGATTTGCAACGTCACAATATACATGACCAGAGTGAGACCCTGTTTTCTCTCTCATCTCTACAGAGTCAAAATGTAAACAAACGCCGCACCGAAACAGGTTTACGTTGTAGCGGAGCGTGCAGGAATACGAAAAATTCAATACAGTATTCGCGATAGTTTTTTGCAAATATCTCGAAAACTAAAAGCGAGCCTCCTATATTGGAACAGGAAAAAGTTGTTGAAAATGTCAATATCTATAACATATTTAAATTTTATCAAAATCGGAGTGGGCAGTAGTTTTCTGTATAATTACCCATGTTTCATGTAAAGAAAATGAAAACATGGTAAAAAATATTTCGTATTATAAATAGTATTATACAATGCATGTCTCCTTCTTTAGAATATTCCGTTCCAGCTTCAATAACAAATGCCGGGCGTCATAAAACATCGAGTTTCCGGAGGGTCGTGTCGACCGAGGTCCGACGGGCTCACAGGTAGCCTGCAGGAAAAACCCGTTATTATCATAAAACCTCCACGGTCACTTTTAGCATGACCGAAAAAGCGTTCCTCGAACGCAACTCGAATTCCTCACGTTTAACTTTTTTATAATCGCTATTTTTATAAACGATTTGACTTTTTTGAAATATTGGAAGAATTGGTTTGCCAAGTGACATGCAAAAAAGATTTTGAAAAGATTGCAATTGCTAAGAATTATATGAGAAAATAAAAAGACAATTTTTAAAACTGTTTTCATTAGAGCCTGTAATGAAAATTTTTCAAAATCTCTTTTGCATTTCATTTGGTAAATCAATCCTTCTAATTGCTCAAAAAAGCCAGGTCGATTCGTCCGATTATGAAATAGTTATACTGTTTTAAAGTGCATTCAAATACTTTCGTAAGATTGTATATTCATAACTTACCTTTCCTGATGGGTTTTTTTATCGGAGACGTGCCAGATGGCCCAGGAACTCCTTCCTCCATTATCACGTCTAAATTAATCAAAGAAATGCGCACAAAATACTCAAAAATAAGCTTGCGCTAAAAACGAGAATGGCTCGTTTCGAAAATCGCTGTTGCTCACTGTTGCTACACCCGGTAGAACGCTCTGAATAACGCGGCTTGGTGTCGGTGCAGCTCTGGTACAGTGATGCTAGAGCTGTGGTACTGTGGTACTAAACCATACCCCCACCATAGTCTACTATTGCCCCTCCGTCGTGTTCCAACGTGCCCGCGCGCTACACTCACCAGCGTACCTCTACGGATACAGTAGAGTGATACGCTGGTGAGTGTAGCGCGCGGGCGCGTTGGAAAACAACGTAGGGGCAATAGTAGGCTATGGTGGGGGTATGGTTTAGTACCACAGTACCACAGCTCTGGCATCACTGCTCTGGTATCGCGTGGCTGCATCGGCGACGCTGTGCGCATGAGCTGTACATTGGGAAGGAGGCGGATGGAGTGGGAGATGCGCAAGAACGAACGAAAACCGGTTCGTCCGCGGTTATGGACTCTGATGGATTCTACTTTAATAGTAATTTCGATTGCACGTCAGCGTCGCATATTTCCAACCCGATAGTCTTTATAAATTCATCCCGCTGTTCGGATACATGGTCTACACAAGCTACTTGTTGTGTTTGACTTATTAGTGACCTTGAAACGTCCTGCGAAGATCAAGAGTCAATTTTTGAAAAAAAGGTTATTTTTTCATATATTCTTATAGCTGACATTCAGACAATTTCAAAACAATATTGTCAAAATACTGTATGTAAATACATTTATTATGGTTTAACGTATCATGTGAGCGTGGTTGCGATCGCCATCTATTGGACACGGTCACTAATAACATAAAGCGCATGCGCGATTGGATCGGCATTCCAACGTACTCGTTTGATTTCGTCATTCGTTCGTTCGTTAGTTCACAGAGCACATGTTTCAGTCACACATTATATCACATATTATATCATATGTTTGTATCATATATATACTCTTATTATTAATTATATATTATTCTTTCACTGAAAAGTTACACGGCATCATTTATTTCAACAAATATAATAACATTATTTTGCGTTAATTTGTTTCCGAGATATAAACCTTTTAATAAGAGAGCTAGAGAGGAAGCGACCTTCAAGGGACAGACAGGTCTAAGTAAATTAATTTATAGAAGTAATTAATTAACTTTTTAATTAATTCTTAGACAAAATGTTTCAAATATTGATTTCTATTATTTACTTTCAGAGTCTCGTGATAGCGAAATCCGATTGACGAGGAAACAGATTTTTCAAATAATTAAGTGTTATTTGAATAGTAATATTACTATAATATCTGAATCTGAACACCTTCAGAATCAGATATGCGAACAGCACGGGAAATTAATTGATGTAAATCATGAAACAAAGACCGCATTAGGGATTTTAATTTCTAAAATTAAGACAAAATGGCAAAGTGTAAAGAGAACGGAAGATTTTTGAACAGAACTAACAATTTTTTAACGTATGTGTTCGCCATATTGGATCCGACATTTTGTTTTTTCGAATTTTGAGTCCAGATTTGTAATCAGCGGACCCGAAAACCATAGTATACTAATTTTTGAACAGAACTAACAATTTTTTAACATATGCGTTCGCCATATTGGATCCGCCATTTTGTTTTTTCGAATTTTGAGTTCAGATTTGTAATCAGCGGACCCGAAAACCATGGGATACCAATTTTTTGAGAAATTGAAGTACGTTTAGGGGTTTTGGCCAGCTTTTTGGGGATTTGGGACCACTGTGCGGCCGGAGTCGCGTTACGGTTTACGAAACTCTTGGCCGTTAAGCGGCTCGAAATTCCTCGTCTTTCTTCTCGCCTAATCTCATTATTATTATCTCAATGTCACGAACAATGGCTCTTTCACTAACAGTTTGCATCACCATACAGTACCCCCAACACGAAAGCTATTTATATCCCGAATTTGTATACGACCTTGTGAAAAAAAAATTTTAATTTTTGAAATCGCGAATAGAATAACGGACAAACACGAATTATGGAGAGCGGGATTCGACTAGGCCACGAAAATTCGCCCAGCACCGAAAACGTACACTCCCCTCACCAAGAAACACAGTAATATAACATACAAGAAATTATCAAATGGTGTGTGAAATTTTCAAATATTCTACTAAGACAAAAAAAAAACAAAAAAAAACATGGAAGGACAAGAAATGCGTCGCGCTGGCTCTCGAAAATCTTCCTTTCCGGTTTGGGTTGAGCGTGGTTCCGTCGGAAAGGATATTCGCTTCGCACCCTTGCCGGGGTCAAATGTAGGCGGGGTGAGACGACGCACAGTGCGGCCGATCGCCGATCTAGCTGTTCAAAATTCAGAAAGTGCTTTTAATGATTTCTTTTAAGAAAAACCTTGGCGTGTACGGTTTTTCAAGTCCAGTTTTTCACTCTCCCCCCTCCATAACTTTCCGTCGCGACGGCGGGACCACCAAAATGCCCGATTTTCTCCACTTATGACCCCTTCGTCCCACGTAATCGCCACCGAGTTTCCTCGCTCGTGTGCGGCGGTGCCCTTTGCTACCTCTCCGGATCCGGAATGTTTTTGATTCTGGCCAATAATTCGTCCGGTTGATCCTTTGGTGCGGGGTGCCCTTACGGTAACAGACTGTTACTAACAGTCGCTCCCTAGGCACGCTCCTGAAAGTGGCCCCTCTCGGCGCGTGCAACAGATGCAATAAAACTCGTTGCTAATCGCGAAGGTAACCTATAATATTTCCGTGAAAAATTAGAGCAAGTGAACCACGTAAATGTCGAACTGTCGACAAGAGGGCTAGCAACCACGATGAACGTCAAAAATGAGAAACAATCACGGATCATCTGTGAGATCATCAGCGAGGTTAGGTGCAACGCGAGGAGTCGGCAGACCAAGAATAGTGCTTTCGGGCAGTAGAGGAAGACCGAGGAAAATATACCAAACGAGATCGGCTCCTAGTGTGTCAAGAGCGTATGCAGAAGAAACCGAAGAGCCTGATGATGTACCAAGTGAAAATCAATCCGATTTAGAGGATGAACTGTTCATGGAGGCTGCAGATGATGATATTCAAGCGATAGAGAGGGCGAATCTAGCTGATCTGTCGTTGAAAAGCGCGATGAGTAGCCACGACACTCAAGAGTGGTTAGAGGCAATTGCCGAAGAAATAAGAGCGCTAATAAAACATGATACATGGACACTGGTAGAACGACGTAAAGACAGGAAAGTCATTACGTGCAGAATTGTTTTGCGAAATAAAATGAAACCAGATGGGAGCTTGGACCGAAGAAAAGCGAGAGTTGTGGCGCGAGGATTCACTCAACGTGAAGGAATCGACTTTGTCGAAACGTTTGCGCCGGTAGCTGGCTTAGATTCAGTAAGGTTACTGATGGCTTTGGCTGCGAGGAAGAATCTACAAGTTTTCCAACTGGATGTGACAGTTGCGTACCTGGATGGAGAGCTGGACGAGGAGATCTTCATGGAGACACCAGAGTACATCGAAGAAGCGCTTAGTGAAATAGTGCGTAAAGATGGAAAAAACAGTGAAATTGATGAAAAAGCGTGCAATATGCTTCGTGATTTGAATGGAGGTGAAAAAGTGTGTCGATTAAATAAAGCGCTGTGCGGCTTACGTCAAGCCGGTCGTCAGTGGAATAAGAAATTGGACAGAGTGCTTAGAAGTCTGAACTTGAAATCAGCTGTGAACGACACGTGTTTTTATTTTGACGTGAATGAGAGAGAGTGCACATTTGTAGTTGTGTTGTAAGGAGTCTGGTTTGTCGGTGTTCGGCTTCCTCGCGTTCGTGCTCCTCGGTGCAGAATTGCTCGCTGATCCAGGGTTCTAAACGGCAAGGAGAATAAACGGCGCGAGAAACGGAATCGATACGGGATTAAATAATTAACAAGTAAAGTGCATGGAAATATAATTGTGCTCGCTGCCTTTACGCTACGTCGGATACGGTGCTTCAGGATGCGGTGCCTCAGGATACGGTGCGCGGTCTCGGTGATACGGTGCCCGTGATATAAAACGTTGGACCGCGGTAGTGCTACCTGAACCTGTAGATGGTGTAGGACGGATTCGGAAAGGACAGGAGCAGAGTTAGATCACGGCTATCGCCGTGATCTCCCTACCTAGGCCGGGTTTTCGTGGGTCCTTGATGCCGGTGACGCACCGATCATCAAAGTCCCTCCGGACAGTCGTTCGGAGAGTCCGATCAAGGTGACGCACCTTGTCTCGCTCAACCGGCCTCGTGGACGACGCGTCTCACGAGGGTGCAGGGTGACGCATCGTGCTTTGCGACTTTCTAGGCGGTTCTTAGGCGACGTTGAAGGGTGACGCACCACTTCTTGTTCAGCCGATTTCGTGGGCGACTCGCCTCACGAAATTTATCGGTGACGCACCGGGTGGTTTCTAGGTGGAACACGGCTCTCACCAGCGGAGATACAGGAGTATCGGACAGGAGGTTCTCCGACGAAGTCAAAGGGTGACGCACCACTTCTTGTTCGTCGGCTCTCGGAGACGACGCGCCTCCCGAAAGTTACCGGTGACGCACCGGAAGCACGGCTCTCACCAGCGGAACCAGGATGGCGATAACCAGGAGGTTCGCACGGCGAACGACTCGAAGTCGACGGCGGATACGTAGACGACGGTTACAGATAGTATACTCACAGCACTGGAATATCGCACGTGGTGGTTCCTGGATGACTACAGGTAGAGTCAGGTGATTTTGATCTGTTCGCGGCGGCTTTTATACGAAAGATTTGGTGGTAAGGGATGGTGGTGCGGTGCGGTATTTTGGTGGTGACGTATAACTTCTTATGATCGTTATTTAGGAAATTTGATTTTGGATTCCCGTTGGCATACGGATCTAGGTGCGGGGTACGTGCGGTACAGGCGGTGTTGTTGTGTTGATAGGAAGCCGGCGGTACGTTACTTGATTCGCGTCGTCGTGTATAACTGGTTTGACAGGGGTTTGTTCGTAACAGGCGTACGTGATGTAGGTCTGTTACAGTGTATGTTGACGATATTTTGTACACGTCAAACTGCGAGAAAAGATTGCGAGAGATTCGAGCGGGATTGAGTAAGAAGTTCGATATTAAAGATTTAGGTCTTGCGAGTTGTTGTTTAGGTATTGAGATCGAGCAAAAGACCGGTGCAATTAAATTGAGTCAAACGGGATATGTGAGGGACTTGTTGAAAAAGTTTTGTATGAATGAGTCGAAACCCGTGAAGAACCAAAAGGAAAAACCATATAGACAGCTAATAGGTTCGTCGATGTACTTGGCCGTTGCCACGAGGCCTGACATCGCCTTCACTGTAAATAAATTAGCGCAATATAATGTAAAATATGGAGAGTTACATTGGTCAGCAGCAAAGTGTGTGTTGCGATATTTGTGAGGTACACAAAATCAAGGGATTGTGTATAGAAAGAATGAACTCGAAATAGTTGGTTACTCAGACGCGGACCATGCGGCGGATGTAAGAGATAGAATATCGTATACGGGATATTTGTTTGTATTGAGCGGTGCGGCGATTACATGGCGATTTCGTAAACAGAAGTCTGTTGCGATCTCGCCAACAGAATCCGGGTATGTAGCGTTATCAGAGGCAACAAGAGAAGCAGTTTATTTGCGTAATTTAATGCTGGAAATTAAAATGCCTGAGTTGTCATGTGTAACGATTGGGACCGATAATCGTGGGGCGAAAGCAATTGCTGAGAACGCGGTTTATCATTCGAGAACGAAACACATTGCAACGAGATATCATTTTGTTCGTCAAGCACTTAAATAAAATAAACTAAAATTGGTGTATACACCAACAGGTGAGATACCCGCTGATATGCTCACAAAGCCGTTGCCGGGGCCAACGCACTTTAAGCACATGTTAGGCATGGGAATGAGTGATTGTTAAAAGTATGAAAACGTCAAATTTGAGGAAGGCGTGTTGGATACAGGTAAAATTTGAGGTTATTCCCTTGGATTCTTGGTGTATGTATTTCAAATGTTGGTATGCCTGCGATGAGCGTTAGCGGTTTGTATGTTGGCCGTGTGTATTTGAATGCGACTGAGTCAGTAGTCAGTAGTGATCGGTTACGTTCAACGGTCACGATTTTTGTATGAGTCCTTAAACGCGTCGAACGACAAACAGTATATGTACATCTGTATATCACTTTGACGTACAGTTATATTAAATAACTTCTTTTTCGTTTGCTTCCAAACCTTTCGGAACTTTTCTGTTTTCCAACCTTTACATATATGTCGGGACATGACGGAAGCGACGCAACCCGTTGACAGAGACGCGTAACGCTTGCTTATTGTAAAAGACAATTATGTTATCTCTTGGAATTATACGTCTGTGTAGGATTAAGTTTTGTTTTAAAAATAACGGTTTGGGGATTTCGTTTATGCGTTTACGGTTGAACGGCTGAGAGTCAGATGCTTGACCGTACCTTAGTAATTGCCCAGCGAAAAGGCAATAAAACGTTTTCCGTTTACCTGCATCCCTCTTCGTGCGCGGCGCAAGGAGAAATACGAAATATGGTCCCTGGAAGGGATAGGCTTGTTGAACGTGACCACGAGGGGCAGAACGTTTTTGGCTGCGCTACAGTGAAGAGCGTTTGAGTTTCGTAGACAGCTAGTCGTCGCGAGTAGAAGCGAAAACAGTCAGACGTGAGATCGTGTAAGGAGATTCTGCCAGGCTCGTGGGCTCGTTGACGTGTCTCGCCGTTGCGCTACAGGTCGAGGATTGTGGTGTTTAACGGTGATCGTTGTTTCCCGGTTTATATAAGTCCGTGCGTGCGAAGACAATGAGTGATCCGGTGAAGAACGTCTCCGGTCAAACCCTAGTGGGTCCGATGGAGAATCTTACCGACCAGCCTCTGACATATATTATATATTATCTTTTAAGAATTTGTCTATGATTAATGATAGTTAAGTAGGTTACTTAGCACTTAATAAAAACATCACCCACTAAAAAATTATCATAACTCATTACCACGTTGTAAATATTTTCTTATAATTTTTTCACGTGAAACGTGCATTATTTTAAATTTTAATACAAATAAAGATCATGCACATCTGTGCCGAATATACCTAATGTAGTTATAAAAAAATCCAAGTACATATATTAAAAATCACATTATAAGTTGTAACAGACCTGCACTAAGCAAGCCTGTTACGAACAGCTGATCCCCGGAAGAACCCGAACTTCCCCGAAATCCACCGAATGACGCAGATACAAACAACACTCCGCCGAAACGCCCTGATCCAAGTGTCACACGTCCAAACGCCAAAACATACTCAAAAACCCATAGAAAAACAGTAGAACACACCATACTGCACCACTACCCCGCGCCTCCAAACGATCAATCTTGGGGAGTATAAAAGGCCCCCCGGAACAGACCAAATCATCGCAGTTCTGCTTAGGAGACCTAAGCCTACACCGCGCACCAGGTACCCGATCCTCCGACGAAGACGTCGCAGCCAGCCCGCCGAACCACCGTTCCTTCAACGAGACGTTGAAACCAGCCAGCCGGAACCTCCAGCCGCCTTACACCACGTAAGACACCGTTCCCGTGACTAGACGTCACCCCCTGTACCAAACCTCCGCCGACGCCGCTCCTGTGACAAGACGTCACCCCCTGTACCGAATCTTCACCGACTCCAATCCCGCGATGAGACGTCGTATCCTACACCGAAACACTCTCCTTGACTACCTCTCCACTAAGATCCTGCGATCTCCGAATCGTCGTCATAGCATCTACGAGGTAGCGAGCACCGAATTATTAAGGAAACGTCGTTTTGTTCATTTCACACCTTCACACCACGTCTTCCCGCTCCGACTCACCCTGCGTCACCAAGCGAACCCCGGCACGGCGAGTTATTCACACACTGAGGAGACTCCGTTCCGAACGACCGATTCCGCGAGAAATCGGCCCCGTTACAAAGTTGTGAAAGAAATACGTACCATTATTATCATTATCTATTCCATAAGAACGCAGAGTTGATTCTCGGGTATCGCGATAACTCGCTCGCGCGATCTTGTTCTATTCTTTTAGAAGCCGCCCGACTGTGAGTCGGTGAGACGGTGAGTCATGGGCCGCCCGGTGTGTCTGATGTATCGCGTGCCCGACTCGAGCCCGCTTGAGCCCTCTCGACCGCTCGACGACGCAACGCGCGACAGCTCGACTGTTTGTACTGTCAGTGCCCCGACTTGACGATTCGTACGCCTGATATTTTCTAGTGCAACCTGGCTGTATTATTATCCGATTTATGCCGTGTTTGAGCTTATTTTGATTGGGAAAACATTTTCAATCGATAGGTGATGATATCATTATGATAACGTTCATAAGAAGTAATATTGGTTTTAGTTAGTAAATGCTGTGCGTTACAATGTTGCCTCTGATGCTGAATCACGACCGTATCAAACGTCGCATCGTGTGCCTCCTAGAGACAACAATATGTAAGCGTTTCACCATCACTTATTAATAGCAGTTAAATGTTTGTTACGATCCAGTATTCTGCCATGGAAACGTTATCAATCGATTGTAAATGGTTTGCTGATTGAAGTTGGAGTAGAGGCATGCCTAACGCCTAACTCGAGGGCTGAGAAAGGTAAAGGGAGTAATAAAAAATTCAATGACTCTGAGAAAAGTAATAAATTCAATGACTCCAAGAAAAATGAAAAACTTAATGACTCTCAGTTAATAAGCAGTCTTCAATGCCTCTAAAAAATGCAATTAATCATGCAGGGATTGATCAGGTGTTTCTCGCTATATTAAAAAATATTTAAAAATCCTTTGACAAATCTGTTTTGTGGCGTCAGGATACTGCTGTCGATATTCCATCACAGTTTGTATAGTATATATTATTTCTCCTCTAGGTTTCTATATAAAATTTTATTATGATCCTCCATTAGTTTAACGCCCCGTTCAGCGGTGTCATTGACCACCGTCAGTCTATGTTTCAGTCAAACTACTTATTATTCATAATAACTTCTTTTTCCGATATTATAACTGTTTTTCTTTTGTAGATTGGAGCGTATTAATGAATTTATTTATATATAAGGGAGTAGGGAGACTTCCAGGATTGCAAGATATTCGTTTACTCATTTCTCACTAATACAAACACGGGGTTTTTCACTAGTCAAAAACGCTAGATAAAAGATCGATCTAGGACGCTATCTGCCTCAAAAGTCCTATTTTTTCGTTTACGAGGCGTAATTTGCATTATTCGGCAGCATGGAAGGAAATGGACATTCGAGAAAAGCAATGAAATTAGAGCATCATTGCGAAGAAAGCTATTCCCGCTGAATAGCACAGGCACAGACGCGATTCTATTAAAGACTGCCAGCCCCTGTGTTATTCAGCGGGACCAGTAAGCGGGCGCGACCGGGCGCGGGGATAACGCGGAACTTACAGTGATCTGAAATACCACATCGCTAAAAGTTCTACCACCAACGAGGTAGATACTCGTCAAGTAGAAGAAGAATGATATAGTTGGATATAGTCTAGAATGCTCACATTACCCATTCTGTAATTGCCTTATAATACTATCACCGACGAAATACTATCTCGTCTCTTTACCTAAATAGAACCAGACGATATATGACATTGATCACGTCCGGGGCTAACCAGCTTGAATAGTACGTATATTTTGTTCTAAAGGTGTTCTAGAATGTACAGGAGTGCGACACGTGCCTCAAGCATGTGTGCACACAGAGGATATATGTATGGTGTAGCACACCAGTCTGAATGTTTATGTACACACTACCTGGCCCGTGTGGCCACGGATTCTCCGTCTTATTAGTCAGTACAAGTTCAGATGAGCTAATAAACACATCGTATCTTTCACGTGAAGCTATAAAATGTATTTACTTTCCTTACCTAGTTCCATATAACTGTAACATGGCGCAGTCGCGGTAGGACTCCCACGGGAATAAAAATAAGTTGCACATGTCCGGAGAAACATAAATAATAAAAAGTGAAAGCAGTGATCAATCATCAGAAGAACAAAGTGTTAGTGAACAAAACAGAAAGGACAAGGAGGTGCAAGTGAATAACGAGGTTCAACCGGAAGACACAAATATGGATGGATTAAACAAACCACAGCCGTATACACTTGAAGGTGACGCCTCGAAAAACTGGCAAATTTTACAAAAGAGACTATCAACTCTTTATGATAGCGACCGAACGTCATACAAATCAAAACCCATTCAAGCGGCCACGCTACAAAATCTTTTGGGTTTGGAAGCACTAGAGCTGCTGGAAACTTTTAACCTATCACAAGAAGATCTGAATGATGCAGACAAAATACTAGAAGCATTTGAAAGTTATGCCAAACCAAAAATAAATGAGAAATTTGAGAGATTCTTATTTACATCAAGAAACCCCAATGAAGGCGAAACCATTGACCAGTATAAGGCGGAATTAAAGAAATTATCAAAAAATTGCAATTACGGCACGCTGAAAGATAGTCTAATAAGGGACAACATAATCAATCACATGAAAGATAGACAACTTCAACAAAAAGTACTCAAAATAAAAGATCTAAAACTTGAAGATCTAATAGAAATCATAAAAACTAGTGAAACAAGTGCGGAACAAGCGGAAATATTGAAAAAATCCAACAAACAAGCAAGTATAAACGCAGTAACGGAATACAGCAAACACGCAAAAAGATGTGACTATACACACAAGGCAAAAGCATTCAACACAACACCACGACAGGAAGAACGTCGTAGCCGAACGAGAGACGAACAGCCTGGGACCAGCTATCAGAGATCAACAAGCGAGTGGTATACGTTTAGATGCAAAAAATGTGACAGACGACATGAACCAAAACAATGTCCAGCATACGGTAAAATATGTACTAATTGTAATAAACCAAATCATTTTTCCCTTGTATGTCGCAGCAATATTCAAAATAATAAAAGTAAAATAAACACTATAAGTAAGGAACTAGAAACAGACAGTGATTCGAGTAGTAGCGAAAGTAATTTCAAAATAGATAGCGTGAAAATTGCGAGCGTTAAAAATAATACTGAACAAGACAAGTGGTATGAGAAAATCACAATAAACAACAAAACAATTAGGTTAAAAATAGACACAGGAGCGACCTGTAACATATTACCTCTTAAGATTGTAAAAGAGATAAACAAAGAAAACGAAATAGAAAGAACAAAGAGTTCACTTGAAACTTATGATGGTTCAATAATATACCCAATAGGAAAAATCACCACTGAAATTAAAATAAATTGTAACAAATGCTTTGCTACTTTTATAATAATCAGAGAAAGCTATGAACCATTATTAGGTTTCAAGTCAACAAAAGAGCTAGGACTAATAATGTCGGTAGATGCAATTGATAGCAAAGGGAAGATAAAAGAATCGCAAGAAACTGAACAACATAAATTCATAAAAGATAACATAGATGTATTCTCACCGGGAAAGGAGAGTTCCCTAAAAAATTCACAATAATCGTAGATGACAAGGTAACACCGACGGTAAATCCGCAGCGTAGAATACCTAAAACAATCAAAGATCGTTTAACAAAAACGCTTCGTAATTTAGAAACAGAAAGAATAATAGAAAAAGTTGAAAATCCAGAGTCATGGGTAAGTACCCAACCAGCACAGATACAGCTCAAAGATAGCAGAAAGATGTCTGCCGCTAGACATTCAGATGTCTGAAAGATGTCTGCGAATGTCTCCGGAAAGTCTCTACAGGGGCTCCGGAAGGTCGTTTGTTACAAATTTGCCTGTCTTAAAGTGGTCTTTAGAATGACTGTTCGTCGTGTTTCAGGCATTGTAGAGACTTATTTTTTATATTTCACAGCCGTACTAAGGCATCATTCAGACCAATTCAGACATGTTCCACGCCTCTGTAGGGCACCTTTTAGGAGACTTTCAAATGTCTCTTGAGCTTGTTAGAGAGACCTATTCATGCAAAAAGGGAGTGGGAGGGAAAAATCAATTTACGATAATAGTTTAAAGTAAACGAACAAATAGTTTATTAGAATAATATATGTACTATTTTATAATGTATATTATATAATAATATCATATATATACTATATTATAATATTATATACTATATTATAATATTATATCTGTAGTTGTCAGGCAGAACGCCACATGTCACATATACTTTTTTCTGGTAAATACCTAAATCCTATACTCTAAAACTCAATTAATGCATAAACTGAGATTTTTGAAATTGTGACATGCGGCGCTTTTCCTTACAACCACAGATAGACAAATCATAAAAATTAAATTATTAAAAGTAAAATAAAATACTATATTCAGAATAAAATATCACGCACTTAAAACATTAAAATTAATATACTTAAATTAAAATATAAAAATTGAAATAAAATATACAGTTGAAACATCAGAATCAGTATACAGGGTGGTTCACGCAACTTGCACACCTATAATAACTTTCAAAGTATGCGTTGCACGAAAAAGTTTTGTATACAGAAGTTGCATGGTCTGAAGGGGTACATTATGTAGTGTATTATTTTTTTTGACAGGTGGACGCGTAAAGGACATGTGAAGGTCAACTTCATTTTTTAAAATGGAATGAGGTATTTTTTAATACATCAATGCTGCAGCTGGACATTCGTTATAAAAAAGTACTAACCTATGTATGTCGAAAAGTTAATAGTTCAGGAGATATTTCAATTTAAATAACTCTAAAATACCATTACTGTCGTACTAAGACGTTACATAAGTAAGTAAACACTAACGTCTTAGTACGACAGTAATGGTATTTTAGAATTATTTAAATTGAAATATCCCCTGAACTACTAATTTTTCGACATACATAGGTTAGTACTTTTTTATAATGAATGTCCAGCTGCATCATTGATGAATTAAAAAATACCTCATTCCATGTAAAAAATTAAGTTGACCTTCACATGTCCTTTACGCGTCCATCTACAAAAAAGCTACTAACATCTGATTAATGCTTATTCAGGGGGCCTGTTTCTGGCGCCTCACCCTGTATACTAAAATTAAAAAATATAAAAATTAAAATAAAATATAAAAGTGAAAATAAAATATTACTGATAATGTCTGTAGTTGTAAGGAAAAACGCCGCATGTCACAATTTCAAAAATTCGAGTTTATGCATTCATTGAGCTTTAGACTTTAGAGTATAGGATTTACAGTAGCGGACAAAAGTTTAAGACCGCTCTAAAGAAGACGATAACTTTTTTAATATTGTACTATACGATTTGAACTTTTTTGGGAAGCTAGAGCAATTAGTTTACTAAAGGGTGTGAAAAGAAATTTTTTCAAAAATTGCAATTGATCGGAATTGTTGAAAAAATACTAAAAGTTGATTTTTTAACTATTTTATGTGGGCCTATATTGAAAATTTAAAAAACACGTTTTGTGTAGATCTGTGTCAATCAAACATATCCTGAAAATTTCGTAAAAATCGGTCGACGTTGCAATGAGCTACAAACGTTTAAAGATGGTAGAAATTGCAGATTTTCACGATTTATTGCCGAAAATCTGCAATTTTTACCATCTTTAAACGTTTGTAGCTCATTGCAACGTCGACCGATTTTGACGAAATTTTCAGGATATGTTTAAATAAACAATCAACTTTTAGTATTTTTTCAACAATTCCGATCAATTGCAATTTTTGAAAAAATTTCTTTTCGCGTCCTTTAATAAACTAATTGCTCTAGTTTCCCAAAAAAGTTCAAATCGTATAGTAAAATATTAAAAAAGTTATCGTCTTCTTTAGAGCGGTCTTACACTTTTGTCCGCTACTGTACATATTTACCAGAAAAAAAGTCATGGAAACACGTTTGGAAGGCTCAGACAACAATGCAATTTAACCAACCTCCTATGTCAAAGTATTAGCGATCGAAAGTGAAAGTATATGTGACATGCGGCATTCTTCCTGATAACCACAGATATATTGAAATTAAAATCACTTGGTCACACTCGCTTTGTTCATGTTTCTTGCAGCTGCCGTCCACTTTGGCTTTCTCCGCTGCACCTTGAATAAGAATATCTTTGTTTATTAATTTGCACATGAATAATCATTATAATAATAATATTAAAATAAGGGTGATAATTACATATAACAAGGCTGGCCGTTCGATAATTTGCAAACGGTTTTTTGCCCTTTCGGCCCAATCAGCTATAGCAGACCGCCATGCCAGCACGTCAGTCATAATGATACCTAGACTTTCCTGGCGAAGTTGTAGCTGTTGTGCCCCCCGTATTGTGCACTTCTGCTGCCTAAAATAAAAAATTGTTATGTAGCATATCACATTCTGCTAATTTAATGAAAATGAAAGATAAATGTCAGTATAATTTTAAGTGTATTTATTAAACAAGTCGCTGGTCTCTTCGGCCTCCTTTGCTTTTCTTCTAGCCTTCGTGTAGTCGTCTAGAAGCATTATATAATTATTATTTTAATTGTACATGTATGGTGTGTAACTACTTTAACTTACCAAAGGTACTGTTTTTGAAGATCTTTACAGAAAAGTACTCCCACGAAGGTTGAGGCAGTTCACATTGTTGGATTGCGTTGCTCAATTTTGATTTGTGTACCGGTAGCCAATAACATTTGTCGCCTTCCAGCCAACTATTTGGCACTGCTTCTACCGTTCCGTCCGCCAAAAATTGGACAACGGTCCATGTATTTGTAGGCATCTCCATTTGTGTGTATATATTCTAAGAATTGAAAAGTATGGTAAAATTTAGAGACTAATTTAAACATATATGTAATTACGACGTAAATATAATTAATTAGAGAATATATTTAGAAAAATAGCAAATAGAATGAAGGAATGAAAATATGACCAATTTTTGTTCATTTTTTGACTTCACACTTATTTACACATTAGGGCGGTAGACTCGTTTCCAGGATTGCAATCAATTGCAATCCCGCACCCTTGCAATCCTGGAAAAAGCAGTCTACCCCCTTACAATACCGAAAGTAAATACTTTCTTTGACTTTCTTGCCAACCCAATAGTAAACTTCGAATATAGCGGAAGGGCATCAGCAAAAAACACTAACGGTAACAAATAACAGCAATGGAAGTACTTACTTTTGTAAATATACACTCGTCGGATAAATTATCACTATTACAATACACTAATACAATTAGACACTTCTCTAAACCGACCAGGGGGTGTCGACCAGTGATGCCAGAGCCGTGGTACTGTGGTACTAAACCATACCCCCACCATAGCCTACTATCGCCCCTACGTTCCTTTCCAACGCGCCCGCGCGCTACACTCACCAGTGTACCTCTACGGATACAGTAGAGTGATACGCTGGTGAGTGTAGCGCGCGGGCGCGTTGTAAAGGAACGTAGGGGCGATAGTAGGCTATGGTGGGGGTATGGTTTAGTACCGCAGTACCACGGCTCTGGCATCACTGGTGTCGACCATGTGCGCCGGACCAGAAATAGTAACTTCAACAGCGCCACTCGGGGTGAACTACGAAGACAGAGAAGCAGATATGTTTCTCGCAGGAAAACACTGACAGAGAATATATGAAACAGCTTAATTTTTTCGATCACGCGGGTAAGCCGCATTTCGCAAAGAAGCAATATTTTTTTATGCTCTTTGTGTTGAAATATTCTCTGCATTATTGCGGGGTCCCGTACAGAGCCCTTTTTTGCAATTGGGCTCTTGGAACTTTGTAAACAACAAAAGTGTACGTTTTTATGGAAGAACTTTTTTTCTGTACACTTTTTCCAAATGCTCTTTGCGTTGAAATACTCTCTGTATTATAGCGGATTAGCATGCAGAGCTCTTTTTTCGAAAAAGTGTACAGAAAAAAGTTCTTCCTTAGAAGCTGTATCCCCCTACTCCACCCCACTCTTTACCGGCGGCGTAGGAAAAACAACATCTCCGGAAAATGTCTCTCAGTCGCCAAAAAGATATCCTTTATGGAGACGCTGCTTTTACGACTGAAATGAGACAGCTGAAAGACGTTCACTCTCTGCTGTGAAAACAACGTCTCCATAAAGACATCTTTTTGACGACTAAAAGACGTATCTTTGGGACATAGACGTTCAGACGGGACGACGACATGAAACAGACATCTATGAGACGATGTGTGCTGGTTGGGTAGTTTATTAATTTGTGAAAAACCCAATGGGAGTCTCAGATTATGTCTTGATCCGAAAAACTTAAATAAAGCCATAAAGAGAGTTTATTATGAAATACCGAGCATAGAAGCAATTGCGGAAAAATTAACTGACAAAAAATTTTATACAGTACTAGACCTAAAAGACGGATTCTGGCAAATAAAACTAGATGATCCCAGCTCTAAATTAACAACTTTTTCTACGCCGAATGGTTGTTATAAATTCAATTATCTTCCTTTTGGAATAAGTTGCGCACCAGAATTATTCCAAAAATGGAATGAAGAAAATTTTGGTGATATTAAAGGAGTAATAATATATATTGATGATCTATTAATAGTTGGCGATACAGAGAAAGAACATGATGAAAACCTAGATAGAGTAATAAAACGCGCGAGACAACTAAATATTAAATTCAATGAGTCGAAACTTCAATACAAACAAGAGTCGGTAAATTATGTAGGATATGTATTTTCGAAAAAAGAAAATACAATATCAGGGGACATAATAAAAGCAATAACAGAGTTAAAAGATCCCATGATGGTGTTACGTCGCAGTGTGGTGGGATTAGGGAATTTATAGGGTTCGGGTGCCCGTGGAGCGCTAAAGCACTCTGCTCGTGGAAGGTTTTCAGAACAAACTCTTAGCAAGAAGATGTAACGAAAAATAGACTTTATTTAATAGTGAAACGTTGTTGACTCTAAGATCTCAGACAAGAATCTGGTCGTATCTTCGTGTATCTGCCTCGTATTTTCCTCGTCCTGAAGTTTTCTCCTTCCAGGTTCCTTTTCCTTAGCCAATAGGAAAATTCGGATCTTCCAGCTGGACGTTGATTCGTCGGGTGGCTCGTCCTCGGTTGCAGCTCGATGGTGATTGGTGGTGGAGGTGCCTCAATAGCGCGCGCACGAGAGTGGGGTACGCGCGAGGGTGAAAGCCCGCCAAAACAAGGGTCGTGGGACCGAGCGAGAGAGAGGTCCGAGGGAGTCCCAAGAGGTCCTTGACTGTGAATTTACGACTTCCTGTCCTCGACCGATTCTAGACTTCGACTGTCTCTTTATGCGAAATTGGAGAACTCCTCCAAGAGGTTACGTGACTTTACCCAAATTACTCGATTAGTCTCGCCCATCTGGTTTCGTCAAGGATCTCTGTGGAAACCTCTTGTTTCCCTACTTATTCTAAGCCTAAGCTATCGTGCCCGAATAAAGAATATATGTATATGAAATACGCGGCTTTGACCTAAACGTTATGCTTTATATTCAAATTTCTCTCTCAGCGCCATTAATCGAACCTATATTACGGTAACGCTATCGTAACTATGTTCGCGTGATCAACGGGTCACGCTACAATGGTATATGTCGCGTTAGAAATTTAGGTTGTAAGTGTTAGCAACATGTGCTGCATAGGGACATTTCATGAGTATAGGTTAGAGAGGAATGCGCGCGCAGTTGATCGTTCGTTGTATTTGAAAGACCGAGAGAGATCGGCCAGTGTGTCCAGACAGGGGTAATCGAAAAGGAATCGGGGGGAATACAAGTACCCCCTCTCTGATGACCAGAGTAATATGTGACACGTTGCGCGACGAGAATAGAGTGAGGCAGAGTGAGGCAAATGGAAGACACGTTGCGCGTGCGCGATAGAGACTGAACGGTGGAATAGGATAGTGGAAGGGGATAAGGTGGAGAGCCTGGAGGGGGAAAAGATGTTGGTTTCAACATGAATCTGGCCACACTGAGATCGGCCATTATTCCTTGAGCGTCTCCGCAGTTGAACAATCGAACAGTTGAAAAGTCGTATAGAGTCGTAGTATAAGTTTTGTATGTGTAAACCACATGTGTACTCATTTAAATATACTGATTATTAAAACCAGCATTGAGATTATATACGCGTAAACGCGCGAGATAAAGATTCACGGAAATAGGGATAGAAATCACCAACAGTTTGGTAGCAGAGCGTGGTTTGTGCTATCCGTGATTTGTGCTGCACGTGGTCATACCGCACGTAACTGTGCTGTGACTACATAATTTCACTCAAACGAGATTGAGTCGAAAGAGATTAGAATATACGCAATCAACTCACACGAGAGTGAGCTTGAGAAGAATAAAGAGGTGGTCAGGTTAAACCGTGGTTCATTTCAAACGAAATTAGAACGCGTGCCACAACGAAGTGTAACGGTCAAAGATGGCGGACTCTTCCCCATTCGCCATTTCCAGAATAGAGCCACTGACGAGCAATAATTACGCATTATGGAGCATGAGGATGGCAGCTTTGATCAAGGCTAAACACATGTACCAAGAAGTTATTGTACAGGACGAGCCGGTTAAAGATGAAGCTGTTCTGGCATCGGTCACAAGATGGAACGGGTGGTACAAAAAGAATGACGAGATATGTGCCATGATTATATTAACATTGTCCGCAGAGCAAGCAATGGCGTGTAGGAATATAACAAACGCCAAATTATTGTGGAACACACTGAAACGATGGCATGAAGGAGCCGAACGCCAAAGGACGACGCAGCTGAAAGTAAAACTAGCACGAATTGAAAAACAGGAAAAGGAGTCGATAGATGATTACCTCACAAGAGTGCAATCATTGGCCACTGAAATCTCTGAACTAGGTACCGTGATCGATGAGAATGAATTAATATATTTTATCATTGAAGGCTTACCTAATAAATACAGCGAAGCGACTACGGCAACATCACCAAACCCTGATATTACATATCAGGTAGCAAGGGAAACGCTATTAAGGTTTGAAAGGAAGTACGACAAAACAAAGACAGAAGTTGAAGCCAAAGCGTTCAACGTAGAGGAACAAAAGAAAAAGAGCTGTTACAACTGCGGAAAGATCGCACATCTCGCAAGGGACTGCAGATATAGATATACAGGGTGTCTCAAAATTAGGTCCGGAGCCGAAAATGCGAGGTTCCTGAGGTCATTTCAAGCGACATTTTCCTTTGAAAAAATGTCGTCCGCGGCTTCGTTAACGAGTTATTAACGAAAAACACGGACCAATCAGAGCGCGAGCTAGACGCGTGCAGCCCGGCGCGCCGGCAGCCGAGTGTCGGTGGCACGCCGCGATGTCGCAACGAACAAAAGTTTCTCGATGATGTGAATGCTCGCCAATTTCGATAAGCTTTGGATATGTTGTCAATACTATGATTCTGAACAACATTTCCCTTTACAGTTTCTGTCGATCGGCTTTAGTTCACGATATTATTGTAAAAATTTGTAATTGTAAATCGATCGATGAACTATTTTTTATCCGATTTCGATAAGCTTTGGATATGTTGTCAATACCATGATTCTGAACAACATTTCCCTTTACGGTTTTTGTCGGTCGGCTTTAGTTTACGATATTATTGTAAAAATTTGTAATTGTAAATCGATCGATGTACATACTATTTCCTCGGCGATTTCGATGAGCTTTATTTCAAAGGAAAAAGATATTTAAAACATCGAATTTATAACATATTTCAAAGTCATCGAAATCGGTGAGGACCCACATCATCGGCAACTTTACCCGAACGATAGAAGAAGCACAAACTTATTGAATTAAAAACTCACTTATTCAGCCGTAAATCCATTTGACTACCACATACAACCACCACACTTTCACATAATTGTTGAACTCGTAGCACACTTTTATAACTCGTATCGATATCGAACGAAATTACTTACTCCGACGCGGAAAGAGATCGATGCTCTTCGCGATGCCGCGCGAAACTGTGTTCTCCCAGCGTACAATGTATTCGATGAAGGCGTCGTTTAAAACAAATGAAATCGTTCCCAAGGAGATATTGATTTTTCGAGAACCATATGGCATTGATTTTTCGAGAATCATATGATTCTCGAAAACACCGATTCTTGACGAACGAACGATGCCATGGACGAGATATCTCGTGTATCCTTATGCACACACCGCTAGATCACGTATAAGTACGCGAGGACTGCAAGGGTCCGGGATTAGACTTCTGATTTCTCAATAATGCAAGGACGGGGTTTTTTAGTAGTCAAAATCGCTAGACGAAAGATCAATCTAGGATGCGATCATTCTCAAAAGTCCTATTTTTACGATTACGAGCAATGGTTTTGCAATATTCGGCTGCATGTTGTCCGTCGAAGAGGCTAGAACGCCGCACAGTGGGACCTTTCGTCCAAATCGGAGACAAAATCGAAGAACTTTCGATAGTTCCATACCACGCGCGGAATAACTAAATAACAAAGCCGAAACCGCATTTTTTTTATACTTCATTTTTGTCTTATATTATCGTCGAGAACCACCCCTTAAATTTTCTCCCACCTGTAGTTGAACACCCTGTATATATAGGCTACTTTTCCGGCAAGATTGTAGGAGCATGATCTACAAGTGAAAATACGAAAAAAATGTTACATAATATATATATATATATATATACAGGGTGTCCCAAAACCCCTTCGACTCCGGGAAATGGGAGGTTCCTTAGGTCATTTGAAGCAACATTTTCCTTTGCACCAATGTCAGCCGGTGCTTTGTTTAGGAGTTATTAACGAAAAACACGGACCAATCAGAGCGCGACCTAGACGCGCGATGGCACGTTCACCCAGGCGCTCCGGGAGACGAGCGTGGTGTAACGCCGCGATGCCGCAACGAACAAGAGTTTCTCGAGATTATGTGAATCTTCCCCGATTTGGATGAGCTTTGGATATGTTGTCAAGACCATGATTCTGAACAACATTTCCCTTTACAGTTTTTGTCAGCCGGCTTTAGTTTACGCGATAAATGTAAAAACTTGTAATTGTAAATCGATCGATTGTACTATCTTCTACCCGATTTGGATGAGCTTTGGGTATGTTGTCAAGACCATGATTCTGAACAACATTTCCCTTTACAGTTTTTGTCGGCCGGCTTTAGTTTACGCGATAAATGCAAAAACTTGTAATTGTAAATCGATCGATTGTACTATCTTCTGCCCGATTTGGATGAGCTTTGGATATGTTGTCAAGACCATGATTCTGAACAACATTTCCTTTAGACTTTTTGACGGTCGCGGAAGAACTTTACTTGTCAATTCATATGGGTGGATCTTTTTACCCGACTTACGGCAACGTTACCCGAACGAGAGAAGAAGCAGAAACTGATTGTATTGAAAACTCACTTATTCAGCCGTAAATCCATTTGCTGCTTCGAAATGTTTGTCACTGGGTCACTCGGTGACGAACTGTACAGATGTCTTCAGGTATACGACAGTACCGAAAGCTAAGGGACGTACGGCCAGGTCGACGAACTGCACAGCCGGTGGTAGAAGGCCTAAGGGATGCGCGGTCAAGTCGACGATCCAGAATTTCACTTTCACTTTCGATTCGATAAATAATTCGTATGTTTATTTCACACAGATGCCTTGAAATTTTTCCACACTTACAATAACTGTTCACATTTGTCAACACATAGTTGTGCACTAATAATAATTGCCATATCCCTTGTCCTGCTGCACAAATTACAACAATCAGGTAATGCAATCACTAGACTGCGGATTTCATGCATTTGTAGCAAACATGAGTAGGTGCATTTTAAGACACTAGAGAGATTAAAATAATTTCAAAACACCAATGTATTATTTTCAACTTCTTAAAATGATCACAATCATAAATATCCGCAGTCTAGTGATTAGATTAAATAATCGTTTAATTAGTTTAAGCAATTATTATTAGTGCATAACTATGTGTTGACAAATGTGAACAGTGATTGTGAGTGTGGAAAAATTTCAAGGCATCTGTGTGAAATAAACATACGAATTATTTATCGATTCGAAAATGAAAGTGAAATTCTGGATCGTCGACTTGACCGCGCATCCTTTAGGCCTTCTACCACCGGCTGTGCACTTCGTCGACCTGGCCGTACGTCCCTTAGCTTTCGGTACTGTCGTATACCTGAAGACATCTGTGCAGTTCGTCACCGAGTGACCCAGCGACACACATTTCGAAGCAGCAAATGGATTTACGGCTGAATAAGTGAGTTTTTAATACAATCAGTTTCTGCTTCTTCCCTCGTTCGGGTAACGTTGCCGTAAGTTGGGTTTGAGATCCACCCATATGAATTGACAAGTAAAGTTCTTCCGACCGACAAAAACTGTAAAGGGTAATGTTGTTCAGAATCATGGTCTTGACAACATATCCAAAGCTCATCCAAATCGGGTAAAAGATAGTACATCGATCGATTTACAATTACAAGTTTTTACAATTATGTATGTCGTAAACTAAAGCCGGCCGACAAAAACTGTAAAGGGAAATGTTGTTCAGAATCATGGTCTTGACAACATATCCAAAGCTCATCCAAATCGGGGAGGATTCACATAATGTCGAGAAACTCTTGTTCGTTACGGCATCGCGGCGTTACACCACGCTCGTCTCCCGGCGCGCCGGGCTGAACGTGCCATCGCGCGTCTAGATCGCGCTCTGATTGGTCCGTGTTTTTCGTTAATAACTCCTAAACAAAGCCCCGGCTGACATTGGTGCAAAGGAAAATGTTGCTTCAAATGACCTAAGGAACCTCCCATTTCCCGGAGTCGAAGGGGTTTTGGGACACCCTGTATATATATATATATACAGGGTGTCCCAAAATTCGTGAAAATCCCGAAAGGGGGTGGTTCCTGAGACCATTCTAAGAGACATTTTCCTCTGCACCAAAGTCAACTGCGGCTTTGTTTAGGAGTTATTAACGAAAAACACGGACCAATCAGAGCGCGCCCTGGCCCGGCGCGCCAAGCCGCGCCGGCAAGCGAGTGTCGCGGTACGCCGTGACATCGCATCGTGACGGCGCGGCGGCCCAGGGCGCGCTCTGATTGGTCCGTGTGTTTCGTTAATAACTCCTAAACAAAGCCGCAGTTGACTTTGGTGCAAAGGAAAATGTCTCTTAGAATGGTCTCAGGAACCACCCCCTTTCGGGATTTTCACTTGTTTTGGGACACCCTGTATTATCGTTTCCGGAGGTGGAAACAGAAAAAAGTAAACGAATTCTGGAAAGAATGCATGTAGACCTGTGTGGTCCAATGCCAGAGGTATCTCTTGAAGGAAGCAGATACATGTTAGTAATAGTGGATGAGTACAGCAGAAGATATTTTGTAGAATTCCTACGGACTAAGGATGAAACAGCGAGCAAACTAAAGGAATTTATTGAAAGACGAGAAAACGAAAAGGGAAAGAGAGTAAAATATGTACGATCAGATAATGGTACTGAATTCATTAACGAATCATTAATGAGTTATTATAGGCAAAAGGGGATTAAAAGCGAAAGAACGACGGTACATACACCTCAAAGTAATGGAATAGCAGACAGAGCAAACAGGTCTCTAATAAATACAGCAAGGACGCTATTACTGGACGCATCCCTACCGCAAAAATTCTGGGCGGAAGCAATATGGACAGCTTCGTACATCCACAATATTGTTCCTACAAAGAAGAGAAACGCTGTACCAATGGAAATGTGGATGGATAGGAAACCATCTGTTAGACATCTAAAGGTATTTGGATGCAAGGCTTATTACAGAAATACAGAGATTTCTAGGAAGAAATTTGATGAGAGGTCAAAAGTAGCAATATTTATGGGATATTCGAAAGATAGAAAGGCATATAGGTTGTATGATATTAATGAAGAAAAGATTGTCGAAAGCAGGGACGTAAAATTCCTAGAAATGGAAATGGGATTTATAACGAACAGTAACTTAGAAGTCGAAACACTGGATTACATCAATATAGGTCATAGAGATGAAGAGAGCATCAGAAATGGTAATCAAATTGGATCAACAAGTCGCAACCAGGTTGATGAGACAGAAATTATTAGGGATATCGATATAAGTCGCAACCAGGATGATGAGACAGAGATTATTAGGAATCTCGATACGAGTCGTAACCAGGATGATGAGGCGGAGATTATTAGAGATCTCGATCAAGAAATGGAAGAAGAGGACAGAAATTTAAATACTGAGATACATGCGACTGGTGGAAGAAGAAGAGGAGATACGAACGAAGTATTGCAGTTAAGAAATACTTTAAGAAGAGAAGAAAATGAACATCAACTACGAGACCAAGGAGTGCGAAGATCTTTGAGAGAAAGAAAAATCAATACAAAGTATATGGCAAATATGAGTCGTGAAAATGTGCCAAGAACTTATGATGAAGCGATTCAGTCAAAGGAAAGAGACAAATGGGTGGAAGCTATAAATAAAGAATTAAGGACATTAGAAGAATATAAAGTATGGAAGACGGTTGAAGAGCCTAAAGGTGAGAAAATAATCAAAAGCAAATGGGTTTTCACGAAAAAGACTGACGAAGATAAAACAAGATGTAAAGCACGACTGGGTCTAGACACGATGGGTCTAGGCAACTAATGGGCAGAGACTACGAAGAATCGTACAATCCTGTAATGAGAAAGGTGTCATTACGAGTGTTGCTAGCGATAGCGGCAATTAGAGGATTTCAAACTAGGTTCATTGACGTAGAAACGGCATATTTGAATAGCAAACTGAATCGAAAGGTATACATGAGGACACCTCAAGGTGTTAATAGTGAAGGAGGGAAGGTACTGCTAGTAGAAAAGAGTTTGTACGGTCTACCAGAGGCTGGGAGATGTTGGTACAATAAACTAGTAGAAATACTCAAAGAGGCAGGTTTGAAGTCTACAAAAGCTGTATATTCAGTATGGGTAAAGGTAACAATTTTCTAGCCATTGGTTGTTATGTAGACGATTGTATTATAGTTGGCAAAAATAACAAGGTAATAGATAATCTAATACAGAAACTTAATAAACAACTTAAAATTAGAGAATTAACAGGTTCTATCGAGTTTTTAGGTATTAATATTAATAGGAGCGGAGATGACTTTCTATTGTGTCAAGGAAAGTATATCGAGATGAAATTTTGGTCAAGTATGACATGCAGAATTGTCACGAAGTCAGGACGCCAGGGGCATCTGGTTCCAAGCTAGACGATTATGAGGATTCTGAAAAAGTTTATTACATATTATATCAGGAAATACTAGGTAGTATTGGATATCTAGTCACCGGAACGAGGCCAGATCTTGCATTTACATATAGTAAGTTATCTCAGTATGCAAAAGATCCACGCCAAATACACTTGCAAGCACTGAAGCGAGTGTTAAGATATCTACAGGGGACGCGAGATATAAAGTTAAAAGTTGGATCAAAGTACGGCAAGCTGTGCATAAGCTCAGATGCGAGCTGGTGCACCACGAGCGATTCGAAATCGTTTTCGGGATACACTGTAAAATTGGGAAATTGGACTATTGGATGGAAATGTAAAAAACAAAAATTAGTCACGCTATCTACGATGGAGTCGGAATTGGTCGGAATATGCGATGCAATCACCGAAGGGAAATGGATGATTGGACTACTAGAGGAACTGGATCAATTCGACCTAATACAAAAACCAGTTTGTATTAACACTGACAGCCAAGCAGTATTCGACTGGGTAGCAAATCCAAGGGTCAATCATCGAAACAAACATATTCACAGAAAATATCATTTTGTGAAAGACGAAAACGATATGAGCGAAATACGATTGCATTATATCGAATCGTTAGAATTGAAGTCGGATATAATGACTAAAGACTTAAGCGCGGATTTGTTATTAAAGCATTCAGGATAGCTAGGATTAGTTTAGGATCGGATTTTACACGCGAAAAGAGGGATTTGATGGTATATGTCGCGTTATAAAATTTAGGTTATAAGTGTTAGCAACATGTGCTGCATAGGGACATTTCATGAGTGTAGGTTAAAGAGGAATGCGCGCGCAGTTGATCGTTCGTTGTATTTGAAAGACCGAGAGAGATCGGCCATTATTCGTTGAGCATCTCCGCAGTTGAACAGTCGAACAGTTGAACAGTCGTATAGAGTCGTAGTATAAGTTTTGTATGTGTAAACCACATGTGTACTCATTTAAATATACTGATTATTAAAACGAGCATTGAGATTATTTACGCGTAAACTCGCGAGATAAAGATTCACGGAAATAGGGATAGAAATCACCAACATCCCACGAATATAAAAGAGTTACAAAGAATCTTAGGAATGATAAATTACCTAACAGAATTTGTACCAAACTTAGCAGCAAAAACAGAACAGCTCAGAGAGTTATTAAAGAAAAAATCTTTGTGCTTATGGTTACATGGTGGTTATGGAACATTCTAAAATACTACATTCCATAAAGCAGAGCATAACAAAGCTCCAATATTACAAACATTTGACAGTAACAAAGAAATTACGATTCAAACTGACGCGTCGCAGTCGGGGCTTGGTTGTAGCGAGAGGCCTTCGATGGCGCACAAGACGATGGCGCACAGCTCTTTGGCGCACGCTCAATTGGACACAGCTCTTTGGCGCACACGGCTGTTTGGCGCACAGCGGGATTGCACTAGTGATGGGCGCAATCGACTAAAAACTATCGATTTAGTCGATAGTAGCTGTTACTATTTTCAGTCGACTAGTTTTACTAAACTATCGACTGAATTTCGCAGTGGTGGGGGTTACTATTTTCAGTCGACTAGTTTTAGTAGAACGACTGAATTTCGCAGTGGTGGGGGTTACTGTTTTCAGTCGACTAGTTTTAGTGAAACGACTGAATTTCGCAGTGGAGGGGTTACTATTTTCAGTCGACTGTTTTACTGAACGACTGAATTTCGCAGTGGTAGGGGTTACTATTTTCAGTCGAATGCTTTACTAAATCAGAGGTTACCTCTCTGACTGAATTATCGACTGATTTATGGAGTGGGTAGAGCTATATATCAACTGAATCGATCAGATTCAATCATGACATTTACTATCTCTTTACTATCCTACTATCTATTTCATTAGCGCTATCAAATTAATTAATTCATAACCCTCATTTCATGAACTGAATCCGTCCCTCGGTGTCAAATTGACACAGTAGTAAAAAAACGATAAAATAACAAGCAGGTGATTAATTATTTTTCGATGTTTTTTTAGTCAAATTGATGAGTTAAAATTTACATCTTAAGTTTTTCGGTTATGTGTTTCTTACAAACAATTCGATATTTCGAGAAAACTGTCAGATTGACACGAGGGACGGAATTCAATTGTTCTACTACTACCCAACCAGCACACATCGTCTCATAGATGTCTGTTTCATGTCGTCGTCCCGTCTGAACGTCTATGTCCCAAAGATACGTCTTTTAGTCGTCAAAAAGATGTCTTTATGGAGACGTTGTTTTCACAGCAGAGAGTGAACGTCTTTCAGCTGTCTCATTTCAGTCGTAAAAGCAACGTCTCCATAAAGGATATCTTTTTGGCGACTGAGAGACATTTTCCGGAGATGTTGTTTTTCCTACGCCGCCGGTAAAGAGTGGGGTGGAGTAGGGGGATACAGCTTCTAAGGAAGAACTTTTTTCTGTACACTTTTTCGAAAAAAGAGCTCTGCATGCTAATCCGCTATAATACAGAGAGTATTTCAACGCAAAGAGCATTTGGAAAAAGTGTACAGAAAAAAAGTTCTTCCATAAAAACGTACACTTTTGTTGTTTACAAAGTTCCAAGAGCCCAATTGCAAAAAAGGGCTCTGTACGGGACCCCGCAATAATGCAGAGAATATTTCAACACAAAGAGCATAAAAAAATATTGCTTCTTTGCGAAATGCGGCTTACCCGCGTGATCGAAAAAATTAAGCTGTTTCATATATTCTCTGTCAGTGTTTTCCTGCGAGAAACATATCTGCTTCTCTGTCTTCGTAGTTCACCCCGAGTGGCGCTGTTGAAGTTACTATTTCTGGTCCGGCGCACATGGTCGACACCAGTGATGCCAGAGCCGTGGTACTGCGGTACTAAACCATACCCCCACCATAGCCTACTATCGCCCCTACGTTCCTTTACAACGCGCCCGCGCGCTACACTCACCAGCGTATCACTCTACTGTATCCGTAGAGGTACACTGGTGAGTGTAGCGCGCGGGCGCGTTGGAAAGGAACGTAGGGGCGATAGTAGGCTATGGTGGGGGTATGGTTTAGTACCACAGTACCACGGCTCTGGCATCACTGGTCGACACCCCCTGGTCGGTTTAGAGAAGTGTCTAATTGTATTAGTGTATTGTAATAGTGATAATTTATCCGACGAGTGTATATTTACAAAAGTAAGTACTTCCATTGCTGTTATTTGTTACCGTTAGTGTTTTTTGCTGATGCCCTTCCGCTATATTCGAAGTTTACTATTGGGTTGGCAAGAAAGTCAAAGAAAGTATTTACTTTCGGTATTGTAAGGGGGTAGACTGCTTTTTCCAGGATTGCAAGGGTGCGGGATTGCAATTGATTGCAATCCTGGAAACGAGTCTACCGCCCTAATGTGTAAATAAGTGTGAAGTCAAAAAATGAACAAAAATTGGTCATATTTTCATTCCTTCATTCTATTTGCTATTTTTCTAAATATATTCTCTAATTAATTATATTTACGTCGTAATTACATATATGTTTAAATTAGTCTCTAAATTTTACCATACTTTTCAATTCTTAGAATATATACACACAAATGGAGATGCCTACAAATACATGGACCGTTGTCCAATTTTTGGCGGACGGAACGGTAGAAGCAGTGCCAAATAGTTGGCTGGAAGGCGACAAATGTTATTGGCTACCGGTACACAAATCAAAATTGAGCAACGCAATCCAACAATGTGAACTGCCTCAACCTTCGTGGGAGTACTTTTCTGTAAAGATCTTCAAAAACAGTACCTTTGGTAAGTTAAAGTAGTTACACACCATACATGTACAATTAAAATAATAATTATATAATGCTTCTAGACGACTACACGAAGGCTAGAAGAAAAGCAAAGGAGGCCGAAGAGACCAGCGACTTGTTTAATAAATACACTTAAAATTATACTGACATTTATCTTTCATTTTCATTAAATTAGCAGAATGTGATATGCTACATAACAATTTTTTATTTTAGGCAGCAGAAGTGCACAATACGGGGGGCACAACAGCTACAACTTCGCCAGGAAAGTCTAGGTATCATTATGACTGACGTGCTGGCATGGCGGTCTGCTATAGCTGATTGGGCCGAAAGGGCAAAAAACCGTTTGCAAATTATCGAACGGCCAGCCTTGTTATATGTAATTATCACCCTTATTTTAATATTATTATTATAATGATTATTCATGTGCAAATTAATAAACAAAGATATTCTTATTCAAGGTGCAGCGGAGAAAGCCAAAGTGGACGGCAGCTGCAAGAAACATGAACAAAGCGAGTGTGACCAAGTGATTTTAATTTCAATATATCTGTGGTTATCAGGAAGAATGCCGCATGTCACATATACTTTCACTTTCGATCGCTAATACTTTGACATAGGAGGTTGGTTAAATTGCATTGTTGTCTGAGCCTTCCAAACGTGTTTCCATGACTTTTTTTCTGGTAAATATGTACAGTAGCGGACAAAAGTGTAAGACCGCTCTAAAGAAGACGATAACTTTTTTAATATTTTACTATACGATTTGAACTTTTTTGGGAAACTAGAGCAATTAGTTTATTAAAGGACGCGAAAAGAAATTTTTTCAAAAATTGCAATTGATCGGAATTGTTGAAAAAATACTAAAAGTTGATTGTTTATTTAAACATATCCTGAAAATTTCGTCAAAATCGGTCGACGTTGCAATGAGCTACAAACGTTTAAAGATGGTAAAAATTGCAGATTTTCGGCAATAAATCGTGAAAATCTGCAATTTCTACCATCTTTAAACGTTTGTAGCTCATTGCAACGTCGACCGATTTTTACGAAATTTTCAGGATATGTTTGATTGACACAGATCTACACAAAACGTGTTTTTTAAATTTTCAATATAGGCCCACATAAAATAGTTAAAAAATCAACTTTTAGTATTTTTTCAACAATTCCGATCAATTGCAATTTTTGAAAAAATTTCTTTTCACACCCTTTAGTAAACTAATTGCTCTAGCTTCCCAAAAAAGTTCAAATCGTATAGTACAATATTAAAAAAGTTATCGTCTTCTTTAGAGCGGTCTTAAACTTTTGTCCGCTACTGTAAATCCTATACTCTAAAGTCTAAAGCTCAATGAATGCATAAACTCGAATTTTTGAAATTGTGACATGCGGCGTTTTTCCTTACAACTACAGACATTATCAGTAATATTTTATTTTCACTTTTATATTTTATTTTAATTTTTATATTTTTTAATTTTAGTATACAGGGTGAGGCGCCAGAAACAGGCCCCCTGAATAAGCATTAAAAAGATGTTAGTAGCTTTTTTGTAGATGGACGCGTAAAGGACATGTGAAGGTCAACTTAATTTTTTTAAATGGAATGAGGTATTTTTTAATACATCAATGATGCAGCTGGACATTCATTATAAAAAAGTACTAACCTATGTATGTCGAAAAATTAGTAGTTCAGGGGATATTTCAATTTAAATAACTCTAAAATACCATTACTGTCGTACTAAGACATTAGTGTTTACTTACTTATGTAACGTCTTAGTACGACAGTAATGGTATTTTAGAGTTATTTAAATTGAAATATCTCCTGAACTATTAACTTTTCGACATACATAGGTTAGTACTTTTTTATAACGAATGTCCAGCTGCAGCATTGATGTATTAAAAAATACCTCATTCCATTTTAAAAAATGAAGTTGACCTTCACATGTCCTTTACGCGTCCACCTGTCAAAAAAAATAATACACTACATAATGTACCCCTTCAGACCATGCAACTTCTGTATACAAAACTTTTTCGTGCAACGCATACTTTGAAAGTTATTATAGGTGTGCAAGTTGCGTGAATCACCCTGTATACTGATTCTGATGTTTCAACTGTATATTTTATTTCAATTTTTATATTTTAATTTAAGTGTATTAATTTTAATGTTTTAAGTGCGTGATATTTTATTCTGAATATAGTATTTTATTTTACTTTTAATAATTTAATTTTTATGATTTGTCTATCTGTGGTTGTAAGGAAAAGCGCCGCATGTCACAATTTCAAAAATCTCAGTTTATGCATTAATTGAGTTTTAGAGTATAGGATTTACGTATTTACCAGAAAAAAGTATATGTGACATGTGGCGTTCTGCCTGACAACTACAGATATAATATTATAATATAGTATATAAATTATAATATAGTATATAATATTATAATATAGTATATATATGATATTATTATATAATATACATTATAAAATAGTACATATATTATTCTAATAAACTATTTGTTCGTTTACTTTAAACTATTATCGTAAATTGATTTTTCCCTCCCACTCCCTTTTTGCATGAATAAGTCTCTCTAACAAGCTCAAGAGACATTTGAAAGTCGCCTAAAAGATGCCCGACAGAGTCGTGGAACATGTCTGAATTGGTCTGAATGATGCCTTAGTACGGCTGTGAAATATAAAAAATAATTCTCTACAATGCCTGAAACACGACGAACAGTCATTCTAAAGACCACTTTAAGACAGGCAAATTTGTAACAAACGACCTTCCGGAGCCCCTGTAGAGACTTTCCGGAGACATTCGCAGACATCTTTCAGACATCTGAATGTCTAGCGGCAGACATCTTTCTGCTATCTTTGAGCTGTATCTGTGCTGGTTGGGTAAATATTAATTATTACAAATATTCTCCGAAAATATGAATGATTTATGCATTTCATTTATGTTAATAAAATATTTATTACATTCAGTACAAAATTGATATATTATTATTATATTTATCCTATCCTATAATATTATGTAATATCGATAACACCAAAAGGATTATTTATGTAGGATTTAAATCGTAAATTGAATAATACGTTCGTAAACTCGAAATGTTTTAATACGAAATTTGAATTATAACAAATACAACTAATTAAATTATCCCGTCTGAATCTCCGTCTGAGATCAAACACGTCTTTTCGTTTTCGTACGTCGAACCGGAATGACAAAGAAATCGCATATTACAAATATGAATAACGAAATCGATAAACATAATAACAGATATCGAATCGTCGCGTCGTTACAGTTACTAACGTCGTGACATTCAACGGAATTCTCGCCGCTCAGAGATGGTATCTCCCTACACTCGGCCATCTGACACTAGTCTCTGCCCTCAGAGACTGCGCATACTCTTTACTCTTCCTCTTCCTCTTTTTCAATATCAGTGTCTTCCTCATCTACGCCGACCCAAGATTTCATGGAGTCTGCTACTGTTGTCGTTTTCCGAGGACCCTCGCAGCTCCCAACTTTTTCGACTACGTATCTATCGTGCTGTAATATTCGGATGACTCGATAAGGACCCAGATATTTCGCTGCAAGTTTCAAACCTGGAACTTGTTGTGTTCGCCTGATAGCTACTAGGTCGCCTTCCTTATACGCTATTGCCTTTTTTCGTTTCTTATTAAATGACCGTCTGTTCTCTTCCTGGATCTTAACTATGTTCTCTTTGGCCTTCGACCTTGCCTCGTCTCTTTTTTCTTGAAATAGAGCGGCCCACTCTTCTTCCAGTATTTCTTGGATCCGTGAATCATTCCCGACTCGCATTTTTGTCCCAAAGAGCAAGTCGAACGGCGTAGAGTTGATGCTGCGATGTGGCGTTGCGTTTAGGACGCGTTGTACTCCGTTCACGTATCGATACCAATCCTCCGGGTGTGGTGCTGCCAATTTAGTCAGTAAAGGAATAAGCGTTCGGTTGACTCGCTCTACTTGCCCGTTCCCCCTTGGAACGCCAGTCGCAATAAGCGAGTGTTGAATCTTTTCTCGCTGACAAAAGTCTCGGAAATCTCCCGAGGTGAAGGCTGTTCCTCGATCTGAAACGATACGTCGCGGATTTCCGAAAATAAAGGCTTGTTTCTCCAGGTGTCGGAGGACTTCGTCCGTCTTAGTTGTCTTCGTGGTATACAACCACACGAATTTCGTGAATGCATCGACCACCACGAATATGTAGCGATAACTTTTCTTACTCATCGGAAGTGGTCCCAAATGATCCACGTGGTAGGTGTCCAGAGGTACTTCCCCCTTAGCTATCGGATTCAGTAGACCTTCGAGTTTTCCCATTTTCCTTTCAGCTAAAATGCAATCTAGACAATTCTTAATGGCTTTCTCAATTTTTTGTCGAATACCCTGGAACCAATAGTCTCTCTTCAGCAGAGTTTCCGTTTTTCCCGCTGAAAAGTGGCCGTTTCCGTGAACATGTCGAATGACTTGTAATTGCAGGCTCTTTGGTACTACAAGATTGATGTCTCCGTCGATATTCTTGAACAGCAGTCCCCCCCGCAAGGTATATCCGTCTATTTTACCCTGCTGTGTCAACTCGGCAATCCGTCGCGTTCCTGCGTCGTCTTGCTGCGCTTTACGAATTCTTACCGTAATATTATTCCGATCCGCGGACAACAAATAGCAAATCGGTAACGGGTTTCTACTCAAAGAGTCCACGTGGGCCATCTTATTACCTGCTCGATGTTCGATAGTGTAGTCGAATTCCTCTAATAAGAGGACCCACCTGGCCACGCGTACACATAAATCTCGTTTGCTCATCGTGAGTGTGAATGCTTTACAATCTGTAATTATTTTAAATTTAATTCCTAACAAATATATTCGGAATTTTCGTAGTGATCGTATAATCGCCAAGACTTCCAGCTCGTAACTCGCGTATCTAGCTTCGGCTGGTGTCGTTTTACCGCTAGCAAAATATATCGGGTGAAATTTGTTATCGACGTCGCTGCGTTGCATCAAAACTGCTCCGAAACCGAATGACGATGCGTCCGTGTGTAACTCGGTCTCCGCATCTACTTTGTAAATGTTTAACACTGGTTTCTCCATTAATTTTGTTTTCAAGAGGTCGAATGCACCTATCGCCGTACCATCGAGCTCGAACGTAACGCCTGCTCGTAACAGGTTCGTCAATGGTCTAGCGATTGTTGAATAACCTTCTATAAATTTTCGAAAGTATCCGGTCAGACCCAAAAAGCTTTGAACTTGTTTGGCGTTCTTCGGTACTGGAAATTTTGCTACGGCCGCTGTTTTACCCTCAGACGGCCGAACAGAGCCATTCTCTACAATGTGTCCCAAAAATTCGACTTTACTGCGTAGCCATGAACATTTTTTCCAATTTATTTCCAGACCGTGATCGCTAGCTACTGCTAAAACTTGTTCCAGTTTTTGTATTCCGCTTTCTAAGTCACTCGATGGTACGATGATGTCATCCATATAGGCCAAAATAACTTTTTGTTGCAAAAGATCTCTGGAAACCATATTAATGAATCTCACGAAGACAGCTGGAGAGTTAGATAAACCGAAAGGAACGCGTAAAAATTCATACTGACCATTGGGTACAACAAACGTTGTGAACTTACGGCTACCCTTATGTACCGGCACATGGAAAAATCCATTTCTTAAGTCAAGGGTACTGAACAGTTTAGCGCTCTGTAACGCGTCCAGCTGGTCTTCCACGAGAGGTAAAGGGTAACGGTCCCTTACTATTTTCTGGTTTAATTTTCTATAATCTACGCACAAACGCATAGAGCCGTCTTTTTTCTTTACGAGAACGATGGGACTCGCGTATTCAGAGAGAGACGGCTGAATAATGCCATCCCGTAACCAATCGCTTATTTGTGCGTCTACCGCAATCTTTTCTGCTGGTGCTAAACGTCGTGGTCTCTGAAACACGGGTTCCTCGTCTTTCAGAACAATACTCATTTCTACGTTCACCTCCTTAATTTTTTTAGGCGCGTACTCGACAATAAAATTCTTGACTCGTTCTCGAATCGCAATATCGTCTATATGTGTTACATCTACTTCCTCTCGCTCGCATACGATCCGAAAAACTTCCGGTATACTTTCATCACACCATTTATCAGTGACAGGGTCTTCGCGAATTTTCTCTATCGTTATCTCTCGTCCGTTTCTGACTAACTTAACTTTATTTAAGAAGTCTGCGCCTAAAAGTAAATCGTGTTTTAGTAAAATATCGGAAACTACGTGAAATTCAATTTCATATGCGTGTTCATCGATAACAACGCTGGTTCTAAATTTGCCTAACGTCTTATGTCCGTTTGATCCAACGCCCGCAAAAGTCGTTCCGCTAATCTGTAAACACGGTGCTCCTATTTTTACAAGACAAGACGCGCTCATGAGCGTTAGATCACTCGCGGTATCTATTATCGACATCAGTTCAACATTGTTCAATCTTACCGCCTTACACGATTGAGCAGAAGGAAATCGTGTTACCAATTTCACCGTTTCTTCGGGGCCAGTATCTCGCTTTGGGCAGTTCGGCGCAAGGTGTCCATGTTGGCCGCACCGAAAACATTTGGGTCCGTGAGACTTCGCTGGACAGTCTGCACTGAGATGACCTTCAGTGTTGCAGTTGAAGCATCTCCTCGATTTGTCTTTCCGGAACGCTTCCCTATCCTGTTGGGTTGTTGGTAGTCTCCTCCGCTCGTCGATTAACGAATTTCCCGCGAAGCTCGTTGACGGAAGCATCAACTGTTCAAAAGCCACCAGCAATGCTTCTGGAGTCTTGAAACAATGCATTTTCGCTTGTGACCTCAGAGACCTGTGCGGAATGCCCTCGATCATGTGGTCGACAAGCTCAACTTCGTCGTCTATCGGTATACGGTTCGCCTTTATAATTTTATCGTGGAAATAGTCCTCGAAAGACTCGTTCTTCTTCCACACTCGTCCCCGTAATCGGTCGCGAAGCACAAGGTTGCTCGGCCTGTGGTAGAACATCTGTTCTAACTTCGAGAGTAAATCGTCGGCGAGCAGTTCAATGTATTCAGAACGGGAGTGAACCCAATCTCTCGCTTTTCCCCGTACGCGCATTCCTATCAACACTTTCGTCTCGTCATCATTCAATTTGTACGTCCTTCGTAACACCTTTAATTGTTTCACCCACGTTGGATAGTCTTCCGACTTCCCATCGAAGTACGCGAGTAGCTCGGCGACAGTTATCACACCAACTCGTCTGTGTGTGTTTTCTTCTCTCGGATTCGCATGTTCTGCTCCGCTTGAACGTCGTGTTTCTTGTATTAACGCAAGTTCGCGTCTCGTCAATTCTAGCTCCCTCTCTGCTATTTCTCTTTCTCTGTTTAAAAGGATTATCTCGCGCCGAACGTCCACTGCATCGTCATTCCTCGCCGTATTCCCCGAAGTATGACTCTCGTACACGTCTCGGCCCGCATTTTCGTTGACCGTGTCCGTCTGACCGCGGTAGGCCCATTGACATGATCGTGTTCAATTAATCGTGCTATCAGCTCTGACTTCCTTCGGGACGTATGTAGACTCTCATTTCGCAGAATTTCTTTTAGCTCTGCGACCGTAAGCGCGTTTAGATCCTGAGAAGACATTGCGGATGTACCCCCGTAATATTCCGATCACAATTTAGGCACACTGAACTGTCGTTGCACGCGCGAACACTGCTTTCACGCACTGGCTTTAGGACGAGCCCCCAAAAATGTAGGATTTAAATCGTAAATTGAATAATACGTTCGTAAACTCGAAATGTTTTAATACGAAATTTAAATTATAACAAATACAACTAATTAAATTATCCCGTCTGAGATCAAACACGTCTTTTCGTTTTCGTACGTCGAACCGGAATGACAAAGAAATCGCATATTACAAATATGAATAACGAAATCGATAAACATAATAACAGATATCGAATCGTCGCGTCGTTACAGTTACTAACGTCGTGACATTCAACGGAATTCTCGCCGCTCAGAGATGGTATCTCCCTACATTTATTTATTTATTTATTATACAGGTAAAACCCAATATGCATACATAAGATTAAATCAAATAAAAATAAAAAAACAATTGCAGCAACATAGCATCGCTATAGAGAAAATTATACATTAACTTAAAATTAAACATTTCTTTCATGACGCTGGAAAGACTGTTTGAAATAAAAGTGCCTTTGTCTGCTGTCACAGTTTCATTAGCCACAAGTCCCACATCACTTATAGCTGAACACAGGGAGGTATACCGTTGTTGAAACCACTAGAGTATGTTACAGTTGAATTATCAGCAGAAAAATATCCCACAGCATCCAAAATTATTCCTGTAATAAGAGGAATTCAAAATGCCATAAACATCATTATACCAAAAACCATAGCAGGACTACATTTACAAAATAACATTTTAAATAATATTGAGATAAGATTTGACTACATTGAACAAAATAATACTACTCTAATAGCCACACTATTAGGTCCAAGATTCAAAACAGCTGTATTTGAAGTCGATAGGATTGCACAGACAGCGCAGAATATGTTAGAGATGAAATAAGTTCCTTGTGCATAACACGCAATAGTCATGAAACTAATACAAATAGAGCCGCAGCAGAAAATCAAGAATCATCTGAAGAAAACAATGAATTTTAGAATCTTCTTGTAACAAAAGTATCGCAGTTGACAAACTAATCCACACCTATAGAATATGCAACAACCATAATTCGTCAATATGTATATAGATTTACTGTACGCAAATATTAAGAGCTGTGAAGTCGCATTTTGGAATAAACACAATTACACAATGCCACAACTTTTCAAAATAGCAGAAAAATATGTAAATACCTCTGTATTCCCAGCAACTTCTGTCCCATCAGAAAGAATATTTTCAAAGGCTGGACAGATTATGTCTGAAAGAAGGAACCGACTTTCAGCAAAAAACCTAGACCAATTAATGTTTTTAAATGTTAACATTTAGTAAATTTGGATGAATTTCAATAGTATAGAGTATAGACCATAATAATTTAAGGTTAGGTTAATTATAATTTTGGAATTTTTACCTTAATTTAATTTTATTACTAATCTCTACTACGACAAATGTAAAATATATAATATTTCAATAATAAAGCGGAGTTCCATCAACTTCATCGAACATGGAGAACATAACTAGTAAAGCAATTCAGTCGACTGAAAACCACTAAAAACTATCGACTAAATAGTCGATAGTATGTAGCGACTACCCTGATAACCAAATTCTCGATTTCTGGCTGGGATTCTCCGCGCGTATTACCCTGATAACCAAATTCTCGATTTCTGGCTGGGATTCTCCGCGCGTATTAGTAGCTATTTTTGCCGTATAATAGCGGAGGGCAATAGCCGAAGGCAAATTGAAGGCAGCCGGCCGGCCGAAGCTGAATTTGTTTAAGAGGGCAGTACCGTCGCGTCTACTGATGTGATTGGCTAATATCGTTTTACAGGGCCGCCTCGTCGGCGAGGGTAGTTCGCACTGATGTGGCAGATGTCAGCAGCGAAGTAATCGAGCGCACGAGAAAGAAGATCGATCGACACGATCGATTTTTGCACATGCAAATTTTACTTATTCTCATATTTATGTTATTTTTCTTAGACTGCGGATCTTTATGCGAAATAAAAATTGTCTGCATCGATTGCAAGAGATGCAAACTATCAAAATTGCATTGCCATACCATTTTCTCTACAGTTCAATTTCAATTCATTACATTTCAAAATTTATTGAAATGTGTTTATGGAAAAAAAGTGTCGTTCGACGGAAAAGAAAATTTATATTTTTTGTATGACTACTATACACTTATTTTAATGTTTAAATATTAATAATTTTAAATTCAGACTACTCAATATCAGAAGGGATAATAAATGAATGAAGTAGGAAATAATAAATATTATATTTTTTCATTTAGTTTGATTATTTTTCTTTATTAGTCAACTATTAGTCAAATTTTTACAAACCTTGACTTGCGCGAACACAGAAGATGATTTGCAGGACAAATCTGATAAACAGGTTCTGGAAGATCAGCTTTTCTTCGTAACTCCTCCCGTGAATCGCTCGAGTACAGTGCTGCTCTCACCGCATTTCTTCTTGGTCGAAAATGGTTGAAAAGAGGATTGTCTTATTATACAGACCTGGGCGACGCTGGCTCGAAAAATACATGTTGCTGTTGCTGCTTCTGACCAAAGAGGACTGAAGAGGACTAATCCTGACTAATCCTCTTTGCTTCTCACCTTCTCTTGCTCAGTAACAGTCAATTACACTCATTGTCAGTAAGACAGTTCCAGTCCCCACGTCATCCACTCCGACAAAGGAGTTGCAGGCTGCAACAGGCTGCAAATGGCTGCAACTTGCAGCAACATGTGTTTTTCGAGCCAGCGTCGCCCAGATCTGTTATTATATTCGCCAATCACATCATCACATCAGTACGACTCGACGGTACTGCCCTCTTAAACAAATTCAGCTTCGGCCGGCCGGCTGCCTTCAATTTGCCTTCGGCTATTGCCCTCCGCTATTAGACGGCAAAAATAGCTACTAATACGCGCGGAGAATCCCAGGCAAAAATCGAGTTAATCCCACCTTGAGCAACTCGAACAATAACGCAGCTCGGAACGGGCCAATTCTTAGCTCTAGGTAGGATCTACCCTCGGCAGGCCTGGTTATCAGGGTAAATAATAACTAATCGATAGTTGAATTTAGTCGATAGTGCCCATCACTAGATTGCACACCACAGAATACGAATTGCGCACATGTAGAATTGGACTGTTACGTCGCAGTGTGATGGGATTAGGGAATTTATAGGGTTCGGGTGCCCGTGGAGCGCTAAAGCACTCTGCTCGTGGAAGGTTTTCAGAACAAAATCTTAGCAAGAAGATGTAACGAAAAATAGACTTTATTTAAGGGGCTAGTATACCCTCGATTTGTAACTAGAAAATACCTAGAATATTACTAGATTTTGGGTCGAAAATATGGGTTTCGTACTGAACGTTGTTTGACCTTATTTAAGCAAATTGTGGGCTGGGTGAGGGCTCATTCGAAAGAGGAAGGTTAGACGCAGCGCGCTTTTCTCACGAGGTTAACGAGATTATGTTTATATCTAATAATATGATGGCCCAAAGTCGAGAAAAAATCTAGGAAAAAATCCCGCAGATTTCAATGCATTTTCTGTCTCTAATAGACTTTTTTGACTTATGAGATGAGAAAAGCGCGCTGCGTTGAACCTTCCTCTTTCGAATGAGCCCTCACACAGCCCACAATTTGTTCTAATAGGGTCAATCAACGTCTGGGCGCAGATCCATGTTTCGACCCATTTTTCTAGTAAGATTCTAGTAAATAGCAAATATCTAGCAAATAACTAGAATCTTACTAGAAAAATGGGTCGAAACATGGATCTGCGCCCAGACGTTGATTGACCCTATTAGAACAAATTGTGGGCTGTGTGAGGGCTCATTCGAAAGAGGAAGGTTCAACGCAGCGCGCTTTTCTCATCTCATAAGTCAAAAAAGTCTATTAGAGACAGAAAATGCATTGAAATCTGCGGGATTTTTTCCTAGATTTTTTCTCGACTTTGGGCCATCATATTATTAGATATAAACATAATCTCGTTAACCTCGTGAGAAAAGCGCGCTGCGTCTAACCTTCCTCTTTCGAATGAGCCCTCACACAGCCCACAATTTGTTCTAATAAGGTCAAACAACGTTCAGTACGAAACCCATATTTTCGACCCAAAATCTAGTAAGATTCTAGTTCCTTTCTAGTTACAAATCGAGGGTATACTAGCCCCTTAATAGTGAAACGTTGTTGACTCTAAGATCTCAGACAAGAATCTGCTCGTATCCCCGTGTATCTGCTTCGTATTTTCCTCGTCCTGAAGTTTTCTCCTTCCAGGTTCCTTTTCCTTAGCCAATAGGAAAATTCGGATCTTCCAGCTGGACGTTGATTCGTCGGGTGGCTCGTCCTCGGTTGCAGCTCGATGGTAATTGGTGGTGGAGGTGCCTCAATAGCGCGCGCACGAGAGTGGGGTACGCGCGAGGGTGAAAGCCCGCCAAAACAAGGGTCGTGGGACCGAGCGAGAGAGAGGTCCGAGGGAGTCCCAAGAGGTCCTTGACTGTGAATTTACGACTTCCTGTCCTCGACCGATTCTAGACTTCGACTGTCTCTTTATGCGAAATTGGAGAACTCCTCCAAGAGGTTACGTGACTTTACCCAAATTCCTCGATTAGTCTCGCCCATCTGGTTTCGTCAAGGATCTCTGTGGAAGCCCCTTGTTTCCCTTACTTATTCTAAGCCTAAGCTATCGTGCCTGAATAAAATATATGTATATGAAATATACGGTTTTGAAACATTACGTTTTATATTCAAATTTCCCTCTCAGCGCCATTAATGGAACATACAGGGCAGTAGCTCTATTCGCGGCTATGTTCGCGTGATCAACGGGTCACGCTACACCTCCCCCCTTATTGAAAAGGTGTTTCCTATGGGAACAGCTTTTACTACTCTATGCTATTTGTATAAATAGTTAATTACACGGCGTGTGATTTGAATCTACTGTAAAATTTCCAATAACCTACGTTTGAAAACTGCATACGAACGTGTGTGTGAGAACGCATGTGTACCTACGACTCGGAATTCCTGGTGTACATATATTTATGTATGTTTGCATTACAATTATTTAGGTGAGGTTAAGTTTATTCGTAAATACAATCATTTCTATTAATCTAATCGTATGCAGGCTAGTTTTAATTTATTCGCATGTACGGTTTTAAATTTATTATTACCTATTTCTATCTCTATTGTTAAATCGTTGTATACATTAGTTATGCGGTATGGCCCTGTCCAATCGGAGTCGAATTTTGATGTTTTTGGTTCCCTAACTACCCAGACAACCAAGCGGGCCGAAGCCACAAATGCGCGTGAGGGCTCGTAGTGTTCCCTGGACACAATCTTGGCACATGATGTCGTTGCCACAATCCGGGATATCGTGCCCAGTTTAACGATCGGGCCGTTGTAAGAGGGCAGCACATAGCCGCACTAACTCTTCCTTTTTACTTATTTTGTACGCATTCGAGGCGGGAAAATTAAATGATAGATTTTATTTATTGTAGTATTTGTAGTAGTTTTCCTAGACTGCGGATCTTTATGCAAAATAAAAATTGTCTGCATCGATTGCAAGAGATAGAAACTAAATTGAATGTTACTTCTTCCCTCTTATCGGGTCTTTATGCAAAAAAATTCTCGTCGTATAAGGGAAAAGAAAATTGATATTTTTTTATTTTTTAATACGCCGCAGGGGGAGTTGGTGAAGACATAGGGACTGTGATAGGGACAATGACACACAAGGAATAATAAATATTATAATTTTTTATTATTACTATGCTTTATTATTGGAAATTACAAAAATTTACAACCTTTACATGGACCTAAATCTACAGAGTGAGTCACCTAACGTATGCACCTCAAATATCTTTGTTGTTTCGAAAGATACGTAAAATATGGTAAAGACAAAGTTGAATGGTACAATGGGGCTGACACGATGCTAAAAAATTTTTGTTTTTATGTCATTTTTTTAGAGATATGAAGGTCATCTTGACTTTTTTAAATGGAATGAGGTATTTTTTAATACATCAATCGATGCAGCTGGACATTCATTATAAAAGAGTACTAACTTATGTACAGTCAGCGACAATAATAAGTGGACATCCTTAAAAATCGCACAACTTTTTAGAAATTGGGCCAAAGGACTTGAATTCTTTTAAGATGTTAGACCGGCTAGTTCGCTAGAGAATAAGTAAACAAAAATTGATTACGATTGCAATTGGTAGTAATTATACAAAATATTAAAAAATGATGTTTTGACAACTTTTTTATCTGGGCCTGTAACGATAATTTAAAAAATGCGTTTTATAGATTTCGGTAACTTATATGTATACTGAAAATTTCATCGAAATCGGTCAACATTGCAATGAGCTACATACGTTTAAAGATGAGAGTTTAAGGGTGAAAGTCGCAGATTTTCAGCCTTGCCAGGGCATTTCGCCCTTACGTGATCATCTTTAAACGTTTGTAGCTCATTGCAATGTTGACCGATTTCAATGAAATTTTCAGTATGCATATAAGTTACCGAAATCTATAAAACGCATTTTTTAAATTATCGTTACATGCCCAGATAAAAAAGTTGACAAAACATCATTTTTTAATATTTTGTAAACGTTACACAAGTATGTAAACGCTAACGTCTTAGTACGACAGTAATGGTGTTTTAGAGTTATTTAAATTGAAATATCTCGTGAACTACTAACTTTTCGACATACATACGTTAGTACTTTTTTTTACAACAAATGTCCAGCTGGATCGATTGATGTATTAAAAAATACCTCATACCATTTAAAAAAGTCAAGATGACCTTGATATCTCTAAAAAAATGACATAAAACAAAATTTTTTTTGGCATCGTGTCAGCCCCATTGTACCATTCAACTTTGTCCTTACCATATTTTACGTATCTTTAGAAACAACGAAGATATTTGAGGTACAAACGTTAGGTGACTCATCCTGTATATATTGTGATTATTACACGGTGTTGCCTCTGCTTCCCCAAACTTGTGGCCCGTAGTACGTTCTGGCATAGGCGGGATACCTCAAAAATACAAAGAAAATCAGTAATGTACAATATATGTATGTGCATTGAATGGCATAATTAGATATACGTACCACGCGAAAAATTAGAGGTCTTCCTCTTCCCCGGTTGCCGCAGCTTCCTTCTCCTCCTTCCTTGGAGAGCACATTATATTTTTCCTCCGTTCTGTAAATTAGATTTTCAATTAAACAGTGAGTAAATGTGAGTATTTAATCTTCTTCGCTTATTTCTCATCTCAACGAATTTTCTAATTTCTGGTGCTACAATTACAAAAGGTCTTCTGATGTTTTTCATCAACTAATATATTGTAACGAAGTCTCTATTTCGCTAAATAAATGGACACACTTTCATTAACCGTAATACGCTACTTTTCGGAGGAAGGCAACTTATCTTTGGCTAAATCGCTTTTATCGCCTTTGACGTCTTCAACGTCCGCTCTCTCTCGTGTTTGTCTTTCGACTCTCGATCGTTCCAGCGTCGTTTTCCTAACGACGCTGTAACCAACCTGAATCTTCCAACAATTCTATACAACGGGTATACCGACAGACGCGTAACATTAGTATGCCGGTAGACCCGTAACACTTCCCCCCCCCCCCCTCCTCCAAAAAAAACGAACTTTATTCAAAAATTAAAAAAAAATGACCTGTGATTTTGTAGGAGCAAAAATAATGAAACAAACACCGTGGACCCTCCAAAATCACCAACTAACCCGGCATTTGCCCGACGCTCCAGGGAAAACCACGGCTTAAAAACCTGGAGTGGTTAGCGGCCGAAATACAACAATATCAATTAACAATTAGTAACTTCAAAATAACAACAATATTATAATTCTAATGTATGCGGTCTTCAATTTCTCCCTCCACAACTTGCTTTTCCTTTTCTTTTCTTGTACTCCTGCAAATTAGTAGACCAGCGATTCCTAGCAAACCAGGAATAACGTTAGCATCTTCGAAAACTAAGGCTTATTATTGATTTTTTTAATAATAATTTGTACTACTACTACTTATCATTGAACTTCGCAAGTCTATTAACATGCACTACTTTAAATTTCTGTTTATTCTTCTTAATCCTATAGACAACATCACTCAATTTTGTGTTAATAACATACGGTCCATCCCAATGACATTGAAGTTTAGGGCACTTCCCTTTTACTCTGAGAGGCTGATATAACCATACCAAATCCCCTTCCCGAAAAGATTTCTCCACTACTTTAGAATCATATTGCTGTTTCATTTTAAACGAAGAAATTTCTTGTTGCTTTCTAACGAATTTGTGAATAGTATCCATTTTATCTCTCAAATCTAAATTGAAATCACAATACAAAACATTCCTAATTGGAAGACTTCCGCGCAACAAATCCAATGGCAAACAAATTTCTCGACCGTATAACATCATTGATGGACTTAATTTTAAACTTTCATGCTGAGCAGACCTATACGCAAGAAGAAAAAGAGGGACTAACTCGTCCCAATCCCTTTGATGCTTAGACACAAACATTGAAAGATATTGAAGAATTGTCCTATTTAACCTTTCTACAAGACCATCCGATTGTGGATGTAAAGGAGTCGTTCTAGTTTTCTTAGTGCCCAACAAAATCATTAGTTCTTTAAAAATATTTGATTCAAAAGTTCGGCCTTGATCAGAATGAATTTCTTGAGGAACTCCGTGACGACTTACAATATCCTTAATTAACGCATTAGCTACGGTTTTAGCCTGAAAATTTGGTAAAGGTATTACTTCTGGCCATCTAGTGAAGTAATCTGCCACAACTAACATAAAACGGTTTCCAGAAAATGATTTTGGTAAAGGACCTAAGATGTCTAAAGCTATTCTCTCGAAAGGAGAACCTACATTGTAAATTTGCAACAATCCCTTGCCACGATTAGCCGTGCCTTTCCTGGAGATACAAACCTCACAACGATTACACCATTTTTCTACATCCTTAATACAATTAACCCAATAAAAACGTTCCCTGATCCGAGAAACTGTTTTATTGATGCCGAAATGTCCCCCACCAGTCGAATCATGAGCCTCACGAAGAACTGCATCTTTCTTTTCTCTCGGTACCACTAATTGCCAAACTATCTTTTTTCCCTCCGCAGATTCCAACTTTTTGAATAAAAGACCATCTCGAATCTCTAAAGATTCCCACAATGAGAAATAAAATTTAACCTCCGGTGACGTAGCCGTCAAAACTTCTTTAGGCGGCTTTTTTCCAAACAGTTTACTTTTAAAAACCAATTCTAAGTGTGGATCATTCCTCTGAGAACTCTCCCAATCCTGCATTTCAAACAAAGAACACTGAGTACGAAGGATTGGAATTTCTTCAACCTCCTGACAATGTTCGTCCCTACTTTCTGCATTTAAACAACGCCTACAATTATCTGTCCAACAAGGCCTTCTAGATAACGCATCAGCATTGGAATGTAATTTACCACTCCGATAACAAATCGTGAAATCGTATTGTTGAAGTCTTTCTAACCATCTGGCTATCTGACCCTCAGGGTTTTTAAACGAAAGTAACCACGATAACGCCGCATGATCTGTACGTACTGTAAATTTCCTTCCATACAAGTAATGATGAAAATGCTCTATAGCTTTAATTATCGCCAACAACTCCCTTCGGGTAATGCAATAGTTTTTTTTCTGATTTGTTTAGAGATTTATTAAAATAAGCAACCACTCTCTCTTCACCATCCTGAACCTGCAGTAAAACCGCCCCTATACCGACATTCGAAGCATCCGTATCTAACAGGAATGGATCACTGTGCGAAGGATAAGCTAAAATCGGTGTTGAAGTTAAACAAATTTTTAACTCTTCAAAAGCTTTCTCCGCTTTCTCTGACCAAACAAAACTTTTATTTTCCGTCAAGTCAAAAAGCGGCCTTGCAACAGTGGCATAATTCTTTACAAACCGCGAAAAATAAGTACACAACCCTAAAAAGCTTTTCATTTCCGACTTATTCCTCGGTCTAGGCCACTCTCTGATCGTGGAAATTTTCTCCGGATTCGTTTTAACACCTTCCCTAGAAACAATGTGCCCTAAGTATTTCACCTCTGCTTGAAAAAAAGAACATTTTTGAGGAGCCACAAGAAGACCTGCTACGCGTAGTTTATCAAATACCAAATGCAAATTTTGCAGTTCCTCTTCGAACGTCTTCCCAAAAATGACAATATCGTCTAGATAAACGAGACACTTTCGCCAAGTCAAATCTCCCAAAACATTTTCCATTAACCTCTCAAACGTAGCTGGAGCATTACACAACCCAAACGGCATCACCCTAAACTGCCATAACCCTTCGCCTACTGAAAACGCAGTCTTTTCGCGATCCCTCTCATCCATCTCGATCTGCCAATAACCACTCTGCAGGTCCAAAACCGTAAACCACGAAGATCCCGCAATCGCATCCAGAGTATCGTCAATCCGAGGTAAGGGATATGAATCTTTCTTCGTTATGTTGTTTAGCTGGCGATAATCTATACAAAACCTTGTCGAACCATCTTTCTTTTTAACTAAAACCACCGGCGACATCCAAGAGCTAACCGATTTTTCAATCACCCCCTGGTTTTCCATGTCCGCAATTAACTGCCGTACTTCGTCCTTTCGCTGAACGGGAACCCTACGGGGAGCTTGTTTAATAGGTGCGTGACCTCCCGTATCTATTCGATGCTTCACTACCTTGCACTTTCCCAACTGCTTTTTATCTTTTGCGAAGACGTCTTGAAATGAAATTAGAAAATTCCTAAAGTCTTCCTTCTCACTCTGGCCCAGGAGTACGGAATTTTCTTCCAAAATCGGAAACAAAAACTCTGGCAAAACCCGGTCTTCAGAATCCCCTGCAATGCCTTCGCCACTTTCCGAAGACCAAGCATCGATAGAACAATCATTAAACCAAATTTTGTCTACTCCGGCAATATGCAAACAGTTATTCTCCAAATCGACCGAACACCTATATCTTGACAGAAAATCCAGCCCTAAAATGCAATCTTCCTCGATATCGACAACGAGAAACCTATGCCGAACGCGTAGTTTTCCAAACTCAACAAAAGTGCTACGCTCCCCGAAAATCTGAACCCTCTCTCCTGTAACGGATCTAAGATGTATTTCGCCTGACATTGAGCAACAACCCTCAACTGACGTCCCCTTTAGGAGTGAAACTCGCGAACCGGTATCGACAATGAACTTTCGGGAATGACCATCCAGAAGGCCCATGACGCTAACACCAGACTCGACCGCGACGTTATTAACCGAAGAAATTCGACAGAGGGTATTTTCTTGTATTTGATCGTTTGCAACCCTCTTTACAACGATCCCTTCTGGTTTCCCGAAGCGTTAGTCTTATTCAAAGAACAATTTGAAGAAATATGACCAATTTTTCCGCATTTCCAGCAAGTCAAAGGTCTGCTAAAGTCACGTGGCTGTCCCCCGTATGGACGAAAACGGCGCGTGTCCATCCTCGCACTCTCCTGCATAGGCTGCTGGGACCTCCAAGAGTCCTGAAAATTTAGAGCTTCCACCCTCACCGCGATCGCGAGTGTCTCGTCCAGTGTGGAACAATTCATCGAAGCAAGAGTAACATCTCTCTTGAGATTGTGGTCCCCGATCGCCTCGAGGAACCTCTGATGCGCTTGTTTATCGCGAAATTCCGGTGTCGCGTCAGGGAAAGCCGAATGGGAAAGAAAACAAATTTGGTTAGCCAAAGCCCGAAGAGACTCTCCCCTACGTTGTCTATAATTAAAGAACCTAAACCGGTCTAGCTGAGCCAAGTGCTCATTGCCATATTGAATATTTAATCGAGAAACAAGCGCGTCAAAGTCGGTACGTTTCGATTCCTCGAGACACGACAGGGCCGTAAGGGCCTCACCCTCAAGAGAGTCTACGAGGGCCAGACTCTTAGTAGTATCATCCCAGTTATTAATCTTTGCCAGGGTAAGAAACTGTGTCAAGTACAGTCTCCATGAACCCGAACCGTTAAATTTTGCGGGCTTAACGCGGTAACAAGATGGATTAGCATTGCACGGACGCGAACATTGATTGAACGCGCGTGAACCTACGTCACCGGCGGCCTCACGGTTCCCATCCCCTACAAATCTCTCCAAAAGAGAAGTAAGTTGGCAAAGACTGGCCTGATTATTCGCTAACTGTGTTTGCATGGACGTGAACTCCTCCGCTCGAAAATTCGCCTGGTTTTCCAGCAGTCGAGCTTCCAAAGCCGCGAGACGCTCCTCCAAACGAACAGACCGAGTCTGCATCTCGTTCCGCTAGTCGCTTGCTCAACAGCAGAATCCCACTTCTGACACCAATGTAACGAAGTCTCTATTTCGCTAAATAAATGGACACACTTTCATTAACCGTAATACGCTACTTTTCGGAGGAAGGCAACTTATCTTTGGCTAAATCGCTTTTATCGCCTTTGACGTCTTCAACGTCCGCTCTCTCTCGTGTTTGTCTTTCGACTCTCAATCGTTCCAGCGTCGTTTTCCTAACGACGCTGTAACCAACCTGAATCTTCCAACAATTCTATACAACGGGTATACCGACAGACGCGTAACATTAGTATGCCGGTAGACCCGTAACAATATCTAACTGATTCAAATATTGCAATCATATTAATAAAAAATCGATTAAAGTTGAACGACAAACAAAAGAATGTGCTACCAGAAATGAAAAAATTCCATGATGAGAAGCAAGTGAAGAAGATTAAATACTTGCCTTACTGAATTGGTTTTAGCCATCATTTTGCCGATTTAGAATATTGTTAAGCTAATTCTAATCTGAATGGGTCAAAGCTGAATTGTGTTGGATTTGTCTAAAGTGATAAATGATAATAATGATAATGAAAAGAGAGTGATAAAGTGATAAAAAAAAGTGATAAAGAAATAAACAATTTACTATTTTGGACTCTACATTGAAGTGAACATACTCGCCCCGTAGCACCTCATACGTGATGGCACATGGCACTGTCGCGTGGTGTGCCGACAAGCGTTCTCACGCTTTTTCACGCGAAGATTTTGGGAGACATTTGAGCAAAATGAAACCGATTAACCAATATAAATATGTACACATACCTTCCTTTCTTCCTTCCTTCCACGTAGTGCACGTAATCCAAGTAATCCACGTAATCACATAATCCAAGCAAGTCAATCTAATAGTCAAATAGTCAAATGCCGCAACGCAGACCGCACTCGCGAGTGTAACGTGTAACCACAAAAAATTTCAGTTTATGCATTTATTGAATTTATAGTGTAGGATTAGGTATTTACCAGAAAAAACGTGATGAAAATAAATTCAAAAGGCTCGAAAAAATAATACAATTTAAACAATGTCCTTGTCAAACCATTAGTGATCAAAACATTAAACGACAATATGTATCTCGAAAGTGAAAGTGTGTGACATGCGGCGTCCTCCTGACAACCACAGATATTACGACATTTACGACCGAGCTAAGCAAACGAGAACTTGAGAGACTTGAGAACTGTTGAGAGAACAACTGAAAACTGAACGGCAGTTTCCCCCCTTCCCTGACGTATCGTCGTATCCGTGAGCGGCCGGTGAGGTGTCGACCTGTGTCTGTGTCGACCGCGCCTGCCCGTGTTGGTGCCTGTTCGATTGCACGCGCGCTACACACAAGCGTACCTCTACTCTGTCCGTGTGAACTACCTGCTCGACTGATCTACGCCGACGCGTTCCTCCGGTTTTCACGTTACCGAAATTTCGAAAGCATGAGGCGAAAAGTCGGAATCTGGAGACGGCAAGCATTTGAATCTCGGGCACAGCACGAGGCACGCACATTTTGCTATAACTTTCGATCTAAAAGAGATATCGACGAGAAATTAGGCCTAATTTTTTTTGAAAAATCGGCTTTAACGATGTAAACAGAAAAAAATATATTTTGTATTTTTTAAATAATGTTTTCGTTGATTCTTAAGGTATAGCCGGAAAAGATGTTCAGAAGTATCCAACCAAATTTGTTTTTAGTCACGTCATGTTCAACAGAAAATTATGAAAAAATTCATGAATATTCTACCGAATAGCATACACTACTGAGATTTTTTTCAAAATTTTTGGTTGCAAAAACGATTTTTAAACAAATCGGAAAACATAAAATTGCCATATTATTACATATTATTATTGCCATATAAACATATTATCACATTAGTTGTGTCTCATCCTAATTATTAATGTGTATTTTTTCAGATTTTTCGGATTATGGAAACATGTTTTAAAAAATTGAAAACCTCCTAACAAACTTAGTTTCAGTACTTACAATTAGATACAATTCAGTATTTAGATATTATTGAAGCAATTGTTCTTAATTTTTTCATAATTTTTTAGAGATTGAATCTTCGGGCCCCGAATCGAATCCCGCTGCTAATCGTTTCTTTCAGTAAATACTTGTTCGTTCGGGTTTTAATGAATAGTTTAATCAAAAACATTTTTTAATTGTCTGCAGTCTACATTTATTTTCAACTTAAAGGACTGATGCAGTACTTTAAGTTGAAAATAAATGTAGACAATTAAAAAATGTTTTTGATTAAACTTTTCATTAAAACCCGAAGCAACAAGTATTTACTGAAAGAAACAGAAGCAGCGGGATTCGATTCGGGGCCAGAAGATTTGCAGCCACATAGTTGTTTTGTTAACGACTAATCTCTAAAAAATTAAAAAAAGTTCCTTCAATAATATCCAAGTACTGAATTTGTATAAAACTGGAGTCTCTAACACTTCAATACAAAATATGCATTTTCTTCGAATGTTTGGAGGTTTTCAATTTTTATAAAACATGTTTCCATAATCAAAAAAACCTGAAGAAATACACATTAATAATCAGGATTAGACATAACTAACGTAATAATATAAAATAAATGTGGTCAACTGAAGACCAATATAAAATCGGCAGTTTTATGTTTTCCGATTCGTTTAAAAATAGATTATGCAACCGAAATTTTGAAAAAATCTCAGTCGTGTATGCTATTCGATAGAATATTCATGAATTTTTTCATACTTTTCTGTTGAACATGACGTGACTAAAAACAAATTTGGTTGGATACTTCTGACCATCTTTTCCGGCTATACCTTAAGAATCAACGAAAACATTATTTTAAAAATGCAAAATATATTTCCGTTTACATCATTAGGCCTAAAAAAAATTTAGGCCTAATTTCTCTTCGATATCTCTTTTAGATCAAAAGTTATAGCACAGTGCGCCGCGCGCTGTGCCGGGATTCACATGAGCGCCGCACAGTGGGGCCTTTCGTCCAAATCGGAGACAAAATCAAAGAACTTTCGATAGAAATGAGGCAGAGCGATGAAATTTTTTGAAAATTAAAGCTGAAACATTACAAAATATGGGAAAAATAGGGAGATTATGGTAAGAATGTTTTTTAACGTTGCGAAAATTCGTTAAACTTGCACAATTTCGAGAAAATTGTGGTTTTTCCAATACCACGCGCGGAAAAATTTTTTTTAATTTTTACCTTATATCATTTTCCATAGATTTTGTCACGCTGATTTCAAATCTGGTCTCGAAATTTGTCTACGACCTCAGGATATTGCAAAATCGATTCCTTGAAATTCTACATGTTTAACGAATTTTCTCAAGGTTAAAAAACGTTCTTACCATAATCTCCCTATTTTTCCCATATTCTGTAATGTTTCAGCTTTAATTAAAAAAAAATTTCATCGCTCTGCCTCATTTCTATCGAAAGTTCTTCGATTTTGTCACCGATTTGGACGAAAGGTCCCACTGTGCGCCGTCTCCAGATTCTGACTTTTCGCCTTGGCCTCATGCTTTCGAAACTTCGGTACATAACGTGAAAACTCTGCCCGTCTGAGTGCCTGTTCGATTGTTTGCGCGCTACACACAAGCGTACCTCCACTCTGTCTGTGTGAACTACCTGCTCGACTGATCGACGCCGACGCGTTCCTTCGATTTTTACGTTGCCGAAGTTTCGGAAGCATGAGTCGGAAAGTCGGAATCTGGAGACGGCGCGCATTTGAATCCCGGCACAGCGAGCGGCGCGGCGATAACAGAACATACGGACAATACATAGAACGTCCGTATATTAGGATATTCGGATAATGGTGGTACGGATACGGGAGTCTCTACTGTATTTAAAGAACAAGTTGACATAATTGAAATCGTAATTCTAATTGCAATTTTATAGCACTCAATATATGTAAATACTACCGTATACTCATCTTTTTTTTATCGATGAATATGATCACTAACTAAAATAAATTCCTAATAAGATAAAAAAATGTTGACAACCCATTCAACCCATTAAAAAGTGTTAAACACGCGACTGAACATGTTGGTGAAAGTCTCATTTGGGGGTGAACGGAACAAAATTTAAGCTAGTGCTTGGTGTTTTCCAGCCATCTGGAAACCAGAAACGGTGTACCTTCGAATAATTTTCTGTCAGGGCGGCGAAGGCTTCGGTCGCCATGGCCAAGTGGTGCAATAAATACGGTCAGGTAACACGACGCGGCACGGCCAACCAGGCATATCGGCATGAAACCACTAACAAGTAAATTGCAGACCTTGTTTATTTTTCGTAATTGTTTCATGTAAATGACGCTAGCTGCTTCGTGTGGCGTTCTTCCGATTAAAAAAAGACTAAACTCGAGATAGAATTTGGACTGTGGATAGTGGATTTATTAAAAGTCTTCGAATAACGGCACAATCAATTTTCTACCGAAACCGAAATAATACCGGTATTTTTTCGGTTTTTCCAATGCTTAGGTTGCTCCAAATGAAAAAGGAACTACATAAAACATTCAGCTAAAGACCTTCCAGATGTACCTCCCAACAAAGTGATTTTTAGCCAGCCGGAAGAAGCACAGCCGATGTAGCCAGATGTATTCTTTATAACCGTAGCTACCTGCAACCGAACATACTCCTTGGTTTCAAATCCTTGCTTTAGTTTATTAAAACGGAGTAGACTCGTTTTCAGGATTGCAAGGGTGCGGGATTCGTCTCTTCTCATCTCTCGATAATAATACAAACACGGGGTTTTTCACTAGTCAAAAACGCTAGAAAAAAGATCGATCTAGGACACTATCTGCCTCAAAAGTCCTATTTTTTCGTTTAGGAGGCGTAATTGGCATTATTCGGCAGCATGTATATGAAAATAGCTTGTATGCTTCCGAATAATTTTTAATTTTTCGCCTCGTAAACGGAAAATAGGACTTTTGAGGGAGATGGGGCCCTAGAACGATCTTTTATCTAGCGTTTTTGACTAGTGAGAAATCCCGTGTTTGTATTATTATTGTGGGGTTCGAATAAATTAACATTAGGTCTAAGAGCGTCTAGTATTTTGTATCCTGACCATTTGGGACACAGATGGTTTGCAGGCGAGCGGCGATGGCCTGCAGAACCGTGTCCCAAGTCCCAAACAGTCCCAAATGGTCCCAAACCATCGCGGAAAAAACCGTTACGTTTATTACTCAGGTATAGATCGTGGGGGAGAAGTAAAAGAACGACTGGCGACGAGAGCCCTTGACGAAGGGAAAATAGGCATAGTGGCTCTGGAAGTCAATGCACAGCGTAGAACAGCTTAGTACCGAGTGGACTTTTCTTTTCGATATAGTTAGTTTAGGTTAGCTTAGTATCGTTAGATCTTAAATAAAGTATATTTTCTTTTACGTTATCTTACCCTTGCAATCCTGGAAAAAGGAGATACTGGAACTGCAGTTACTCGAATTAATATTCGGACGTTCTAAAACAGACGAGAACTTTTTCAATATTGTACTAAACGATTTGAACTTTTTGGGGAGCTAGAGCAATTAGTTTACTACAGGATGTGAAAAGAAATTTTTTCAAAAATTGCAATTGATCGGAATTGTATGGAAAAATACTAAGAGTTGCATTTTACAACTTTTTTATGTGGGCCCATATTGAAAAATTGAAAAAAAAGGCTTCGTAGATCTGTGTCGACTAAACATATTTTGAAAATTTCGTCAAAATCGGTTAACGTTGCAATGAGCTACGTTTAAAACGTTTAAAAATGGTAAAAATCGCAGATTTTCAGCCTATATCGTAGAATTCTTACATCTTTCAAGGCCTGTCGTGTTTTTCCCGCATCAACCGATTTCGATGAAACTTTCACAGTGCATATTATTTACGCAGGCCTAGAAAACGTACTTTTTAAATTTTCAATATAGGCCCGCACGAAAAAGTTGTAAAATGTAAGATTTAGTATTTTGTCTGCAATTCCGACCAAATGCAATTTTTGAAAAAATTTCTTTTCACATGATGTAGTAAACTAATTGCTCTAGCTCCCCAAAAAAGTTCGAATCGTATAGTACAATATTAAAAAAGTTATCATCTTTTTTAGATCGTCCGAATATTAATTCGTGTAACTGTACGTATTAGGGGATAATTAATGTATTACTAGTTTATTGATTTATGTGTAGGTTTACTCTTAATGTAACTGTAAAGAAAATGGAACGGCAAGGGGGGAAGAAGTAACATAAGGAAGAGATAACAAAAAGGAAGAGAGTGCCCTGTATAACTCACGGCATTCGGCACATTAGTGCGACTGTGCTGTGCTAACAAATAAGATTGTCACGCCTTCCTTTTTAAATGAAATAAAATTTGATTCGTTTCTAATGAATATTTATATGAGCATTATAAAATAAATGTAGCTTTTATATGACGAGAATTTTTTTTTGCATAAAAAAAGTAACATTCAATTTAGTTTCTATCTCTTGCAATCGATGCAGACAATTTTTATTTTGCATAAAGATCCGCAGTCTAGGAAAACTACTACAAATACTACAATAAATAAAATCTATCATTTAATTTTCCCGCCTCGAATGCGTACAAAATAAGTAAAAAGGAAGAGTTAGTGCGGCTATGTGCTGCCCTCTTACAACGGCCCGATCGTTAAACTGGGCACGATATCCCGGATTGTGGCAACGACATCATGTGCCAAGATTGTGTCCAGGGAACACTACGAGCCCTCACGCGCATTTGTGGCCTGGACAGAATCAAGGATTTTGGCTGTCTGGGTAGATAAACATACTCTCCTACATTAAACTCACGAGGGTTAACATTTTTATCATACAATCGTTTACTTTTCTCTTTTGCTTGGTTTAAATTGTTTGCCGCCATCGCTTGAGTAGTAGTAATCTTTGTAAATAGTTCGTTCAAATAATGGAAGAATGTACGAGGGATTTCGTGTTTGCTGAATTCAGAAGGGATCAAGGCCTTGACGCCAAATACTAATTCGTGCGGGGTAAATCCTGTGGCTTCATGTACCGAAGTATTATATGCGAACATCCCAAATCTAATCCAATCATCCCAATCTGTTTTTGTGCAATAGTGTTTTAAGTATTCTACAAAGACTCTATGGGCACGTTCGAGGGACCCTAATGATTGTGGATGAAACGCGGTGGAGGTGATCCTTTGGATCTTGAAGATTTTGCAGAAGGTCTTCATAACTTCACTCGTAAAGTTTCGTCCCTGATCTGTATGAATAGTCCTGGGACATCCAAATCTACTAATAAATTGTTCTGCCAGGGCAGTGGCAACGGTTATTGAATCTATTCTGGCTAATGGAATGGCATCTGAATACTTCGTCAAATTATCCTGTAGAGTGAGTAAATATTTATTGCCTTTGTTGGTAATGGGCAGTGGACCTACGATATCCATTTGTACCTTTTCGAAAGCTCTACTTGGGGTATCAGTGATGCGCATGGGTTGTCTAGTTCTCGCGGAAAGTACTTTGTTCTGTTGACAAGAAGGGCAAGATCTCACAAAATCTTCGATTTCTTTTCCCATCCCAGGCCAATAGAAGTTTTCCCTAATACTGTCACGTACCTTGGTCATGCCATGATGACCACCGATGGTAGAATTGTGGTGTTCCTCGATGATTTTTAATCTATCTGATACTGCGGGGGTGATTATTTCTCCGGAACAAATGGTTATGACGTATTGGGGGTCAGTAAATATGGATTTTATTGACTGTTCCAGAAGGTCCCAGCCAATAGGTTCTAGTCCATTGTATTTTCTAGAAATGCTGAGAGTTTTTGTGTTTGTCCTGTCTACGAGCCATTTGAGGGATTTTAATGAGGCTACGATGTTCTGAAGGTCAGATCTTTCCTCAGAGGTAGCTTTTACGAACAAGTGAAATATGTGAAATCTATCTCCGGGTATGGTTAAGGCGTCTCCAACATTGACATTGTACTGTTTTAAACTTTGGATGAGCGATTTCTCCCGTTTCATGATATCTTTGGTAGTTTCTGTAGCACATGAATAATCTGTGGGGATGAAGTGTATAAGGTTGTCCTTACGCATGTAGAGGTAATCCTTAGAATATTTCAAAGTTGGGAGAGGAGTGGGGTGAGGGTTGAGTATACTGTCCGTGACTCTAACAGGTAATACTTCATTCGCCTTTGGCGTTGTATCATAAAGATTCTCCATTTCTATCTCAGGTTCTAATGAGGTCGTCCCTATTCCGGATTGCGTCCCTATTACAACCGGCTCGTCAGCCCAATAAACCAGCGCTTTACCACGCAACACACCACCAACGATGGCTCCCTGAGACGGGGTCAGGGGGTTTCCCGGAGAGCCGATTTTCTCAGGGTAACCAGAGCATTGATCAGAAAGCATCGGACTTGTCCCTAACGGGTCCTGGAACGGGGTCAGGGGGTTTCCCGGAGAGCCGATTTTCCAGGCGCCCGAGTCGCGGCAAGCCAACGATGCCCGAGACGGAATCCGAATATCTACACTCTCTTCACGGTTGCCGTGTCTTTCAACGACCTCGTCCAGATCAGAGAGTGGTTCCTTCCCTCCTACGTGAAATTTCATTGAGGGCAAAGGCGTCTCGTCTTCGTCAGCAGTATGGTAATCGTCACTGTCGTCATTATCACTGTCTTTATTATTGAATTTACTGCAACTGTCTTCGACCTCATTTCTAACTACTGCTTTCCCGCGCGCAAGGAAAACAGAAGCAACCTGTTCTTCACAGTACCACTCTAAGCTTTTGTCTGGGTTTGGATTTGTCTGAAGGTTCGTGAGCAGCACCTCGCCGGCGCCTGCGAGGGCCACCCCCGAATTCTCCGGACAAGGATCGGTTGAGTTCGTTTGGGGAGTTGGATTATGTTGGAGGTCAACAGGGTTTCGGGACAATGCGTCAGCGTTGGAATTCACCTTACCGGGTTTGTACACGATGTCGTAATCGTATTCATTTAATTTAATTCGCCATCTCATAATCTTTGATGTGGGATCTTTGACGTTGTGTAACCAAACCAACGGGCGATGGTCGGTTACTAGAGTGAATTGATGACCGTAGAGATAAGGTCGAAAATGATCTACTGCGAATAAAACTGCTAATAGTTCCTTTTCTATGGTAGAATAATTGCATTCTGCTTCATTTAGGGTCCTAGATGCATACGCGATGGGGAGGTCTTTCCCTATAGGCCCTTGGCTCAATACGGCTCCTAACGCGAAATTTGAAGCGTCTGTGGTAACTACGAAGGGTTGTGAAAAATTTTGAAACTGGAGGAGTGGCTCAGAACAGATAATGTCCCGGAGGGTTGCGAAGGCAGTCTGAGCTTTACCGTCCCATACTAGATGAACATCTTTTTTTAATAGCTGAGTAAGAGGTTTGGCGATTTTCGCCATATCCTGAATGAATCGTCTATAATAACCTACGAGGCCCAAAAACTGTTTGATATTCTTCTTAGTTTTAGGTATGGGGAACCGTTTAACAGCATCGATTTTTACTGGATCAGGTTTCACACCATCACTAGTAATGATGTGGCCTAAATAGGTAACTTCTTTACGGAGGAACAAACATTTTTCCGGTTGAAGGGTTAAACCGGCGTTTTGCAGTCGGGCTAGCAAGTTCCGTAATTTCCGGGCATGTTCTTCGAGGGAATCAGCATAGATGACAATGTCATCCATGTATACGAAAAGTTCTACCCCTTGCAGACCGGACAATACTAAATCCATCATTCTCTGGAATGTGGCTGGCGCGTTTTTTAATCCAAATGGCATTCTATTGAATTCGTAATGACCGTAAGGGGTTGAAAATGCAGTCTTTGCTTTAGCCTTTTGGTCGATGGGAATTTGGTGGAACCCAGAAGCTAAATCTAAGGTACTGAAATATTTTGCTCCACCAAGTTGATCTAATATATCGGTGATGTTAGGGAGAGGGTACGCATCACTAACTGTTTCCTGGTTTAGCTTACGGTAATCAATTACCATGCGCCAACGAGCTTTGCCGGAAGAATCAGGCTTTTTGGGAACAATCCATACAGGCGAATTATAAGGGGACATTGAGGGTTGAATTATTTCGTCTTTAAGTAAACTATCCACCTGTTCGGTAATTTCGTCTCTATGGGCAGGAGGGAACCTATATTGTCTAGTGTTAATGGGCTTTTCGCCAGCTGTTATTATAACATGTTCAGCCGCATTAGTACAACCTAACTTATCCCCAGGGAGATGAAATTGATATGGGAAATCGCCTATTATTTCTAAAATGCTATCCTTTTCTACTTCGTTTAGATGGTTTAAATTGAGGCCTTTGAGTAGTTCGGCGACTCTTCGACCATGGGCCCTAGATCTTTCCGTATCGGGGTCTCCTTTCCGAGCAGATCGCGGAGATGGGGATGCGATATCAAAATCCTCCAATTCTACGGGAGGTAATTTAAGAGAAACATGGCTGGGAGTAGTATTGATTGCGAAGATTTTTGTAAATCCACCTTCTTGCCTGGCCAGGACTTCCCCGATGAAGATTCCTGGTCCAGCGTCTATCCTACGAATGTAACCGAATTCTCTATCTGATTTTACAGGGACTGTTACTAAAACTTTAGTGCGAGGAGGCAATTCGACGGACGCAGAGGCAAGAGGGTAACGTCTGCCTCCGAGTTGCAAAATATTGGGGTATTTTTCCCTAAATATCAAGGTGCCCTCGTGCTTTACTAAGAACGACACCCCTAAAATTCCAGTTTCCCCGACAGGAAAATTGTCGTCAACAATCTGGAACTCCACTGGAATGTTATGAATGGGAACGCGAATTTGTCCGTGGGTACGTAATACTCCAGATCCGACTCCGGTCAAATCGTATACAATATCGGGGTCAACTAACGTTCCTTTACCTATTCCTTTCCGTTTAATTAGATTTATCTGAGCTCCTGTGTCTATGAGGAAAGAAGCCGTTCCTTCGTTAAAATATTCGTGCTTCAACGTAATGACTGGTGATTGGACAATCTCGTTGGTGTCTAGGTTTAGACAGATTCGGGAGGACCGGCGCGTGCAATAAGGGCTTCGTTCCGCGGTGCGCCTCGACGCGGTGGCCCTTGCCAGTTTAAAGGCCGCGAGTTTTTGTTAATCCCGGATGTTGAGGGTTGATTGTACTTATTCGCGCGACACTGGGACTCCACATGACCGGTCTTCCTACATGCGCGGCATCTAATTTCCCAGGAATTCCGTGCGTGGTTGGGAAGGTTAGTAGTGCAATGAGCGCGATCATGCCCCGGTTGATCGCATCTAAAACACCTTCTGTCGGATCGCGAATTTGTCACGTACAATCCGGCGTCGCGCACGGTGAGTTTAGAAGAGGTATATCGACGTTCCTCAGAAATTTCGCTTTCCAATCGAATTGCGGTTTTTATAGCGGATTGCAAGGTCTTTGCATTATCTGTCAAAATTATCATTCGCGCCACGCGGTCTCTTAACCCTTTTGTGAAACCCGTTATCGCGGCTTGATTGAGGACAACTTGCGCGCCTATAAATTCTTCCGCGGTATATTTCTCTTTCGCCGCCTCGATTCCCCTATTTAAAATTTCGCTAACCCGGGCTCCATAAACTTCGACTCTCTCATCATCAATTTGTCGTATGTCTTTTAATTCGTTGTGAATCAAATCTACCTTAAAAAAACGCGCGAATGTCTCCTTGAAGAGGTTTATTAGGTCATCTAAACTGTTGACTTCGCGGTGATCCGAAACTAGGAAGTCGGCGTGCCCTATGATTTTATTCCTAATCAGGGCAAGAAGATTAGATTTATCGGCGGGTTTGACTCTATCGTTGGCAAGTTTGCATTGCCTTATAAATTTCATGACCGAACAAGATTGTCCATCAAATTGGGGTATAAGATCAATAGCAAGTTTTAATGGCATAAAAGAGTGTTCGGGTAAATTAACAGGAGAACTTGTTCCGATAGCTGCGGGGCTGTTGATATTAGAGGAGGCGCTTATACCATAAAAGGTAGGAGAATTAATTGGGGTACTCTGTATTGGAAAACTATTATCGGGTGGCGAAATGCTCATTTGAGGAAGAGCAACTGTAGATACTATTGGGGGTGACACAGGAGCTATGTCGTCAACAATAAATGAACTACCACTACTACTCAAGTTCATCTTACGTACTTTCCTACCTCTACGCGACATTTTGAAGCTACGCGACATTCTACGCGAGGTGAAAACAATGTAATTTTATCTTATCGACTTACAGGGGCTGCGCTGCTCGGATTATGCTAATATGGTCCACCACCAATCGTAATTTCCTGGTTCCTTGCTGTTGAATTCTCCGGCTGGATTCTCGTCGTCGTTGGCCGGATTCTCCTCGTCGTCGGCTGGATTCTCCTCGTCGTCGGCTGGATTCTTCGGGGGTGCGTGTGACAGGCAGGGTGTCTTGCACGGCCGCTGACGTCACTCGCTCTCTGGTATTTACCCAAGCTCGTGGGGAAACCGTGCGAAAACCCAAGAGAGAGAGATGCACCTTTCCAGGGCCTTCCACAAGCCGGCAGTATTGTCTCGTTGTTGATGGTCCAGTTGATTTCCGAAATTTTCTTCAAATCCCACCGCTGTCACCAAAAACTGCTATGTTACGTCGCAGTGTGGTGGGATTAGGGAATTTATAGGGTTCGGGTGCCCGTGGAGCGCTAAGGCACTCTGCTCGTGGAAGGTTTTCAGAACAAACTCTTAGCAAGAAGATGTAACGAAAAATAGACTTTATTTAATAGTGAAACGTTGTTGACTCTAAGATCTCAGACAAGAATATGCTCGTATCCTCGTGTATCTGCTTCGTATTTTCCTCGTCCTGAAGTTTTCTCCTTTCAGGTTCCTTTTCCTTAGCCAATAGGAAAATTCGGATCTTCCAGCTGGACGTTGATTCGTCGGGTGGCTCGTCCTCGGTTGCAGCTCGATGGTGATTGGTGGTGGAGGTGCCTCAATAGCGCGCGCACGAGAGTGGGGTACGCGCGAGGGTGAAAGCCCGCCAAAACAAGGGTCGTGGGACCGAGCGAGAGAGAGGTCCGAGGGAGTCCCAAGAGGTCCTTGACTGTGAATTTACGACTTCCTGTCCTCGACCGATTCTAGACTTCGACTGTCTCTTTATGCGAAATTGGAGAACTCCTCCAAGAGGTTACGTGACTTTACCCAAATTCCTCGATTAGTCTCGCCCATCTGGTTTCATCAAGGATCTCTGTGGAAGCCCCTTGTTTCCCTTACTTATTCTAAGCCTAAGCTATCGTGCCTGAATAAAATATATGTATATGAAATATACGGTTTTGAAACATTACGTTTTATATTCAAATTTCCCTCTCAGCGCCATTAATGGAACATACAGGGCAGTAGCGCTATTCGCGGCTATGTTCGCGTGATCAACGGGTCACGCTACAGGACACAAAATGGATTGCGCACAGAACGAGAATTCAGCTGTTGTTTACCATCGTGAGTTGTGCTGGGTGATTAGTTTATGGTTATATTTCCTAGTTATATTTTCTATATATGCATAATCACAGCCTAGTTTAGTTTAGTTTAGTTTATTCTTTACCCCGCATTGCGCAGAGATGGCGTTGGAGAACCGGAGTTCTATTTGCCCAAAGCAAACCCGTCTTTTGTATTACTATTCTATTTCTGTTTTGTACTTTTCAACAAAATGTCTCTTTTGCTCTCTATTTCCCTTATCCACTAGTCAGTCAGTGACTATTTCTATTTTGCATATTGTTATTGCACTTATCAGAAATAGAGTATCAACCTTATCGTATATATATATTTTTTTTTTTTTTTTCCATAGGTTAAGTGATATTGGGGTAGATCAGTCTTATGTATAAATAGACTTAGAATCTAAAACTTGGTACTTAATATTTAATCCTTTCGTCTTAAAATTAATTTGTACTTTGTATTTCGAAGAGCACCTTCTCATTACACCTTTTATTTGGTTGTGATATGTTTAAATAGATTTATCAATTTGTAACAAGAAGGCCGCTATTGACCTCAGGATGGTAACATCTTTTTTACCCAATATTTTGGATACTTCCTCTTCTAGATCTATATCTTTTCTAGCGAAAAGTCTTAATAGTTTTCCTCTCTTCCTTTCGTAAATTGGACAATTCCAAATGATGTGATCTATATCCTCCATTTCGTGACCGCATTCGCATTGTGTGTAATTGATATAATTTTTTCTATAAAGTGACTACTGCTAAATTGTAGTGGTTAGATCTAATTCTACTTAGCATGTTTATGGAGCGTCTTCCTATGTTTTTATGGCTTCGAACCATGGTTTTCTTTTGCCAATATTGTTGTCAGAGGTTTCAAAGTATCTTGTCCCCTTATATAATCCTTCACTTTTGTGTTTCTGATCTGATTTTTTCCACCTACTGTCTATGATATGATTAATTACATCGTTTGCTGGTATTTTAATGTCCTCATCCTGTTCATAATTTCATAAGTTCTTTCCTTCGCTATTGTATCTGCTCTCTCATTCCCTTCAATTCCCGCATGAGCTGGTATCCATGCAAAGAATATTCTGTTATTTCCATTTATGTTGATCTTGTTAACTTGTTTTGCGATTTTTATGATCCATGGGTTTATGCTCTTGTCTGGTGAGATGTTTTGCAGTCCACTCAGAGCACTCTCTGAATCTGTTAAGATAATTATTTTGACATTGTCATTTATATATTTTTCTTCTACCATGCAAATTGCTTTGCTGATAGCTATGCATTCAGTGGTAAATATGGTTGCAACTTTGTTAATACTGAGGCCCTCTTCTTCCCATGTGCTATCCTTCCTGGTAACGATGCCTGCTCCGTTTGAGGAACTGTCTTTTTTTTTTATCCGTCTGTGAATATTAAAATCGGGTTTTCTTCTGTGATCCCAAATTTTTCCTTGATCATGTTAATAAGAGTTTCATCATTGAATTTGTGACATTGCCTTACGAACCCAGTTTCTAAATCAATCAGGTTCTTCCAGTCGATTTTCTTCAGTTCCTTTAGGTCTTTTTCGTCTTCCCAATAGTCTGTTTTCCATATAATGTCTTCCATATCTTTTGTTTCCCTCCATGCTTTATTTAAAGTAGTATCTTTATTAACTGGTATGACCATTCCATCGTAGTTAACTATTTGACTATTAATATGCATCAAGGTTTTGTTATTCTTTTTGGATCTCAACTTCAATATGAACTTCTCCGAAAGTAGGTTTACTCTTTCTTCAAAGTTCATTATTCCTGCTTCCACTGCCATGACATTGGTTGGGGTCGAATTTCTATATCCCATGGCTATTCTTATTCCCTCGTTTTGGGTTTTTTGAAATCTTTCCATCGAACTATTGGCAGGGCTGTAATATGTTATTATAGCATACTCCAACACTGATCTTACCAGACTTTTATAAAGATATATTATAATATCTGGCGAGGCACCGTTTTTAATGTGTGCTATGTACCTTAGCATGTTCAGTCTTTTCTTTGCTTTAATTTCAGTTTCTTTAACCTGGAGGTTAAATTTTAATTTGTTATCTATTACTACTCCTAGGAATCTGGCGCTGTCGGATTCTTCAATAGTATCCTGTCGAAAAGAAGGTAGCTAGAAGGCAGGTAAAGCAGGTAAAGAAGAGAAAGAAGGCAGACGAGCAGATAAGGAAACGAAATGGACAAAAAGTTAAGCGAGGAAGAGCGAAGGGAAGCGTCAAGAAAATTAATGAAAATAAGAGAGAAGGTAAGGACAAGAAGCAACAGCCTATCGAATGCAGAAGGCTTAGGAAAGTGGTTAGATAAGAAGAGAAAAGAGAGAGAGAATGATGGAAAGGAAGATAAAGAAAAAGATCCGTTCAGAAAGAGCAGAAAGACAGGTAGATCGCCGGAGAAAGCGAAGGGAGAGGCCGGCAAAGAAAGGATAGAACTGCAAGGCGACATTACGGAGGTAATAAGGGAGGAAATAAAGGGGGCACTGAAAGGAACGATAAATATGATAAATGAAATGTGTGAAGATTGGAAAGAGATGAAGGGAATGATGAGGGAAATGAAAGAATTGAAAGAAGAGTGGCAGAAAGAAAGAGAGAGAGACAAAAAAACATGGAGAGAGATAGAAGAGAGAGTAAAAAAGATAGAGCTGGAAGGGAAGTTGGAAGACAGAATAGATAAAAGACTAGAGGAGTTAGAAAAGAAGAAAAGCAGGGTACAAGTAGAAAGTGGAAACGTAGAAATGGAAAGAAGACTGAAAGAAGTAGAGATAAAATGGGAAAAAAAAGATAGGGAGATAAGGAGAAGGAACATAATCATAAAAGGTATAGAGATAAAAGATGGAGGAGATGGACAGGAAGAAGTGAAGAAGCTATTAGAAGTGATAGGTGAAAAGTTTGATGTAGAAGAAGTAAAGAAAGGAGGCAGAAAGGGTGGAGGTAAAGGAAATTGGGCAGTAGTGAAACTCGCGACAGAAGAGCAAAAAAGAAGAGTAATGACAGAAAAGAAGAGGTTAGCAGGAAGAAAAGAACGGATAGAAGATGACCTTACTTTTGAAGAGAGGAGCGTACAATGGAGAATAAAAAAGATATTGGAGAAGGAAAGAGGAAAAGGGAAAATGGTTAAGATGGGATACATGAAACTATGGATAGATGGAATCATGTGGAAATGGGATGAGAGGGAGAAAATACTGAAAAACGGGGAGGGAAACGAATGGAGAGAAGAAGTGAGGGAGGGAGAGAAGTAATAGAAGGGGGGATCGGGGAGAGAGAAACGCCAGAAGAGAAGAAGACAAAAGAAGAAGAAAGAAGGAAGCCAAAAATTGGATTCTGGAATGTGGCAGGAATGCTAGGGAAGGACGATGGATTTTGGAAAGACCTAGAGCAATGGGACGCAATGGTGCTAGTGGAGACGTGGGTGGAAGAAAAAATGTGGGAAAAAATCAAAAGAAGATTACCAAGAGGATACACTTGGAAAAAACAATGGGCAGTCAGAGACAAAAAAGCAGGAAGAGCCAGCGGAGGAATGATATTAGGAGCAAGAAAAGAAATTATGTGCAAGAAGAAGGAAAGTGGAGAAACAAAAGAAATAGAGGGGATAATAGGAGGAGAAGTAATGATTGAAGAGGAAGAGTGGAAGATAATAGGAGTGTACGTAAATAAAGACATTGATAAAAAAATGATAGCTCTGAGAGAATGGTGGGATAAAGGGAGAGAGGATAAAATAATAGTTGGAGGCGACTTTAACGCAAGAACAGGAGTAGAAGGGGGGAAAGTAAGACAGGAGGAAGAAGGAGAAGAAAGTAGGGAATCAAGAGACAAGAATGCTAACAGTGATGGGAGAAAACTGATAAGAACGCTAGGAGAGATGGGGTTAGAAATAATGAACGGGGGGATAGAAGGAGATGAAAGAGGAGAGTATACATACGTAGGGCAGAGGGGAAGAACGGTAATAGACTATGTGATAGGAGACGAAAGAACGAGGGAAGGTATAGAAAGAATGGTGATAGAAGAAAGGGTAGATTCAGACCACCTGCCAATAGTAATAACAATGAAGGAAGGAAGAAAAGGAGCGGACGGAGAAGAAAGAAAAAAGCAAAAGAACGGCGTACCAAAAGTAGAATGGAAGAGGGAAGTAAAAGAAAAATTTAGAAATAGATCAGAGGGAATAGAAGTAACAGGGGAAAGTATAGGGGAAAGACTAAAGGAGTTGGAAAGGAAGTGCAACGAAATTAAGAAAGAGATAAGAAGCGAAGAGGGCAAGAAAGAGAAGAAAAGGAAAGGTTGGTGGGACAATGAGTGCATAGAGAGAAAGAAAGAATTAAGAAAGGTACTAAGGTCATGGAAAAGAGAGGAAGAAGAAGGGGAAATATATAGAAGGGCGAAGAGAGAGTACAAGAATCTATGCGAAGAGAAAAAGGAGCAAGAAAGAGAGAAGATATTGCAGGAAGCAGGGAAAGCGAACACAGAAGGAAGAGTATGGGATTTTCTAAGGAAAGTGAGAGGAGGGAAGGGAAAAGGCACAGAGAGCGAAATAGAAAAAGAAGAATGGAAGGATTACTTTATGGGATTGCTAGGCGGGGTTGAAACAAAAGTGGTAGAAGGTGGCAAAAGGAAGAAGAGAGAAGAGGGTGAAGAAGAGATAAAAATGGAGGAGTTAGAGAGAGTAATCAGAAAATTAAAAGGAGGAAAAGCAGCAGGAGAAGATGGGATAGAAAACGAGATATGGAAATATGGAGGAGAGAGTGTGAAGAAAGAAGCTTGGAAAATATGCAATGAGATATGGAACGGAGGAGGATGGCCAGAGGAATGGAAAACGGGGATAATAATTCCTATAAAGAAGAAAGGAGATGGAAAGAAAGTGGACTGTTACAGAGGGGTGACGTTGTTAAACACGCTGTACAAGATCTACACGGTGATATTAGAGGAGAGACTGGAAAAAGAGGTAGAAATGAAAGAAATGGTGCCGGAGAATCAGACGGGATTCAGGAAAGAGAAGGGGACAGTAGACAATATATATGTTTTAAATTACGTGATAAACAGGGAGCTCGCAAAAAAGAAAGGAAAAATGATAGGATGCTTTATAGATTTAAAGGCAGCGTTCGACAGCGTGAACAGAGGAAAACTATGGGAAGCATTAGAAGAAAGAGGAGTCAGTGAAGGACTAAGGGAAAGAATAAAGGAAGTGTATAGAGAAACGACAGCCAGAGTAAGAGTAGGAGGAGAAACAGGAGAGAAGTTCTGGGTAGGAAGAGGAGTAAGGCAAGGTTGCCCGCTAAGTGCGAAGCTATTTATTCTGTTCATGGCGGACCTAGAAGAGAGGATGAAGAAGAGAGGCAAAGGGGGGGTGGAGATAAGAGGAAAAAAGATATACACGCTGCAGTATGCAGATGACATGGTGCTACTAGCAAAGGATGAGAGCGGAATGAAACTAATGATTGAAGAATTTAGAAGCTATATAAGAGAGAAAGGGCTGGAAGTAAATAGAGAAAAGACGAAAGTGGTGAGATTCGAGAGAAGAAAGCAGGAAAAAAAGACGTGGAGATGGGGAGACGGAGAAGTGGAAGAGGTAGAGGAAATAAAATATCTAGGCTACATATTTAAGAAGAACGGAGGACAGGAAAGACAAATAGATGAAAGAACGAAAAAGGGAGGGGGAGTAATGCGGACTGTGTGGGGAATAGGAAAGAGATACTTCAAAGACAATTTCAAGAGAAGGATGTGGTTCTTCGATGCATTGATATGGCCAGTAATAGCTTATGGAGTAGAAATATGGGGATGGGAGGAATGGAAGAGAGTTGAGGCTATGCAAGAAAGATATGCTAGATGGGTGCTAGGAGTAGAATGGGTGACGCCAGGATACATGGTGAGAGAAGAAACAAAAAGAGAAAAATTGAGAGCGAGAGGGGCAGGGAGAGCATGGAAATTCGAAGAGAGACTGAGAGAAGGGAGAGGAAGTGAATGGGCAAGACAATGTCTGAAAGAGATGGAAGAGAGAAGCAGAAAGGGAATGAAACTGTCCAAATGGGAAGAAGGAAGAAAGAAATACATAGATGAGAGAGGGAATAGAAAAATGCTAGATAAAGAAGATAAAGTTAGGAGGGAGGAGGAATGGGAAAGGATAGTAAGAAGAGAGAAGAGGATAGAGGAAGAGGAGAACTGGAAAAGTGTGAGAGAATCAAGATACAATATATGGTACAAGGAAATAGGAGTGAAGGACACGCCAGAATATCTAGAGAAAGGAAATAAGGAAGAGAAATGGAGAAGAATCGCCAGATACAGATTAGGAAATGAAATGAGAGAGGGAAAGTACTGGGAGGAAGAAGAGGAAAGATGCTGCAGAAGATGCGGTTTCGAAGAGGAGACTTGGGGGCACGTGCTGGAGAGATGTAGAAGAGAAGAGAGCAAAGATGCAGGGTTACAAGAAAAAGTGAAGGAAATATTAGCAGAGGACGGAAGGGGAGAAGAGTGGATGAAGAGATTGGATAAGGAGAGAAGAGAAATCCAGGAAGGAAGAAGCGAAGAATAAAGAGAGGAAAAGAGAAGAAAAGTACATGGACAAAAAGAAGAATGAGAAAGAGAAGAGAGAGAGAGTGAGTGAGAGAGAGAGTATGAGTGTGCGAATGAAAGAAAGGAAAGAAAAAAAATAGAAAAAAAAAAAAAAAAAAGACTGAGTATAATATAGATAAAAAGAAATGTAATTAAATTAATTGTAGAGGGATCGGGTTCTCCATGTAACCCGAAAGGGAACAGGAATAAATACATACAATAGTATCCTGTCCTACTGTCAGCTGGAGTTTCTTCTTTCCTTGGGTGGATTTTCTAAAATATAGAATCTGAGTTTTTATTAAAGAGATTTCAAGTTGGATTTCATTTAGTTTCTCAGAAAGAATTTGTATTGCGTTTAAGGATTTCTGTTCAGCTTCGAGCAAGTTATTGCATGTAATTATGATAGCGATATCATCGGCATATTGAAGAATTTCATAGCCCTCTTCCTCTAGTCTCAGACCTAGGCCTCGTGTGTATATATTATATAGGATGGGGCTAAGAATAGCCCCCTGTGGTAGGCCCGTCAGGCTGTCTTCTGTAGTGTCCGTCTCATATTCCCTGGAGAACATATTTTTTCTATTCTTTAACCATTTCCTAATAAAATTGTATATATTTTTTGGGCAGTTGATCTTCTTTAGAATGTTTAGGAGGGTCCCATGATCCACATTATCGTACGCTGCTTTAACGTCTATAAGAATTACTATAGATTGCTTATTGTTATTGTTGTTCCGCCTTATAATTGAAAACAGGGAAGCCAAGTTATCCACCGTGCTTCTTCCCTTTCTGAATCCATTTTGAGAATCGTGAATTAATTTACAGTTCTCTACCCAGTTAGTGAGCCTATTTGTGACAATTCTTTCGCAAATCTTGCCAACGCAGCTGGTCATTGATATCGGTCTAACAGAGTTTTTGCCAATTTTGTCAATGAACACAACCCTAGCCGTTTTCCATTGTTCGGGAATTTCTTCATCGCTGGACCATATCTTTTGAAAAATGTCTAATAGTTCTTGTTTGGCGCAAGCAGGAAGATTTTTTATAATGTTGTTGTCCAGGTTATCTGGACCAGGAGCAGATTTTTTATTCGAGCTTAGTATGCTATGTAGCATATCATCTTGTGTGATTGGATCATTCCATATATCATTTATGCCACATGTGGTGTCCTCTTGAAATCTTGGAGCTTCATAGTTCCCTGGTGTAAGTACACTGTCTTCGCCTTCGGATAGGCGATAGGGATCATTCCTCTTTGGTTTTTTTGAGAGTGTTCTTACTGCATTTTCTTCAAGTTGATTTCTGAGTTCAGGTGGTTGTTTGTTACCTCTCTGCTTAGTGAAGCCATACTGTAGCCTTTTAATCTTACTCCATAATTCCCCTGTAGGGGTTCCATTATTTATCGATTCAGCAAAGTCTAGCCATGTTTTGTATTTTTTTGTTTTAATTAATTTTTTTAGCTCCGTCTCTTCCTTTTTGAGATCTGTCCAGTTGTCCATTGTGGAGTGTTTACAAAATTTGTTAGCAGCTTTTCTCAGCTTTTTTCTTTTTTCCCAGCATTCTTTGTCCCACCAGGGTGGGCTTCTTTTATTGCTATTTATTTTATTAGGGGGAGACCTGTTTGAAACTTGGTCGTTCTGATTATCTTTGAAGTTTCTATGAGAATTATTACTAGGGTTATTCTTGTTGAATTTATTTATGTTACTGCCCTTGGTTTGTGTGTCTGTGATAGCCTCCTTAATAACGGTTTCCAATCTATTGTATCTGTCCTGTATTGGAAGTTGGTCTGTTATAACGTTATTGTCTAAATCACTTGTAGATATTTGTTCAAGTTTTGTCTCGATTGATTTTCGAAATGTAGACCAATCCATTAAAATATCATTATAAAGTTTTCTGCCTGCTTTTTTATTGTTGCAGAATCTGATATTGTCATGGAGTATCACTTCCAAGATGAAATGGTCCGAACCCCATTGTTCACCAGTGTTTTTGTACTGACTCTTACCAATTATGTTCATTGTTGATATAAACAAGTCAATATTGGATGGGTTATGTCTTTCGCAACCAGTCCTTGAAATGGTATCCACATTAACAATGAAAAGGTTTGATTCCATTAAGGCCTCCTCCAGGAAACGACCTTCTCTGTTAGTGTCGTGACAGTTCCAAAGAGTGTTCTTGGCATTGTAGTCACCTAAAAAGATGGTGTCTATGTTGCTTCTTCTACGATTGAATAGATTAATCCAGTTTTGTCTGGTCCATTTCAGACTCGGTTTTCTATAGGATAGGATAATGTCTATTTCCTTGTTGTAGTTGTATATAGTTATGGATATAGAATCGGTTTCCTTCATCTCTTGAGAACTTATGGTATTTATTGAGTGCTTAATGCTATTTTTTATCACTAGACATGTACCTCCACCTTGGAGGTTACTATCTCTATCCTTTCTGTAGACGTTATTGTGTGTGTGTTGAGCGAAGAAGGTTCTGGAGTGAATACGTGAGAGAGAGATGGAACGTGAGAGAGAGATGGAGCGTGAGCGAGCAGGAAAGTAGTGGGAATGGAACGACGTAGTACAGAGTGTGAAACGTAAGAGAGAGTATGTAACCCAGAGTGAAAGTACCTAACCTAGAAGCGAACACGTGGTTGTAGGAGGTTCAAACTGTTTAATAAACATTATTGTTATTGTTTAACTTCTTTCCAAATTATCTTATCACGATCCAACAAGTGGTAGCAGAGCGTGGTTTGAGATATTTTTAGGAAAGAAAATAGAAAAAGAGTAATAAATATAGAGAAGAGATAAATGAAATAAAATCACGTACAAAATGACCGATAACTGGAATATAGCCGCGATAGAAAAATTAACAGATACGAATTACTTCATTTGGAAAGAAAAAGTAGAGGGAATTCTGAGATCCAAAAAGATATGGAAAAAGATTATGGGTGTAAAACCGCCCAAAAAACCACACGTGGGGGACGAAGACTATAGTACCAAATTCCCAATATGGGATAAGTGGGATGATGATAATGCAACAGCACGAACAATAATGATAAATACTATGAGCGAGGCACAGTTAATGAAGTATAGCAACGAGAAAAATGCAGAGATGTTGTGGAACATGATAAAATTCAACATGGCGGCTGAAACGGAACAGTTAAAAACTAAATCCTTGAGCGAGTTAACTAACCTCAAAATGAAAAAGGAAGAACACGTGGACGATTACATAAATCGAGCTGAAGGCTTGAGGAATCAATGTAAGCAACTGGGTAAAAATATTGAGGAATTTGAATTAAAAATGTATCTGTTAAAGGGTTTGAGAGCAGAATTTGAGCCAAATGTGAGAATCCTAGAAAGCCAGGCAAATGTTTCTATCAACGACGTGAGATACGCTCTCAAACAGGAAGAAAATAGAAAAGAGAAGAAACGAAACGAAAAAGTGATCTCGGAGAGAGAGAACGTGCGAAAAGTAAAAGAGAACAGAATAGGAGAGATAAAATGCTTCAACTGTGGTAAGAGAGGACATTTCGCTGATCAATGTTATGCGAAACAGAAATGTTTCAACTGTTATGGTCATGGACACGTTGCAGAGGAATGCAAGAAACCGAAACCGATGACACAGTGGAGAGGAAGAGGCAATAGAGGGAACTACCAAATAAACGACAGAGGAAGAGGATACGTAAGGAGAGGAACAGCGACGAGACCAAATGAGACTGTCATGAGTGTAAGAGGGAGTATGAGAGAAAATATTTATGAAAGTGATAAAGTGAGTTTGAGTGACACAAATAGAAGCTACAGTAAAAATAGATATAAAAATGACTATAGCAATATAGGTAGGGAATGGCTTCTAGACTCGGGATCAACAAGCCACATGGCGAGTGAAATTGACATTTTTGAGACATTAAGAAGCGATAATAGGGAAATAACTGTAGCAGACAAAGAGGGGAGAAAAATAAATTCGAGAGGGATAGGAGAGGTGGTACTAGACCAAACAAATGAAAAAGGTAGGATCAGGTTATCAAATGTATTGTGCGTTCCCGATTTAAATTCAAATTTGCTGTCAGTAGCAAAAATTACTGATAAAGGGTTTAAGGTGAAATTTGATAGGGAAGGTGCTGTTGTATACAGAGAAAACAGTGGAGTGTACATGAAGGCTAAACGTAAGGGTAATGAGTATTACGTTCCAGGAAAAATAGCGAGTGGTGAAAAAGCGGCTGTCTCCAAGGATAAAAATGCGTGGCATAGAAGACTAGGACACGTCAACGAAAGACTGATCCAAGAGATGATGAAGGAAGAATTGGTGAACGGGATGGTAGAAACTGAGAAATTGAACAGACAATGTGATTCATGTGTCGAAGGAAAAGCACATAGAAAGACACATCATGGGCTCGAAACAAAGAGAACGGTAAGAATAATGGATTTGTGGCATATTGACTTGATAGGACCAGTTAGACCGTCCACTATGGGAGGCAAATTATATATCTTAACCGTGGTAGACGATTATTCAAGATTTATTTTTGTAGAATTGCTGCGAGAAAAGAGCGAAACAAAAGAAAAATTGAAGAAATTAATAATACAAAAGGAGAACGAGACAGGAATGAAGTTAAAAGCTGTAAGATCCGACAACGGAGGAGAATTCGTCGACAACGACCTAAATGAATGGATGGAAGATAAAGGAATTAAACATGAATTCAGTCCACCATGGACACCACAGTGCAATGGACTAGTGGAAAGGACGAATAGAACTATTATTGAGATGACGAGGTCGATGATATCAGACTCGAAAATACCTATGAGCTTCTGGGGAGAAGCAGTGTGCACCGCAGTACATATAAAGAATAGAATTAAGTCGTCAGTTCATGGTAGAACACCATACGAATTATGGAAAGGTAGAAAACCAAACATTAAATATATGAAAAGATTCGGATGTGTCGCTTACGCACTGGAAAAGGGTGTTAAAAGAAGAAAGTTTGAATCAAAAACTAATAGAGGAATTTTTGTAGGATATGCGACAAATAATACGTACAGAATCTACTTACCAAAAACAAAAAGGATTTTATGTGATTGCGACGTCAAATTTGATGAAGAAAAAAATTGGACCGACATATTAAACGAGAAGGAAATGGAGGAAATAAATGAAGATGAACAAAAGATAATAGATTTAACTATTATGGGATTAGACGATAAAAACGAAAATGAAGAGAGAGTAAAAGAAAGAGATATAGAAGACAACTCGAGAGAGAATAACGAAGAAAGAGATGAAGAGGAAAGAGATGAGGAAGACACAAGAAGGGACGAAGTGATAGATGAAGAAGAAACTCAAGACAACAACAGTGACAATGAAAGAGAAGAAACACCAAAAAAGGGAGGAAGACCAAAAGGATTAACAAGAGAAGTGATACTGGTTCGCGAACATTTAGAGAGAGAGAAACAAGACAGAGAAGCAGAAGAAAATAATTTAAGGAGATCGTCAAGAGTGAAAAGTAAAAACTCTGCAATGCTCGTAATTACTAGAGAAATACCAAGGAATGTTGAAGAGGCTAAGAATTCGGATCAGTGGATCAATTGGAAAATTGCTATGGACGAGGAGATACAATGCATGAAGAAACACAGAGTATGGGACATAGTGCAACAACCGAAAGAAAAAAATGTGATAAATAATAAATGGGTATATAGCATAAAAGAGGACCCAAACACGAAAAGGTTGAGATACAAAGCTCGACTAGTAGCTATTGGATGTGCACAACGTCCAGGTTATGATTTTGACGAGACCTTTGCACCAGTGGCACGATCAGAATCCATGAGATTAATTTTCAGCATAGCTCCAGAAAAAGGAAGAAAAATAAAAATGTATGATGTAAGAACTGCTTTCCTACATGGAAAATTAGATAACGAGTTATACATGAGAACGCCTGCAGGATACCAGTATGGAAAGGACACAGTATGCAAACTACAAAAAAGCATTTATGGATTAAAACAAGCAGGAAAATGTTGGAACGATTACATGACGGAAGAACTGAAAAGAACAGGACTATCACAATCAAGAGAGGATCCATGTGTGTTTTATAAGAGAGAAGGGCAAAAATTTTTGTTTTGTTGTATTCATGTAGACGATATGGTAGTAGTATCTAGTGATGATGAAATAGAACAATACTACATGAGAAAAATTAGTGAAAAAATAGATATTAAAGATATAGGTATTGCGAAAAATGTTTTAGGGCTACAAGTAGAACATGAAGAAGAGAAGATCTATGTACACCAAAGAGACTATGTAGAAAAATTGTTAAAAATGTATGGGATGAATGAGTGTAACAGCGTATCGACTCCGATAGACGTTAATGTAAAATTAGACAACGATGAAAACTCTAACAAATGTAACGAGAAAGATTTCCAAGAACTAGTTGGTAGATTAATGTTTTTGAGTGTAAACACGCGACCAGATATAGCCTATGCAATAACATGCTTATCACAATTTAACAATAATCCCAAAGAATTACACATGAATAGCTTAAAAAGAGTGTTAAGATATTTGAGAGGTACAATCGATTACAGATTATGTTTTGGAAAAAAGAATACAAGAAATAGAATAGATTGTGATACGGATGCTTCATGGGATGCAACCAAAGATGCGAAATCATTTACAGGTCTATTAGTTTATAGAAATGGTGATCTAATACACTGGAGGAGTAAAAAACAATCTATTGTAGCACTATCTTCTACTGAAAGTGAATTAGAGGCAATGACTGAGGGTGTGAAAGAAGTAATTTGGCTAGACACGCTAATAAAAGAAATAACTGGACAAGTAGAAATAGTTAAAGAAATTAAATGCGATAGTTTAAATGTAGTGAAGCTAGCAAATGGAGGAAACTTTAAAGCTAGATCTAAACTGTTAAATAGAAGGTGCTGTTTCGTAAAGGAAAATGTAAAGAAAAATAATATATGTATAACACATGTACGTAGCGAAAACATGCGAGCGGATTACTTAACTAAAGCTTTGAGTGGACCAAAGTTCTTTAAAAATATTAAAAATGTCTTAGAGGTAAATAATCAATAAAAACAAGAGGGGAGTGTGTGTGTGTAATTGTTTTTATTGTGTGTGTGTGTGTTGAGCGAAGAAGGTTCTGGAGTGAATACGTGAGAGAGAGATGGAACGTGAGAGAGAGATGGAGCGTGAGCGAGCAGGAAAGTAGTGGGAATGGAACGACGTAGTACAGAGTGTGAAACGTAAGAGAGAGTATGTAACCCAGAGTGAAAGTACCTAACCTAGAAGCGAACACGTGGTTGTAGGAGGTTCAAACTGTTTAATAAACATTATTGTTATTGTTTAACTTCTTTCCAAATTATCTTATCACGATCCAACAGTTATATCCTTTAATAAAAAAGGAGTTGTCCTTGTTTGATAACCAAGTTTCGGTTATGCACAATATATCGAATTCTTCCGTTAGAATTTTAATATCGTCTAGTTTGTTTTTGATGCTTCTAGCGTTCCAAAGACCAATTCTTATAGATTTTGTAGCCATTTTTTTTTTTCTTTTTTGTTTAGGTTAGAGAATGTTTTCCTTTATCTTAGAAGATAGTGTGATTGTATCTCTATCTTCTAGAATATCAGTCTGATCTATTCTGTTGGTTATATATTGAGAGTTGCAGTCATTTAACCCTTTTTCCTCTTCAGCTACCGTAGAATTACTACTGTAAAAGTTTTTTTTTTATGAGGAAGTGGAGGGTATCTCTTCATTCCCTACCTCCTGTACTTCCATCCTGGCTTCTCCTTCGTAGTAGTTATCTCTAACTTTTTTTCTGATTAGATCAATTTCCTTTTCTCTTGTGATTTTTCTCTTTATCTTGTCTAGAGACGCCAAAGAGGGATCCAAATTTCTCCTAGCAATAGGGGTAGTTCCTTTGTTCTCTTGGATCTTAAGGAGTCTTTTATGTCTCATTCTCTCCTCTACTTTATCTTCTAAGTTTTGTTCTTGTATGAGAAGAATAAGTTGTTCCAGGAGTTCCTCTTCAGGCATTGTGTTAATTACTTCTGTATCTACTCTGAAAAGTTTCCTGTTTCTGTTAGAGTAAGGCAAAGGTTCTGAATTACGTTGAGAAATATTTTTGTAGTTATTCTTGTGTGAACTTGATCTAGATTTACTGAAACCGAGACTCTTTCCATTTTTTTCCTGATCATCGTCGCCTTGGTAACCGTTTCTTTCCTCATAATCATTATGAAGGGTTTCAAATCTGTTGGACATGTTATTTGACCAACGTCGGTCCTCGGTTCTTCCTCTGTTAGTATAGTTACTGAAATTAGCCGTGCTCAAATCGGAGTTATTGTCGCTTTTAGGATATTTGCGTGGGCTTCGATTAGAGGCCACTACGGCCCAACTGGAACTATTTGATCTCTGGATCGTCTTTTGACTATAATTTTTTGGATTAGACGGGTTGGCCCTTTTAAAATTGCTGAGATCTCTTTCGATTGGGCCCGAAATCGATTCCCAGTACTCTACTCTGTTTTGTGATTTAAGAGGTGGAAAATTTGAATTGTGGTGTATACGGGGTTTGGAAGGTAATACCTCGTATTGGTGGACGTCACCTTCTCTTCTCTTATAGTCATTTTCATTCGTTGTGTACTCTTGATCTTGATACACGCCCGAGGCCCTCTCTCTGGCTGTCTTGTATGAGATGTTTTTGTAGGCCATAATTTTTTTGGTTAACATTTCCCTTTGTTTTATTTTGCATTCTTTAGCGATGCTGATATGCTCATCACCACAATTAATACATTTTGGATTTTTATTACATGTTCCGTGGTATTCTTCTGAACATACGAAACACCTTCTCACTTGATTCTTGCATCTTGTCTGCGTGTGTCCGAATCTTAAACATTTGTAGCATTGTTTAACTGATTCGATAAACGGTTCGATGTTGATCCATACATGGCCGTACCCGATCAGCAATCTTGTAGGAAGAGAATCGCCCTGGAATTTGATTAAAATGGCTTTACTGTCTTCCCATATGTATCCATTTTCTGTCTTTTTTCTTTTCTTAAGTCTTTCCATCGAGTACTGTCCCTGGTTAGGAGACAATTGCTCTTTAAGGTCCTCGATAGAGTCCTCCCATTCTGTGATGACCCCTTTTCTGTATTTCAGTCTGTAGGGGATTGAAGTGTACATATTACATTCATCTACTTTACCTCTCATTAGGATTTTGTTGGCGTCATTCCTCGTTCTTGTCGTAACTTCAGCTCTGGAGAAACCAGTCATTTTAATGGATTCCGGGTTTATTCCTTCCCCGGTGATGAATCTGTATATCTTGATTAGGTTGGATTTTTTCGATTTTGTAAGTATCTGTTTTTTTAGAGAGACTGAAACGGTACAGTTACCACTTACCGTCTCTGAGTCATATAGTTCTACAGTGTTTGTATTGCGGGGTGTGTTATTGTTTACGGAATTTTCTGACCTGTTTTTGGAGGCAGTATTTTCGATAGTGCCTATAATAGCGTCTAGATTAGTTTGGGAGGACATATTACCGTTCTTATTCGTAGCAGAATAGTTATGATCCTTTAATTTAGCTTTGATTTCTTCGATTGAGCGTCCTGTGTTTGCATCTTCTTGTTCCATAATCGTGTTTATTACCGTGTGGCTCTGCTTTTTGTTACCTATCACAGATTCTTGGGAATATTCCATGGCTTGAACTTCCATTGATCCAGCTTGATCTTTATTTTAATTTTTTTCTTTAGTGTTCTGATTGGTACAATCACCCATTGTATCCATTGTGGACGGAGTTATTGGAGCCATTTCCTATTAGCACAGGAAAACCCGAAGGGGTATCCAGCTTATTTGAACCCGTCCCGCCAAGTGGCGGGACGGTTTCCCGCCTTTTTCCGGGGCAGAGATATAGGTTAGAATTTATTTTGTGCTGTAAATCCTTAACCCCTACTAATTTCTCCCAACTAAAAAGCTGAGCTTAAGGCTCAAGGGCAAGCAATTCACCTGTTTTACTCCCTTTTTGACAGGTTACTCTTAACACTTCGAGAAACATACAGAAAAATCCAAGCACACACAAAGCAACTTCACGCCTGGAGCCCGCCATCCGCCATCCAATCACAGCCTACTCTAGTACTAGCCGTGCTGAACAACGTGGCAACACCGCTTTGTTTACAGATCGGGAGTCCGATTTCCAATACTGGGAGTCTTGTGCTTGGGATTATAATTAACGCTTTTTTCATAGAAAATTATGTTAAAATACATAGTTCGTTGTTGATTATGTTTAAACAATGTGTAAATATTCTAACTATGGTAAGTAGAAGTGATATTAAAGCATATTAGTATTTATAAATGCGGTATACATTTTGTGGACTCTCGGAATAGTTTGGTGTTGTGATACATAATATGTGAAATATTTCCAGTGGTTTTAAGAAAATAGAAGCATGAAGCAATGGGAAATCATCTTTGAACTAAAATGCAACATTTGAAAATGAATGAAGGAATATATAAGTCAATAGAAGCCTGAAATAGACGAAATTATTGTGACGAAGTCGAAGAGGTTAAGTGACTGCGTGTATACTGGTGTATACGTCAAAAAGGTTGGGTAAACCGTTACTGAAGAGAAAAGTTGTGCAGGTAATATATTATATTTATTATAATATCGTCTTATAAAGGATAATTTTATAATTGTTGTAAATTTCCTCACCACCCTAGGGGTATTACTGTGTGTATACTGTTACGGATGACGAACAGGTGTTCAATATCATCTCTGGCAGGAACCGTCCTAGATAAACGAACAGAGTTTTTCCCTAGATAAATCTACATAATTGTTTAGGTTAGTTTAGGGCCCAAACGTACGCACGACCAACTGGTCGTTGACAAAATACGAATGTTCACTTGAAGGGTACTGACAAGTACCACCCGTCATTGCAGGGCTATATAAGCCCTTACATTTCTACTCTCGTGGGCTAGTACTGTCGTAATCACGAATAGTGTCGCGTCGTGCTGCATCTCGGAAGTCAACTACCAGTGAGATCGGACGTTCGTTCCTTTTGAATCAAAGTTTAACCGTACAGATTCCGCGAGTTCGGTCTAAAATCTGTTAGGCAGTGACAAGGTTGCTCCGAGTCCCCCGCATTGCCAGTGCGTCAACACCGTGCGTCTTAGCTTAGGTAATATCACCTTTCAATTTCTTTCCTATTCTAAATTCAGTTCATTCGCGACACAAATACACTTGTAGAACGAAACTCTATAGTAAGAATATATTTGTCTTCTTTGATAATTAACTCAAATTCATTAAACCCATAATTATCGTCCAATATCCTAACCAAGTAATTGAACGTCCCCACACGATACAATCTTACCGCTCGGATTGTATCAATTAAATTATACTAGTTACGAGGCTTACTAATTATCCTAGCAATTCCCTGATTAACCATCAGGTTCTTTCGCGACATTTCAATTGTCCGAACAGAGATTTATCCAACCTAGCGGCTCCCCAGTTTTGCATTGGGTTCGTCCGCATCCTAACAGCTCCCTGATTTCGCATCAGGTTCGTCTGTGCTATTATACAACCTCCTAGCAGCTCCCCGGTTTTGCATCGGGTACGTCTGCGTTTGACTCCATTCCTAGAGGCTCCCTGACTTCGCGTCAGGTTCGTCCTCGCTGTCAATAATCCTAGCGGCTCCCCAATTTCGCATTGGGTTCGTCCGCGTTCCTTAACTAACAAATTTATATCATATTCCTAGGGTAATAACCCTTCGCCGGCCACTCGTGCTGCTCGCGGCCCTGGCTCGTAACAATACACTAACATTAATAAAACTTCTTATTAATAATAAAAAAATATAAAAAGAAAATAAATAAACTAAGACAAATAAAAAACTCTGTTGATGCATTAACTAACACATATTAGAAAGAATAAGTTAAATATATCAAAATTAATACTTTAAAAAAAGTTGAATTAAAAAAAAAATAATTGAAAATTTATGTTCTATTGTGTGTGAAAGTTTTTATTTTACGATGTTTAGAAATGGTATGTGCATTCATTTCTAATTGACTATTATTTATAGTTTTAACGTAATCATTTAGTAAAATATTTGAAAAAATTGATAATAATCTAAACAAAATACTGTGATAATCTTTACCACAAATGCATCTATCTAAAAATGCTAAATGGTATATATCTGATTGTATACTAATATATGTTAATTTACATAAAATATGTTTATGATTTTCAGATATTAGAAAATCTGATTCCAAATTAGGAACATTTATTATGGCCTCCATTATTGCACACATGTGAGTAAAAACATTTATTACATCTTCTGTAGGAGTTGAAAGACCACCCCTTTGTAAATGATCAAAATATACATTATTTACAGTTGTTCTCCACAATTAATAATTTGCATATATCACAATTTAATTTTTTTGCAACAGAATGGGACCCATAACCGGATATATAAATCTTAATGGAATCATCAACAATACAAGTGGATAAATAATCAGTGTCAAAAATTTCTGAAAAACCGCTGACATCAACAGGAGCATCACGAAGATCGTTACCATCGTCGTCGTCGTTGCAAATTTGGAATTTATTTTTTATATCAGCAAAAGAAAACGAACTTGCCGATTTTGAAAACATACGTTTTAATCTAATCTTTTTTTCGGCATGAATTGCTTCATCATATGATACGTATAATTATTTTGATACTCCAATGGTTCGAAATTACAAGCTTTTCTTTATAATTGTTTATCAAATTTAAGAAACCACTAATTAGATCAGAATCAATAAACTCTCTAACTAAATTTTCATGGTTTTCAATTATTCTTTCCCTGCGCTCTATAGGATCTTTTCTTTGTGGTAGCACACGTTTTGATGGCGAATTGGAAAAAATGGAAGGTATTGCATTTTCCATAAGTCTTGGACATCTGAACAAAACATTCTCCAGTACACCGTTAGGAGATGGAATATTCTGATACCTTTGGATATCAGTTTCTGCAAAATGCAGACTACAAACTGCAGAATATTTTGTCGGTGTCCAATTTTTATGGGGAATAGCAGCCATCCATTTTTTCCGCAATTGCTCATCTTTGGGGAATTTAAATATAGAAATATAATTATTTTCTTTAAGAGTAGTATCATAATTTCCCTTACAATTGGGGACACAACAACGCCGTGGCATTATTAACTAATAAATAAGGTATAAAACTTTTGAAAAGAACTATGTAAAACAAATTTTCGGAGAACTCTGTATGTATATGATTTTGTACAAATTTAGATGCTATACTATTAAAATGTTATTGAAATGCATTGAAAGAACAATAGATTGTATTAAGTAAATGTGCTAAAAAGTTAATAAAGAATACTTAGCTCCATTATTGCACGATGTGTACTACACACTGATGAGAACATTTGAAAACTACGCGGGAAACTGAGAGGCCGGTAGGGGAGATTGAGAGTCTGATTCAGTGGGTTGGGTTAGGTATATTGGTATATATATATCAATCGGACTCCCGCGTTGTTGCCATTTTTACCTTCAGCACGGCTAGTACTAGAGTAGGCTGTGGCATAATATGACTATATTGTATATCCAACGAAAGAACAGTACCGTTGTGCGCAGCTTGGAAGATGGTGGGGCGCAGCGAGCCTATCATCTCTCACTCCCCACTTTCTTGAACCAATTAGGGCGAAGATGCGCAGCGACGAACGAAAACTGGTCTTCACACGGTACTGTTCTCTCCTTGGATAGAGTATAGTATCAGAATTTTTCAGTGATGTTAGTTTTACAGGTTATTGTGTAAGATGTTATAAATTATAATATTATAAATTATAAAAGATATATACGGATAACTCCCTAAAAAAAGTATGAGCGAAACAAATATTAAATTTTCAAATTTGGATATATTTTATGTGTTGCAGAAATGATTTTTGACGATACCTGTCATTATTGAAAAACTTGTAAGTACACAAGGTGTATTATCTAATTTATTTTAGAAATCCTTAAGTGATTTAATGTTATTTATACAACATTAAAAGTAAATAATGCTTTCTTGTTTCACGTATTACTTACCATTTTACTAATTTTTGGTTTTGGAACGAGTCCTGTGTATTTGTAATATATTTTTAAATAATTATATTGTTATATCCAACTATATTTATATACATAATATAATAATTATGTACAGTAATTCTCTTGGAAAATTGTTTTAGGTCATCGTGTCGTCAGTAAGATATGCTGTGACTTTTCTTCCACCAAAAATGCTGATCCGGTCTAGTCCAGGACATATTAGTACATATATATTCTTCAAGACAGTATGAGACGAAAATCAAGAAAAAAAATGGTGATGTTCGTTTTTGATGGATGAAAATCATCAATTGGATGCTAAAATCTGATTCAAATATTTTAGATAAGTAAATTCTGTTTATAAAAAGTTAGTTCAAAAGTAATGGACACGATACTTTGTGATTTCTTTAATTATATTTTACAGATGATGCAATCTGTGCCAATTATACAATTCTCTGATATTGGGGGTGTTACGAGCCAGGGCCGCGAGAAGCACGAGTGGCCGGCGAAGGGTTATAAACCCAGGAATATGGTATCAATTTGTTAGTTAAGGTACACGGACGAACCCAATGGGAAATTGGGGAGCCGCTAGGAATGTAGACAGTGAGGACGAACCTGATGCGAAATCAGGGAGCTGCTGGGAAGGTGAAACTTCGTGAACGAACCCAATGCGAAATTGGGGAGTCACTAGGAAATGACGCGCAGACGAACCCGATGCTAAACCGGGGAGCTGCTAGGAGGTTGTAGAATAGCGCGGACGAACCCAATGCGAGATTGGGGAGCCGCTGGGAGGTTGGATGAAAGCACAGACGAACCTGATGCGAAATCAGGGAGCTGTTAGGATGCGGACGAACCTGATGCGAAATCAGGGAGCCGCTAGGATGGTATAGTTTTCGTGGACGAACCCAATGAGAAATTGGGGAGCCACTAGGTAGGAAAAATCTCTATTTGATGATTGGTAAGGCGCGAACGAACCTGATGCGAAATCAGGGAGTCGCTAGGATAGTTAGTAGACCTCGTAACTTATATAATCTAAATGATACAACCCGAGCGGTAAGGTTGTATCGTGTGGGAACGTTCAATTACTATATAAGGATTTTGGACGATAATTATAGGTTCAATGAACTTGCTCTAATTACCAATAACACAAATATATTCTACTTATAAAATTCTGTAGTACAAGTGTGTATGTGTCGCGATTGGAAATGAGAGGAAAAGATATGAAATGTGAAAGAAAGAATTTACCTAAACTACGGTGCTCGGTTTTCACGCACTGGCAATGCGGGGGACTCGGAAACAACTTCAACACTGACCAATAGACTATAAACCGAACAAACGGAATCTATAATGTTAGACTTTGATCCGACAGGTACCTTAGCCCGATCTCGTTAGAAGTTAACTTTCCGAAATGCAGCACGACGTGACGCGATACGTGTCTACTGCAGTACTAACCCACGAGAGTGAGAATCTAAGGGTTTATATACCCCTACAATGAATGGAATATTTTGTTCATTATCTAATCGCGCTTAGAGATTAGGGCTTAGGGCCAGACTCTCATTTTTGTCACTTCTAACGAAATCGGAGCCAGAGCTCGGTCCTAAATCAAAGGGTTCGAAAGGTTATCTAGGACGCTTCCCGCCAGAGACGATCTGGAAGAGATTCCTGTGAGAAACGAACGGAATATATTCTCTATTCGTAACAGGGGATACTGGAAAAAATTAAAATTCGGAAAAATGGTGCAAACTTGTTGCATAAAGAATTGTAAGGAATCACAAAACCGTGTTGACGATCCTCGTACGTTAAGAAATATCTCGTAAGTACAGGCAAAGTAAACACAATCTATCTTCCGTATTATTCAGCTTTAAATCTGCTGCTCCGCACCTATTCAGGCTACATTTAATATTTGCCTATAATATTGTAATAAAGCATTTATAAATAAACTTCATATATATATATTATATAACATTTTTTTCGTATTTTCACTTGTAGATCATGCTCCTACAATCTTGCCGGAAAAGTAGCCTATATATACAGGGTGTTCGACTACAGGTGGGAGAAAATTTAAGGGGTGGTTCTCGACGATAATATAAGACAAAAATGAAGTATAAAAAAAATGCGGTTTCGGCTTTGTTATTTAGTTATTAACAATTAAAAATCCACGTAACATGCTGCAACGCGACCAACAGAGGTGTACATTGCGAACGTCATAGTCGTCATGTCATAGTATGACAGTCATGTATCACAAGTTCATTGCACTGATCACAAGTGACAGATGCATGCATACCTTGGTTCTCATTTGGGGTCCCAGCGCGATGAAAATGTTTAATAAATCGTTGGACGACATTGAACCTACCTACTCGTTAAAATCCATAAGGGCATTTCTAATATCCACCCTATGGAATAATCGAGTAGAAGGGGTCAATGCCCTTTCACTTCTAAATTGTTCTCACACATATCCACAAATCCTTATCCTGCACTATAATTGTTCGTAACACCATACATAATACACTGGTACAAACCACTATAAAATGGTATCCATTAGGTCCATAAATGTTGAATAAATTCCTCACAAATGCAAGTATCCACAAAAATGCACATGCGTTCCGGAATCGTTCACAGCTATGTATTTAATTCACGTTTGATGCACGTCAATTTGACTTTCGCACACGAAAAATAAAATATCAGTGAAATTAATGTGAAGTACATCCACTTAATTAACATCCTAATTCAACGTTTTAAGAAAATGCATTTGTGCAAGAAGAATCGTACGTAAATACACGCTTGCTTGATAAAACAAATGAAGATCTACAGCAAACTCGCTCTCAAACATCACGCGTTGCTATACCAATACATTGTCTATTTATCCTGTTTTCACGAATTTGGCGATTCTTTATCATTCTGTCCGTAATCGATAAATATCTCATGTGTGTGAGATTGATTACATCAGCTGTCTCGAATCAGGGTGTATACGGATGCTAAATAGTTTGTACGGACGATTCTTCGTCAAATTGACGTGCATCAAACGTGAATTATTTACATATTTAAATAGCTGTGAACGATTCCGGTACGCATGTGCATTTTTATGGATACATACTTGCATTTGTGAGGAATTTATTCAACATTTATGAACCTAATTAATGGATACAATTTTATAGTGATTTGTACCAGTATATTATGTATGGTGTTACGAACAATTATAGTGCAGGATAAGGATTTGTGTGAGAACAATTTAAAAGTGAAAGGGCATTGACCCCTTCTACTCGATAATTCCATAGGGTGGATATTAGAAATGCACTTGTGGATTTTAACGAGTAGGTAGGTTCAATGTCGTCCAACGATTTATTAAACATTTTCATCGCGCTGGGACCCCAAATGAGAACCAAGGTATGCATGCATCTGTCACTTGTGATCAGTGCAATGAACTTGTGATGCATGACTGTCATACTATGACATGACGACTATGACGTTCGCAATGTACACCTCTGTTGGTCGCGTTGCAGCATGTTACGTGGATTTTTAATTGTTAATAACTAAATAACAAAGCCGAAACCGCATTTTTTTTATACTTCATTTTTGTCTTATATTATCGTCGAGAACCACCCCTTAAATTTTCTCCCACCTGTAGTCGAACACCCTGTATATATAGGCTACTTTTCCGGCAAGATTGTAGGAGCATGATCTACAAGTGAAAATACGAAAAAAATGTTATATAATATATATATATGAAGTTTATTTATAAATGCTTTATTACAATATTATAGGCAAATATTAAATGTAGCCTGAATAGGTGCGGAGCAGCAGATTTAAAGCTGAATAATACGGAAGATAGATTGTGTTTACTTTGCCTGTACTTACGAGATATTTCTTAACGTACGAGGATCGTCAACACGGTTTTGTGATTCCTTACAATTCTTTATGCAACAAGTTTGCACCATTTTTCCGAATTTTAATTTTTTCCCGTATCCCCCAATATCAGAGAATTGTATAATTGGCACAGATTGCATCATCTGTAAAATATAATTAAAGAAATCACAAAGTATCGTGTCCATTACTTTTGAACTAACTTTTTATAAATAGAATTTACTTATCTAAAATATTTGAATCAGATTTTAGCATCCAATTGATGATTTTCATCCATCAAAAACGAACATCACCATTTTTTTTCTTGATTTTCGTCTCATACTGTCTTGAAGAATATATATGTACTAATATGTCCTGGACTAGACCGGATCAGCATTTTTGGTGGAAGAAAAGTCACAGCATATCTTACTGACGACACGATGACCTAAAACAATTTTCCAAGAGAATTACTGTACATAATTATTATATTATGTATATAAATATAGTTGGATATAACAATATAATTATTTAAAAATATATTACAAATACACAGGACTCGTTCCAAAACCAAAAATTAGTAAAATGGTAAGTAATACGTGAAACAAGAAAGCATTATTTACTTTTAATGTTGTATAAATAACATTAAATCACTTAAGGATTTCTAAAATAAATTAGATAATACACCTTGTGTACTTACAAGTTTTTCAATAATGACAGGTATCGTCAAAAATCATTTCTGCAACACATAAAATATATCCAAATTTGAAAATTTAATATTTGTTTCGCTCATACTTTTTTTAGGGAGTTATCCGTATATATCTTTTATAATTTATAATATTATAATTTATAACATCTTACACAATAACCTGTAAAACTAACATCACTGAAAAATTCTGATACTATAGACATATTATGCATATATAGAAAATATAACTAGGAAATATAACCATAAACTAATCACCCAGCACAACTCACGATGGTAAACAACAGCTGAATTCTCGTTCTGTGCGCAATCCATTTTGTGTCCAATTCTACATGTGCGCAATTCGTATTCTGTGGTGTGCAATCCCGCTGTGCGCCAAACAGCCGTGTGCGCCAAAGTACCCTGATAGCACAGTTTGGAACTGCCAGGAATAGTCCAGAGCGTGGAGTGAATTTGGAGGGCAGTATGGTTCCAGACGCCGCTTATTGGCTGCTCGGAGCAATGGTTGGAGTACATCTAGAAAGAGTGTGGAGTTGCATGCCAGTGGGCTTCCGAAAACGATTACAGGTGTACAAAGTCTGCCGTCACAGCATCTAGAGGGCAGCTTCTTCCTTCCAGATGGAAGGCAGCTCGTGGAGTCTGTGTGGAACGGCGGATGCCGTTATACAGGGCAGCACCGTCGGTGAGGTTATGTCAGTAATGTTGGTAATGTCGGTGAAATGAATTTCTACACATTGTACAAATATGTAGCAGTCTTCCTTTTTACCGACAATTCCAAATACCGATTCTGAATGAAAACGAAATAATAAACCCGATATAAAAAAATATTAAATTTTATTTATTTCTATTATATCTATATTATTTTTCCTAGACTGCGGATCTTTGTGCAAAATAAAAATTGTCTGCATCGATCGCAAGAGAGATGGAAACTATATGTACAAATTGAATGTTACGTTCTTCCCCCCTTGCCGTAATTTTCTTTACAGTTACATTAAGAGTAAACCTACACATAAATCAATAAACTAGTAATACATTAATTATCCCCTAATACGTACAGTTACACGAATTAATATTCGGACGATCTAAAGAAGATGATAACTTTTTAAATATTGTACTATACGATTTGAATTTTTTGGGGGAGCTGGAACAATTAGTTTACTGCAGGATGTGAAAAGAAATTTTTTCAAAAATTGCATTTGGTCGGAATTGCAGAGAAAATACTAAAAGTTACATTTTACAACTTTTTCGCGCGGGCCTATATTGAAAATTTAAAAAGTACGTTTTGTAGGCCTGCGTAAATAATGTGCACTGTGAAAGTTTCATCGAAATCGGTTGATGCGGGAAAAAACGACAGGCCTTGAAAGATGTAAGAATTCTTCGATGTAGGCTGAAAATCTGCGATTTTTACCATCTTTAAACGTTTGTAGCTCATTGCAACGTCAACCGATTTTGACGAAATTTTCAAAATATGTTTAGTCGACACAGATCTACAAAGCGTATTTTTCAATTTTTCAATATGGGCTCACATAAAAAAGTTGTAAAATGCAACTCTTAGTATTTTTTCATACAATCCCGATCAATTGCAATTTTTGAAAAAATTTCTTTTCACATCCTGTAGTAAACTAATTGCTGTAGCTCCCCAAAAAAGTTCAAATCGTTTAGTACAGTATTAAAAAAGTTCTCGTCTTTTTTAGAACGTCCGAATATTAATTCGAGTAATTGCAGTTCCCGTATAGCCTTTTTCCAGGATTGCAAGGATGCGGGATTCGCCTCTTCTCATCTCTCGATAATAATACAAACACGGGGTTTCTCACTAGTTAAAAACGCTAGATAAAAGATCGATCTAGGGCCCCATCTCCCTCAAAGGTCCTATTTTCCGTTTACGAGGCGAAATTTGCATTAGTCGTCACCGTAATTTGCATTATTCGGGAGCATACAAGCTATTTTCATAGCTACATGCTGCCGAATAATGCCAATTACGCCTCGTAAACGAAAAAATAGAACTTTTGAGGCAGATAGTGTTCTAGATCGTTCTTTTATCTAGCGTTTTTGACTAGTGAAAAACCCCGTGTTTGTATTATTATCGAGAGATGAGAATAAGAGGCGAATCCCGCACCCTTGCAATCCTGAAAACGAGTCTACTTCCTTTTAATAAACTAAAGCAAGGATTTGAAACCAAGGAGTATGTTCGGCTGGCTAAAAATCACTTTGTTGGGAGGTACATCTGGAAGGTCTTTAGCTGAATGTTTTATGACGGCCTCGCCTGTGAATTCGGACTCGCGCTTGTTCCTTCGCGCGGAGGGTTTTACGACGGAACATTAAGTGGCCTGTAGTTCCTATTTCATTTGGAACAACCTAAGCATTGGAAAAACCGAAAGAATACCGGTATTATTTCGGTTTCGGTAGAAAATTGATTGTGCCGTTATTCGAAGACTTTGAATAAATCCACTATCCACAGTCCAAATTCTATCTTGAGATTAGTCTTTTTTTAATCGGAAGAACGCCACACGAAGCAGCTAGCGTCATTTACATGAAACAATTACGAAAAATAAACAAGGTCTGCAATTAACTTGTTAGTGGTTTCATGCCAATATGTCTGGCTGGCCGACGCGCGTCGGGTTACCTGGCCGTGTTTATTGCACCACTTGGCTACGGTGACCGAAGTCTTCGCCGCCCTGGCAGAAAATTATTCGAAGCTACACCGTTTCGATAGTTTCCAGATGGCTGGGAAACCCAAAGGTCTGGTCGCCACATGTGCGATCTTGCCGAATCCTAGGGCCCGCTTCAAGGTTCCGTTCACCCCCAAATGGGACTTTCACCAACATGTTCAGTCGCGTTTTTAACACTTTTTAATGGGTTGTTAACATTTTTTTATCTTATTAGGAATTTATTTTAGTTAGTGATCATATTCATCGATAAAAAAAGATGAGTATACGGTACTATTTATATTGAGTCCTACAAAATATTGCAATTAGAATTACGATTTCAATTATGTCTACTTGTTCTTTGAATACAGTAGAGACTCCCGTATCCGTACCCCCATTATCCGAATACATACCCTAATATAAGCAAAGAGGATTAGATTAAATATAAGGACGTCCTATTGTCCGTATGTTCTGTTATCGCCGCGTCGCTCGCTGTGCCGGGATTCAAATGCGCGCCGTCTCCAGATTCCGACTTTCTGACTCATGCTTCCGAAACTTCGGCAACGTAAAAATCGAAGGAACGCGTCGGCGTCGATCAGTCGAGCAGGTAGTTCACACAGACAGAGTAGAGGTACGCTTGTGTGTAGTGCGCAAGCAATTGAACAGGCACTCAGACGGGCTGAGTTTTCACGTTACCGAAGTTTCGAAAGCATGAGGCGAAAAGTCAGAGTCTGGAGACGGCGCACAGTGTGACCTTTCGTCCAAATCGGAGACAAAATCGAAGAACTTTTGATAGAAATAAGGTAGAGCGATGAAATTTTTTAAAAATTAAAGCTGAAACATTACAGAATATAGGAAAAATAGGGAGATTATGGTAAGAACGTTTTTTAACGTTGAGAAAATTCGTTAAACTTGCACAATTTCGAGAAAATTGTGGTTTTTCCAATACCACGCGCGGAAATTTTTTTTTTAATTTTTGCTATATATCATTTCCCGTAGATTTTTTCACGCCGATTTCAAATCTGGTCTCAAAATTTGTCTACGACCTCAGGATATTGCAAAATCGATTTCTTTAAATTCTACATGTTTAACGAATTTTCTCGGTTAAAAAACGTTCGTACCATAACTTCCCTATTTTTCCGATATTCTGCAAAGTTTCAGCTTTCATTTTAAAAAAATTTCATCGCTCTACCTCATTTCTATCGAAAGTTCTTTGATTTTGAATCGAGTCTGGTCCAAATTTTCCACTGTGCGCCGACGCGACGAAATCTGTCCGTATTTAATCATTGATTAAACACGTTTAATCAATCATAATGTATTAATATTGGATATCACTGTATTCGGGAAAGTCTACAGAATCTTTTGCCAGAAAGAACAATTCAATATCTTCTATAATAACATCACAATATTTGTTTGAAGTTGAAAAATATGTTTTTTTTTCAAAGCCTTGTTCCTGAAAAACTGTGCGTATAGGAAAAAAATTGAAAACAGATTCGGAATCAGCGCGAAAAACTCAGGCCAATAAGTCCTGGGTAGTTACCAAAACAACTCTGGATTTTCTGCACGAAATTACCTGAACCTTTTCCCGGAATGTTCGTTTGACAAGCAAATTTTCACATAATCATCCATTTCATTTCCAAAGTACAGTACCAGGACCTCGACCAACCGGCTTGATCGAGAGACAAACAGCCTGGACAAATTAAGGCCCGATGGATAATTGAGACCCGAGGGAAACCACGTCTTACCCTGCCATAGTCCGGCCACTCTAAGCGACCGTAATTATCCTTACGGGCACCGTCGCGTCGGTTCTTCCACGCCATAATTAATCCTCCGGCAACCCTGCCTCTCTTCCCAGTTTTCCCCGAAATTCTATACTCTATACAATTGTACTTGCAGCTTGCAGCTATTCCTTCTGACGCGATAACGGTAACGTTAGCGTATCTGCTTTATAATATTTGTCATTGTTGTAATATCCTGCAATTCCTACCATCTTTAACCCTTAGCACTCCAGTGGTGACTCGAAATCACCACTAAAAATTGCTGTCCCATTATGCAAAATATTGTTTACATTGTTAAACATGTTGGTAGCTAATCAATTACTAAACCTTTAATTATTGTATGAGGTATTACAATCAATTTCATATCCATCAAATGAAAAGAATCGTATAGAACGAAATTATTCTACCTAGAACGAGATGTTTCATTTTCGAGTTAAAACAGCTCCGAAATTAAAACAGCTGCAAATGGTTAATTATTATAACTATCTTTTAAATTTTCAATATAGGCCCCACATAAAAAAGTTGTGAAATGCAACATTTAGTACCTATTTTCTCTACAATTCCGGCCAACTGCAATTTCTGGAAAAATATCTTTAGGATGACGGGTAATTCAGTGTCTATGATGTTTCGCGTGGTTAACAGACAACGATATAGATATTTATTAAAACAATAACACGTAACAATAACAAAACAAAACAAGATGTAATAATAATAACAATAACGAGAAAACTAGATTATAAACGTTAATGACTATCGAGTACTAACAAAGTACAGAGATATAAATTAACGTAGCGCGGGCAACTCTAGAGCGATGCGTTCTCAACGAGTGCCACAAGCTTTTTTTCCACTGGTAAAAATCCTTTTTGGTGGGAGGATTAGCAACGTGAGAAAGACCGTTAAAATAAGGGGAGGAATTCTCCGTTCCTCAAGAGTAAGGAGAAAGTTTCCTTCCCCAAAACAATTCAAAGTCGTCGCTGCCAAGGACATTGCAACGGTTGAGTCAGGGTTCTGGTAATCGTCACTTTTACGACCGAACCCTCAATGCAACCGTCCACAGCGCGCACTTGAGAAGGATGAAATTTCCGCGTCCGGAAAGTCCCTCTTTCCAACGCGCCATGTCCACTACATATCTTTTCACATCGTGCAGTAAACTAATTTCTCCAACTTCTCACGAAAAGTCCAAATCCATATAGTCCAACATTAAAAAAGTTACAGTTACTCGAATTAATACAACCCCTGGCAGAAAGGTTCCGATCCGGAGGCATTGATACGGATTTTACAGAAAACTATAACTTTATGGAGTTGAAACTGATGGGAAATTAAAAGGGGCTTATTAAAGAATGAAGAACAACAAATTAACATAAGCTTCCATTTATTATAACAAAGAAACGAGAAAATAAACAAAATGTTACACGGAAAAAAGTTAATAGACCCATTAATAGATCTGCTGGAAGAAAGTTTCCCATTTGATTTACAGTCTCCGCGACACCAAATTTCTTCAACAATTACTGTTGGATGATTCTTATAGAGTTTTTTGCGCTGATTCCGAATCTGCCCTTAATTTTTCTCCTAGATACAAATTTCGGATCACGAATAATAGATACAAAATTTGTAATTAGTTACTCGAAGATATAGATACACAGGGGACCACCTGTAGCGGTATTTTCGAATACCTCGAAACCATTCTGCACTTCGCAATCATAACTTAAATTGTGTTTCTTTTTTTTCAATTACAGAAAGTGGACAGCGAAAGTCGACAGCGCGAACTGCATCAATTCTTTAAGTTGAAAATAAATGTAGACAATTAAAAAATGTTTTTGGTTAAACTTTTCATTAAAACTCGAAGCAATAAGTATTTACCGAACAAAACGATTATAGATGCGGGATTCGATTCGGGGCCAGAAGATTCCCAGCCGTATATATGTACTTGTTTTGTTAACGGCTACCCAACCTCTAAAAAATTATAAAAAAATTAAGAACGGTTGCTTCAATAATATCCAAGTACTGAATTCTTATAAAACTGGAGTCTCTAACACTTCAATACAAAACATGCATTTTCTTGGAATTTTTGGAGGTTTTCAATTTTTTAAAACATGTTTCCGTAATCCGAAAAATCTGAAAAAATACACATTAATAATCAGGATGAGACACAACTAACGTAATAATATAAATGTGGTCAACTGAAGACTTTGATGTATGTATATACATAAAATCGGCAATTTTATGTTTTCCGATTTGTTTAAAAATCGATTTTGCAACCAAAAATTTTGAAAAAAATCTCAGTAGTGTATGCTATTCGGTAGAATATTCATGAATTTTTTCATAATTTTCTGTTGAACATGACGTGACTAAAAACAAATTTGGTTGGATACTTCTGACCATCTTTTCCGGCTATACCTTAAGAATCAACGAAAACATTATTTAAAAAATACAAAATATATTTCTTTTTACATCGTAAAAACCGATTTTTCAAAAAAAATTAGGCCTAATTTCTCTTCGATATCTCTTTTAGATCAAAAGTTATAGCAAAATGTGCGTCGCGCCGCGTGCTGTGCCCGAGATTCAAATGCGCGCCGTCTCCAGATTCCGACTTTTCGCCTCATGCTTCCGAAACTTCGGCAACGTGAAAATCGAAGGAACGCGTCGGCGTCGATCAGTCGAGCAGGTAGTCACACGGACATGGTAGAGGTACGTTTGTTGTGTAGCGCGCGTGCAATCGAACATGCACCAACACGGGCAAGCGCGGTCGACACCGCTCACGGATACGACGATACGTCAGGGAAGGGGAAACTGCCGTTCAGTTTTCAGCAGTTTTCAGTTATTCTCTCAACTCTCAACAGTTCGCAAGTTCTCGTTCGCTTAGCTCGGTCGTAATATTTGTGGTTGTCAGGAGGACGCCGCCGCATGTCACATTGTACTTTCACTTTCGAGATATTGTCGTTTAAAGTTTTGATCACTAATGCTTTGACAAGGACATTGGTTATAAATTGTATTATTTTTTCGAGCCTTTTGTATTGATTTTCGTTACGTTTTTTCTGGTAAATACCTAATCCTACACTATAAAGTTCAATAAATGCATAAACTGAAATTTTTTGAAATTGTGACATGCAGCGTTTTTCTTGACACAATCACAGATATATTTACATAGCTTCGCTCTGTGGTTACACGTTACACTCGCGAGTGCGGTCTGCGTTGCGGCATTTGACTATTTGACTATTTATTAGATTGACTTGCTTGGATTATGTGATTACTTGGATTACGTGCACTACGTGGAAGGAAGGAAGAACGGAAGGTATTTGCACATATTTATATTGGTTAATCGGTTTCATTTTGCTCAAATGTCTCCCAAAATCTTCGCGTGAAAAAGCGTGAGAACGCTTGTCGGCACACCACGCGACAGTGCCATTTGCCATCACGTATGAGGTGCTACGGGGCGAGTATGTTCACTTCAATGTAGAGTCCAAAATAGTAAATTGTTTGTTTCTTTATCACTTTATCACTCTCTTTTCATTATCATTATTATCATTTATCACTTTAAACAAATCCAACACAATTCAGCTTTGGCCCATTCAGATTAGAATTAGCTTAGCAATATTCTAAATCGGCAAAATGATGGCTTAAACCAATTCAGTAAGGCAAGTATTTAATCTTCTTCACTTGCTTCTCATCATCGAATTTTTTTATTTCTGGTAGTACATTCTTTTGTTTGTAGTTCAACTTAATCGATTTTTTATAAATATCATTGCAATATTTGAATCAGTTAGGTATATTAGTTGATGAAAAACGTCAGAAGACCTTTTGTAATTGTAGCACCAGAAATTAGAAAATTCGTTGAGATGAGCAATAAGCGAAGAAGATTAAATACTCACCTTTACTCACTGTGTAATTGAAAATCTAATTTACAGAACAGAGGATAAATATAATGTGCTATCCAGGGAAGGAGTAGAAGGAAGCTGCGGCAACCGGGGAAGAGGAAGACCTCTAATTTTTCGCGTGGTACGTATATCTAATTATGCCATTCAACACACATGCATATATTGTACATTACTGATTTTCTTTGTATTTTTTAGGTATCCCACCTATGCCAGAACGTGCTACGGGCCACAAGTTTCGGGAAGCAGAGGCAACAACGTGTAATAATCACAATATACAGGGTGTTCCGTTTAAATACGAACACCTAAATATCTCTTCAGGTTATTGTGATGCAAAAAATATTTGTTACGTAATGCGCATGGTGTCAATGGACCAAATATCTGGCACACCGTGCACGTTACGTAACAAATATTTTTTGCATCACAATAACCTGAAGAGATATTTAGGTGTTCGTCCAATAATAAAGCATAGTAATAATAAAAAATTATAATATTTATTATATATATATATATATATTCCTTGTGTCATTGTCCATGTGTCTTTACCAACTCCCTGCGGCGTATTAAAAAATAAGAAAAAGTAAATTTTCTTTTCCCTTATACGACACTTTGTCTTTTTTTGCATGGGGACATTTTAATCTTAGCTTCCATCTCTTGCAATGGATGCAGAGAATTTTTATTTTGCACAAATTATTTTTTTTTTCGTTTTCTCTCGTTGCATATGACTGAATATTCATTCAAAAATCAGTATTGTCGGTAAAAAGGAAAACTGCTACATATTTGTACAATAGAAATCTACTTTATCGACATCTGCCACATTAGTGCGATCTGCCCTTACCGACGGCGCTGCCCTGTATAACGGCATTCGCCGCATTAATCAGTGCGACCGTGCTGCCATCTTGCGGGGAAGCGGAATCCAGGATAGAGTGGCGTTCCAGCTGGACTGCAGAAAGCTGCATTCCGCGTGGACTGGTTCCAGGTGGAGTCTACCTGTAATCGTTTTCGTCACTCCCCGTGGAGTCTGTTGTGCTATCAGGGTAGTGATGGGCACCATCGACTAAAAACTATCGACTAAATCGATAGTATTCAACTACTATTTTCAGTCGACTGATTTTTTAAACTATCGACTGAATTTAGTAGTGGTGGGTAGTGATGGGCACCATCGACTAAAAACTATCGACTAAATCGATAGTATTCAACTACTATTTTCAGTCGACTGATTTTTTAAACTATCGACTGAATTTAGTAGTGGTGGGGTTACTATTTTCAGTCGACTGTTTACACGTCGCCATCTTGAAATTTCAAATGTCAGTGTCAGACGATGAAACGAAAAGGTTAGAAATACATAATTATGACAGGACGTGCAAATATGCAAGTAATGAAATATGTAATAGATATTTCAATACTTTAATTCATATTGGATGTTAAAATCTTATTGCTATTTATGCAATATAAACTATATATGTGATATAAATAAATTGTGTACATTTATATTTATAACGTAGTGTATGAATTTATTATTAAATAAAGACAAAATCATTCAATCACGAAATTTAATATCTCTGTACTGTCCCATACTGTCCTACTATTCATTTAACTAGCGAACATCGAGAATAAGAGTAAATACGAGAATAACCTGTAAACGACTGAAAACTATCGACTAAATTCAGTTACTGAATCAGTCGCTTAAACTATCGAGCTATTGGTTGAATTTTAACGGCGGGTGTTTTGAATAAATTTTATAAGATTTACTATCAAATACATTCACTCATTAGCGATATCGAATTATTAAAAATTATAAAAAAATTATTTTTATTATTATTAATTATTTAATTATTGTCTGGTATATTTACCCCAATTTACTCTTACTGTGCCTATAATACTGAGTGAGCACTGCAGTACAATGCTGTAAGAGTGAGTGAGAAATGAGATCTATACGTAGGCATAGACTATAGCCCGCAATCTAGACGTATAACCACTAAAACGAAATTTCAGTCGACTAAAAACTATCGACTAAATATTCGATAGTATGTAGTAACTATCCCTGATAACCAAATTCTCGATTTTTGCCAGGGATTCTCCGCGCGTATTAGTAGCTATTTTTGCCGTCTAATAGCGGAGGGCAATAGCAGAAGGCAAATTGAAGGCAGCCAGCCGGCCGAAGCTGAATTTGTTTAAGAGGGCAGTACCGTCGCGTCTACTGATCTGATTGGCTAATATCGTTTTACAGGGCCGCATCGTCGGCGAGGGTAGTTCGCACTGATGTGGCAGATGTCAGCAGCGAAGTAATCGAGCGCACGAGGAAGAAGATCGATCGACACCAATCGATACGATCAGCGTGTCGTTCGGAATAACGCATACGGTCGTGCGCAGGCGCGGCAGCTCCCCACTACGCACAGATGCACATTTTGTGCACATGCAAATTTTACTTATTCTCATATTTATGTTATTTTTCTTAGACTGCGGATCTTTATGCGAAATAAAAATTGTCCGCATAGATTGCAAGAGATGGAAACTATAAAAATTGCATTGCCATTTTCTCCAATTGCATTTTCTCTACAGTTCAATTTCAATTCATTACATTTCGAAATTTATTGAAATGTGTTTATGGAAAAAAAGTGTCGTTCGACGGAAAAGAAAATTTATATTTTTTGTATGACTACTATACACTTATTTTAATGTTTAAATATTAATAATTTTAAATTCAGACTACTCAATATCAGAAGGGATAATAAATGAATGAAGTAGGAAATAATAAATATTATATTTTTTCATTTAGTTTGATTATTTTTCTTTATTAGTCAACTATTAGTCAAATTTTTACAAACCTTGACTTGCGCGAACACAGAAGATGATTTGCAGGACAAATCTGATAAACAGGTTCTGGAAGATCAGCTTTTCTTCGTAACTCCTCCCGTGAATCGCTCGAGTACAGTGCTGCTCTCACCGCATTTCTTCTTGGTTGAAAATGGTTGAAAAGAGGATTGTCTTATTATACAGACCTGCACAGACCTGGGCGACGCTGGCTCGAAAAATACATGTTGCTGTTGCTGCTTCTCACCAAAGAGGACTGAAGAGGACTAATCCCAACTAATCATGACTAATCCTCTTTGCTTCTCACCTTCTCTTGCTCAGTAACACTCAATTACACTCAGTAAGACAGTTCCAGTCCCCACGTCATCCACTCCGACAAAGGAGTTGCAGGCTGCAACAGGCTGCAAATGGCTGCAACTTGCAGCAACATGTGTTTTTCGAGCCAGCGTCGCCCAGATCTGTTATATATTCGCCAATCACATCATCACATCAGTACGACTCGACGGTACTGCCCTCTTAAACAAATTCAGCTTCGGCCGGCTGGCTGCCTTCAATTTGCCTTCAATTTGCCTTCAATTTGCCTTCTGCTATTGCCCTCCGCTATTAGACGGCAAAAATAGCTACTAATACGCGCGGAGAATCCCAGGCAAAAATCGAGTTAATCCCACCTTGAGCAACTCGAACAATAGCGCAGCTCGGAACGGGCCAATTCTTAGCTCTAGGTAGGATTATCCCTCGGCAGGCCTGGTTATCAGGGTAAATAGTAATTAGTCGATAGTTGAATTTAGTCGATAATGCCCATCACTAGTGGTGGGGTTACTATTTTCAGTCGACTGTTTACACGTCGCCATCTTGAAATTTCAAATGTCAGTGTCAGACGATGAAACGAAAAGGTTAGAAATACATAATTATGACAGGACGTGCAAATATGCAAGTAATGAAATATGTAATAGATATTTCAATACTTTAATTCATATTGGATGTTAAAATCTTATTGCTATTTATGCAATATAAACTATATATGTGATATAAATAAATTGTGTACATTTATATTTATAACGTAGTGTATGAATTTATTATTAAATAAAGACAAAATCATTCAATCACGAAATTTAATATCTCTGTACTGTCCCATACTGTCCTACTATTCATTTAACTAGCGAACATCGAGAATAAGAGTAAATACGAGAATAACCTGTAAACGACTGAAAACTAACTATCGAGCTATTGGTTGAATTTTAACGGCGGATGTTTTGAATAAATTTTATAAGATTTACTATCAAATACATTCACTCATTAGCGATATCGAATTATTAAAAATGATAAAAAAATTATTTTTATTATTATTAATTATTTAATTATTGTCTGGTATATTTACCCCAATTTACTCTTACTGTGCCTATAATACTAAGTGAGCACTGCAGTACAATGCTGTACTGCATAATAAAAATAATTTTTTTTATCATTTTTAATTATTTAATTATTGTCTGGTATATTTACCCCAATTTACTCTTACTGTGCCTATAATACTAAGTGAGCACTGCAGTACAATGCTGTAAGAGTGAGTGAGAAATGAGATCTATACGTAGGCATAGACTATAGCCCGCAATCTAGACGTATAACCACTAAAACGAAATTTCAGTCGACTAAAAACTATCGACTAAATATTCGATAGTATGTAATAACTAAATAGTAATTAGTCGATAGTTGAATTTAGTCGATAATGCTCATCACTACGCCAAAGAGCTGTGTCCAATTGAGCGTGCGCCAAAGAGCTATGCGCCATCGTCTTGGGCGCCATAGAGCCACCCCCGGTTGTAGCCTGTTACAGAATAACAAGCCAGTGGCTTTCGCTTCCAGAAGTCTTAGAGAAACTGAACAAAACTACGCGCAAATTGAAAAAGAACTCCTAAGCGTAGTTTTTGCTGTTAAAAAATTTCACTATTATATTTATGGGAGAACAATAACAATACACTCCGATCATAAACCATTGGTAGCATTGAACACTAAAAACATAAAACAAATATACATTCTAGTAGATTACAACGTTTAGCGTTAAAATTATTAAAATATGACATAACAATAAAGTATTTACCAGGTAAATACATGTATATAGCTGACTTACTGTCAAGAAATTATTTACCTTGTAACAAAAAAGATGAGATTGATCTTAAACAAACAGTACACACACTAAATAATAATCTAGCTATCAGTAAAGACAAATTAAGTGAAATACAAAAGAAAATACAGATGAAGATCCAATATTATCAAAGGTGAAAACATACTGTGAAACAGAGTGGCCAAAACAGAAAAAAGGTCTTTCTCAAACACTGATACAATACTGGAATCAAAGAAATACACTATATGTGCACAACGGATTAATATTTAATAAAGAGAAAATTATCATACCAGATAAAATGCGTCGCGAATTAGTTCAAAAATTACACCAAGGTCACGTGGGGACGACAAAGATGAAAGTAAGAGCAAGAACAATAATGTATTGGCCAGGCATTACAAAAGATATAGAAAAAGTAACAAAATACTGTACAACATGTGCTACGCATCAAACGGCGAAAATAAAAGAACCACTTATATCACACAGCATTCCTGACATTCCATTTGCAAAAGTGGGGACAGATATTGCAGAATATGAAGGAAAAAACTATTTAGTCATTATTGATTATTACTCAAAATGGATTGATTTTAAAAATTTAAAAGGGAAAACTCAAAATCAGTAATTGATGCACTAAAATCTGTTGTAATTTCTTAATGATCAGATTATGTTTAAATAAAACTCTTGGTTAATTAACTTTAAACCGAATATAAAACTTTAATGACTTTAAACTGTTGCTCAATGTATATGTGTACAATGTGATTTAATGATAACTATGTGAAATAATAACTTTATTTGATCCCCTTGGGGTTACAAATTTACACATTGCCTCCTATATAACATCGCTCATATAAACTTATTACTTATTTACTAATTACTTAAACCTAACCTATCAACTAATCTTAACCTAAATTACTACTATATATATATAGAGAGAGAGAGAGAGAGACGCATACATTGAGCTAGCATATCTGCTAGCTCACCCCTTTTCCCCCAGAGCCTCGTTCCCGTAGCCCTTCTCAAACCCCCCCTTCCCTAGCCGTGGACTCCCCTTCCCGGTTGCTCACTTCCACTCCCACTCTTCTCATTCATTCCCATTCTCCAATCATCTATCATCCTCATCCATTCCTCCCCTCCTCCTTCATCCTCCAACAGTTCCCACATACTCTCCTGCCATCCTTTACTCTCATCCATCCTCATACATACTTCCAACACATGCTCCCACGTTTCGTTTTCCCATCCACACACTCTACATTTTCTCCTGTCTTCATCCATCCAGTATCTCTCACCCATCATCTCATTCCCTAACCTGTACCTTGCCACCCTCTGCCACCTACTCCCACCCCACCCTTTCCTTAAATACTCCGGCAGCCCCTCCCCCTTTACCCTCCCATACCACTTGTTCGACTTTGAGTTTTCTATTTTCTCCCACCTATCCTTTCTTTGCCTTTTCCCCTCTCTTTTTATTATCTCTCCACTAATTGACTCTTTCCCCCCTCTACTATTTGATTCCATTCCTCCAACGACCACCCTTGCCCCCTTAAAAATTCCTCTCTCTCCCTTTCCCACCCCGTCCTTATCCCTCCCCTCCCATCCCTCCTCCTTATCTCTTCCCAACATAACCGCGCTAACTCCCCCCCTTTACCCTCCCCTAACTTCTTCTCATACCCCCATGCCCTTAACCCAGCCCTCCCCTCAACAATTCCCTTTGTAACTCTTCCCTAACCATATATCCTGGCGTAAACCTACCTATCCCTAATATCCATTTCAAATGCCTTTCCTGTAGCTTCTATATACCTTCCCTTTCTTTCCAACCCCAAATTTCTACTCCGTAGCTAACTACCGACCATACCAGCTTGTCAAACAGCCACACTCTTCTACCCCAATCTTTACCAAACTTCCTCTTCCCTATCCCCCAGACCTGTCCCATAACCGCCGCCCCCTTTCTTAATCTTTCCTGTACATGAGCCTTCTGACTCCCATCCCTCGTGATCATGTACCCTAAATAATTGTACTCCCCTACTTCCTCAATTACCTTCCCTTTCCACCTCCATGATACCTTCTTCCATCTCCCCCCTCCCACCCTACACCTCATCACCTTAGACTTGTCCGCGTTAAGTTGTAGCTTTTTCCCCTCTAGGTACCTTTCTAATACCCCCATCATTCCCCTCATCCCGTCCTCCTCCTCTGCTAACATGGCTATATCATCTGCATATGATAGCGTATGAATCTTTCTTCCCCCCACTTTGACCCCTCCCCAACCTCCCCTCTCAAGCTCCTCATCTATATCCGCTAGCATTAGCGTGAATAACAGGGGGCTTAGTGGGCAGCCCTGCCTAACCCCTCTTTCTGTCCAGAAACATTCTTCCCCTACTCTTATTTTACTTTTTGTTTCTCTCAGAACCTCCTCACATCTCTTCACTAGCCCTTCCCTCACTCCCCTTTTCCTCATCGCTTCTAATAACACTTCCCTGTCTACCGAGTCAAAGGCCGCCTTCAGATCTACAAACATAATTACTAGCCTTCTTTCTTTCCTCCTCACCTGCCTGTTTATAAGATAATTTAATACATAGATGTTATCTATACACCCTAGGCCTTTTCTAAATCCTGCTTGGCTTGCCGGCAACAGCCCCTTTCTCTCCACTTCCTCCCTCACCCTCTCCGCTAGTACTGCCGCGTAAATCTTATAAGCTGTCTGCGTCAAAGTTACTCCTCTATAATTCCCCACCTTCTACTATCCGCTTTTTTTGCGATTGGTACCACCATCCCCTCTGCCCAATCCTCCGGCCAACCCCTCCCCTCCACACCCTATTGCAGATCCTCCATAGCTCCTCCTGCACTTCGGATGCCCCATGCTTCCATACCTCATTTGGAATCCCGTCTCCCCCCGCCGCTTTCCCATCCTTCAGCCATTTTACCACCCTTATGACTTCCCCTATTTCTACATCTTTCTCTCCATCCCCCTCTCTTCTACTTTTTCCTAACTTTCCCACCCTCCCTTCTACCCCTCCCAGCAAATCCCTAAAATATTGTTCCCACTCTTCCATCCTTATACTTTCGTCCATCCTCGATCTTCTTTTTCTTTCCCTATTTACAACCTTCCACACCTGACTCTCCGTTTTTATCCCCTCTATTTCTTTTTCCCATTTTTCCCTCTCTTTTTTCTTCCTCTCCTCGCACATTTTCTGGTATTCCCTTTTCTTCCCCCTAAAGGTTAATCCATCCCCTCCTTCCTTTCTCCATTTTCTTAACTTCTCCCTCGCTAACTTTTTTCCTACTCTACATTCCTCATCCCACCATCCTTTTCTCTTTATTTTTTCATTTTTCCCCATTTCCCCTATAACTTCCATTATTTTCCCTTTCAGCCCTTCCCAGTCTTCCTGCGACCCATCCCCTCCACTCGCTCTAGATGCAAATTTTTCCCTAAACTCCTTCCCTGCTTCTTCCGACCACCTTCCCACCATTCTTCTTTTCCCTCCTCCCTTCCTCCCTTTTTTCCCTCCCATCTCCCCCTTTACCCATACTATTATGGGCATATGATCTGATTCTATCTTATCCCCAATCTCTATCCTTCCCACACCTTCCCTTGTATCCTCATTCCCCAGCACGTAATCAATCACCGAGTTCCCTCTCGCCCCTACGTACGTCCACTCCACTTCCTCATCCCCCTTTATATTCCCGTTCATAATTCCCCACCCCCTTTCTCCTATGTAATTACACAGTCTCCTCCCATCCCCATTAACTTTTAAGTCCTTAGAACTTCTTAACCCTCTCCCCCCTCCTTCTTCTAAGACCTCTCCCCCTTCCCTTCCCGTTCTCGCATTAAAATCCCCCCCTACAATCACCCTTACCCCTTTTTCTCTAGCCTCTACCCATTCCCCCATCTCATCTAGCTTCTTGTCTAAGTCCCCATTTACATATACCCCCACCACCCTCCACCAGCACCCCTCTATCTTCACCTTCACCGACATAATCCCCTCACTTCCTTTTTTTGTCCCTCCTTTCTATTTCTAATTCCTTCCTCACACCTACTACCATACCCCCTTTTGCCCTTCCCTTCTTTTCCTCCCTTTTTGCCCATTGAGCCTCCCACACATACCCTTTTGGGAGCCTATCCCTGATTTTATCCCACCCCTTCTCTTCCAGCCACGTCTCCATCAAAAATACTACATCCCAATCTTCTGTCAGATACTGCATGCCTTTGCTAACTTATACCTGCTCTAGCAGTCTTCCTTACAATAAGGGCCACATGTACGACAGTAGTTTTCCCAACGCAGGGTTGTCCCCGATCATAAATCTCAACCATCCTCTCCAGTTCTTTCTCTCTCTTTCCGTCCTCCTATTACATACAACCGTATTCCTTGAGCCGTCCTTGACGGAGACGAAAACCAGACGTCCTGACCAGCGACCATCCCTTACTTGAACTCTCTACTTTCACTTTTCCTCTCCTACAACTCCCCTACAATCCCCCTACTCCAAAGACATCCTTCTCCCCTTTTTTTCCAGCATCCTTACTGTAGAAGTTATCTGAGCTTGAAACCGTCGACATCGTAAAGAGTAAAATAAAGACCAGTAACATTCTTCCAAACCTGTTCTTATTCATTTCGGGATCACGACACTTCAATCCCTTTCCAAAAATCTTTATTTTTATTTAACAGCCCTGCCACATTCCAGAAACTAATCTTATACCCTTCCCTCTTCCTCTTATCCCCACCCTCCCCTGATTCCTTCCCTATTCGTTTCCCTGCCCCTCTATCAATTTTTCCTCAATCTCATCCCATCTTTTCACCTTCCCATTTACCCATAACTTTATGTATCCTATCTGAACATTTTTTCCCTCCCTCCTTTCTTTCTCAGCTGCCCTTTCAATTTTCCACCTTGCCCTCCTCTCCTCTTCTGTTAAATCGTCCTCTATCCTTCTTGACCCCTAAGCTTTTTCTTCCCCTCCATTACCCTTCTTTTAGTTGCCCTACTTGTCAACTTCACCAGAACCATTCCCCTCCCATCTTTACCTACTTTCCCTATCTTCCTAATTTCCTTAATACCCTCTTCTTTCAACTCCATCTTTTCCCACAGTCTTCTAACCTCTACTTTTATATCACTACCCTCCACCTTTATCCTCCTTATTACTATATTATTCTTCTTCTCCTCTCTATCCCTCTTGTCCTGCTTAATTTCTAATAACCTTAATCTTTTCCTACTCTCATCTATATTTATTTCTCCCCTTGCCCCATACTCCCCCGCCTCTTTTCCCCCTTTCCTTTTCCTCTATCCATTCCTCCATTTTTCCCAATTTTCCCTCTATACAATCTATTCTCTTATCTGCTATTTCCCTCCTACCCCCTTCCCTCTCCTCCCTCACCAACTTCTCTAGTCTCCCCTCTACCTTTACTACCCTTCCCTCTAAGCTTTCTAACCAATTCCTCATCCTTTCCCTATTTAGTTCTTCCTCCCTCCTCTCTTCCCTCCATTTTTCCCTTTCCCTCCTCCATTCATCTATTAACAATTTCCCTTCCTCCCTTTCCCCCCTCATCTCATCCCTCATCCTCCTCACCTCACCCATTAACCCTCTAAACATTTCTTCCATTTCCTTATAATTCCCTCCCTCACCCCTGTTATCTTTTTGCGGAGACCTCCTCGTATTACCGCTTTTTTTAAAAATTGCGTTAACATCCTCCCCCCCTTCCTCTACGTTCTCAAATCCCCTTTTCCTCCCCACGGAGTCCACACTTTCTGAGCTGAACCACCGCTCTATATTACCATCCCTCATAATCATCCCCTTTCTACCCTTCGCTTCCTCCCTCTCTATCCCCTTTTCTACCCCTCTTCTCTCGCCCATTTTCCTACACTTTTAACTTTTTCCCTTTTACTCCTTTTCAAAAGTTCCCGCTTCTTACTCTACCTGTCACCTATTTTACTTTTCTCTCTCCAGATCGCGCCACCTTTCTCCTATTCTCTTTTCCCGCGCCCACCTGTCTATCTCCACGCAAACCTAACCTACTCTCTCTGTTCACTTATCCCTTTCCTATTTCTTTTCCTCTCACTCCCACACCCTTATCCCTTTCTCTCCCACCTATCCCTAGTCCTCCTAACCCCTCTCAGTAGCTTTCAGCACTCGCACTTCTTTCCACTCCACTCTAACACACCAAAATCACGCACAGCTAATTACCTACCACAATCTCTCACACAACCGGAAACGGAAGCCGATTTAATGATAACTATATTAACGCTTCTCAGTTCGACTCTCAACTCTCAACACACGCGCTCTCTTATTGCCGTTGTTACGTCGCAGTGTGGTGGGATTAGGGAATTTGCCGGGTTCGGGTGCCCGTGGAGCGCTGAAGCACTCTGCTCGTGGAAGGTTTGCAGAAAATAACTTTGAACAATGTAATGTAAAGAAAAATAAATATAGACTTTATTTAATAGTGTACTCGTTGTTGACTCTAAGCTATGAGAATTCTATCTGCGTCGTATTTGCCTCGTCCTGAAGTTTTATCTTCTTCCAGCATCCTTTTCCTTAGCCAATAGGAAAATTCGGATCTTCCAGCTGAACGTTGATTCGTCGGGTGGCTCGTCTTTGGTTGCTGCTCGATGGTGATTGGTGGTGGAGGTGCCTCAATAGCGCGCGCACGAGAGTGGGCTACACGCGAGGGTGAAGGCCCGTCGAAACAAGGGTCGTGGGACCGAGCGAGAGAGAGGTCCGAGGGAGTTCCAAGAGGTCCTTGACTGAGAATTTACGACTTCCCGTCCTTGTCCAGTCAATGAATGCTCATAAAGGGGGTGTAGAGGGAAATGGAAGGAACACAATTATTAACTTTGGGTCCGTGTTTGGACTAGTTAGGAGGTAAACATACTAAAAGTCCCACCACTCATAGTAGGTGAGCGGGGTGCAAGGGGGCACGTCAAAGGTCCCATTTCTCGGTTTTCCACTTATATCTCGGAAACTATGCGTCCTAGCGATAAGACCATTCTATACAAAATTAAAGCTGACAAAATATGTCACAAGATAGATTGGATTCAATTTTACGCTATCTTGCATAGTTTCCAAGACATCCGATCTCAAAGATCACTAATTGTGAAAAAGAAAATAGCCGGGTGAAATTCGCCCCCGGCGGAATTGTAATCAAGCTTGAACCATTCGATAGCCTACCCAAAAAACCCCTCGCTGATAAGTTTCAGCCCCATATCTCATCTGTAGTTATTGAGAAAAATCGAAATGCTAGTTTTTGGCCCACTTTCCCTATTTATTGAGAATTAAAAATTCTGAAAAAAATCTGACACATTTCGGATACCAAGCCACATGTTAGGTATCATTTCCAAATTTTTCCGTTGCAAACTATGGTTGGAAAAAATGAAAAAATCGAAAAAATGCAGATTTCATATAAAAGTAGGTCTCGTACCACTTCAGAATTAATTTAGCAATGAGATATTATCAATAGTATTATGCTCAATAGACCGAGACCGCGCACCGTGTCCTGAAGCACCGTATCCGACGTATCGCAAAGGCAGCGAGCACTATTATATTTCAATTCACTTGACTCGTCAATTATTGAATCCCGCACCGATTCCATTCCTCGCGTCGTTTATTCTCCTCGCCGTTTAGAACCCTGGATCGGCGAGCTAATCAGCACCGAGGAGCATCACCGCGAGGAAGCCGAACACCGACAAACCCGACTCGTTACAAACAAAATTGGTAAAAGAATAGAAAGAAAGGACACTAATTGTAAGTTAAGAAAAACCATATCTGCTCAGGACACGTTAGCAATAACCCTCCGTTTCTTAGCAACAGGAGATCCATACAGCAGCCTCCAATATCTATTTAAAATCTCAAAACAATCAATAAGGGCGCCGGCGCGGCCGTGCGAGAGCGTGTGGGCACACGCACACATCGCTAAATTCGCATATACGTATATGCAATTACAAGGTTTACGAAATGACAAAATTACGGTTCAGCATTGCAATGAGTAGTTCAGAAGTGGTCAATTATGATTCCTAAAAGTCAGATACGTTAGGCTACGGTGCCCAAAATGCATATTTTTACGTTATAGAGGAATAATTTGTAATATTCGGCAGAGACACCGCCTGTCACAAATAACAATACAGCACCTCGAGGTTTCGAAATTTTACACTAGTAGCATGACAATCTCGTTCCTAAGTTGCACGTTACAAATGCACCGACGAGATACTATTAAAGACTGCCAGCACCGACGAGATACTATTAAGACTGCCAGCCCCTGTGTTATTCAGCGGGACCAGTAAGTGGGCGCGAGTGGGCGCGGGGATAACGTGAAAGTTACAGTGATCTGATATACCACATCGCTAAAAGTTCTAAATAGTGCCACAATAATGCCAAAACATCGTCTGAAATATGGCGGAGAATGTAACATTTAATAATAATCGATATAGTTTCATGATAATTCGCATTCTCACCGATGCATCGCGACGAGAATCTCCTCAGTGGTCTTCTTCACCGACAAAATGCCGTCGTTGGCCTTCTGTTTCTCTGGATGGAGCCAGAATATATCCTAGAGGGCGTAAGAAACACCGAAATATTCGGGCACAGACGAGATACTATTAAAGCCTGCCAGCACCGACGAGATACTATTAAAGACTGCCAGCCCCTGTGCTATTCAGCGGGACCGGTAAACGGGCGCAACGGGCGCGGGGATAACGTGAAAGTTACAGTGATCTGATATACCACATCGCCAAAAGTTCTAAATAGTGCCACAATAATGCCAAAACATCGTCTGAAATATGGCGGAGAATGTAACATTTAATAATAATCGATATAGTTTCATGATAATTCGCATTATCGCCGATGCATCGCGATGAGAATCTCCTCAGTGGTCTTCTTCACCGACAAAATGCCGTCGTTGGCCTCCTGTTTCTCTGGATGGAGCCAGAATATATCCTAGAGGGCCTAAGAAACACCGGAATATTCGGGCACAGACGAGATACTATTAAAGACTGCCAGCACCGACGAGATACTATTAAAGACTGCCAGCACCGACGAGATACTATTAAAGACTGCCAGCCCCTGTGCTATTCAGTGAGCCCGGTAACCGGGCGCAACGGGCGCGGGCACCGACGAGATACTATTAAAGACTGCCAGCCCCTGTGCTATTCAGCGAGCCCGGTAACCGGGCGCAACGGGCGCGGGGATAACGTGAAAGTTACAGTGATCTGATATACCACGTCGCTAAAAATTCGAAATAGAGCCACGATAATGCCAAAACATCGTCTGAAATATGGCGGAGAATGTAACATTTAATAATAATCGATATAGTTTCGTGATAATTCGCATTCTCACCGATGCATCGCGACGAGAATCTCCTCAGTGGTCTTCTTTACCGACAAAATGCCATCGTTGGCCTTCTGTTTCTCTGGATGGAGCCAGAATATATCCTAGAGGGCGTAAGAAACACCGAAATATTCGGGCACAGACGAGATACTATTAAAGACTGCCAGCACCGACGAGATACTGTTAAAGACTGCCAGCCTTATGGGAGTTGGCGGGACTCGAATTTTTCGGTATTTCTTACGCCCTCTAGGATATATTCTGGCTCCATCCAGAGAAACAGAAGGCCAACGACAGCATTTTGTCAGTAAAGAAGACCACTGAGGAGATTCTCGTCGCGATGTATCGGTGAGAATGCGAATTATCACGAAACCATATCGATTATTATTAAATGTTACATTCTCCGCCATATTTCAGACGATGTTTTGGCACTATTTTGGCACTATTTAGAACTTTAACGATGTGGTATATCAGATCACTGTAACTTTCACGTTATCCCCACGCCCACTCGCGCCCACTTACTGGTCCCGCGGAATAACACAGGGCACCGACGAGATACTATTAAAGACTGCCAGCAGAGAGTATATGAGAGTGCTCACTGCTCACGCCCGGGTTTTGGCCGTGCCGCTTTTGTCTCCACATCATGTTTAGCCTGGAACAGCTCCTACATCATCTTTAGCATGGAACAGAACCTACATCATCTTTAGCAAGAAACAGAACCCACTTTACTGTTAGCACATCTGACGACATCTGTGACAATCTGTGTCGCTCGAATATTTCTCTTACACCCTCTAGGTTATATTCTGACTGGAGTGAAAAACAGGAAGCCACCGACGGCATTTCGTCGGTGCAGAAGACACTGTATCGTGTTAGCAACGCGCCCGCGCGCTACACTCACCAGCGTACCTTTACTATATCCGTGTGCGCTGCTTGTGCACTTGCGCCAGCCTGCGCCACCCACAATCTATTTTTAGCACTTGCCATGTTGCCACGTTGTATGTATTGCTTTACACGGAAACGAAACTGAAAGGCTGTCGAGCCGTCGCGTCGTCGAGCGTATGAATCGCAATCTGGAGCTAGCCTTCGAGTCCCCGTATAGCGGGGATTTTTTTTTATTTTTATTTTTCATTTCTTTTTTAATTACATTTTTTAACTTTCCAAAAAATTAAAAATGTAAAAACGATGTTCAAAATATGTATTCATTTTAAATAGAAACGTTTTGTTACTGTCATAATTGCATTAATAAAAATTGGTATATGAGAACAGATTGATGGTATTTATTTGCACTAATTGGAGAATACGAAAATGCAGGAAGTATTTTTTAGTTTATGAAACAATTTGTAGATTTATTAGTGGTCAAACAAATAATAAAATAAATTGTATAATATATATATAAATTGCTTTTATACTAGCATACACAAGTTTATTTATTAAAAAATACAGTCATAACTATAATTATAATAGAATTTCATAAAATGTATATTGAGGTTATTGCAAACTCATCTTTTTTCGCAATGATGCTCTAATTTCATTGCTTCTCTCGAATGTCCATTTCCTTCCGAGACAGTGGCGTTTCTAGGTGTAAATAAAAAATGTTGATATAAAATGTATCATAATTAAACTACAATTATCCTAATAACGTAGAATGTAGTACATATTAAGTTTTAATTACCAGGATTTTCTTCTTCGACGTTAAGCACCCTTTACTGCTTCTTGTAATTTACGTATATGTACATTAGGCTGGACTTTATTTTTCGACCATGAAATTTTTTGGTCCCGTAAACCAGAATTGTAACAAATGTTGAGAAAATTATCTGGAAAAATGTTGGGGCCGATTGGATCATGGGAAAATGAGGCGCAGCAAATTTGAAAATTTTGAATTTTTTAAATCTTGACATAAATAGACGTTATGATATATCGTTGAATTTGTCTTTTTTCTCTTTAAGAATCCATATATAGCATAAACACTTGTTGATAGAAAAAACATCCGTGACCTTGAAAACTTGAAATAATGACTTTGAAAAAATTTTTTTTCTCTGATACTATATCCACCTCCTTATATACTACAACTTTTGTTTGAAGAGATTTTTCATACATACATAACTGACAGAGATATTAAGGGGCGTAATTTGCATTATTCGGAAGCATACAACTGCGCATATGTATAGCTATTTTCATAGTTACATGCTGCCGAATAATGCAAATTACGCCTCGTAAACGAAAAAATAGGACTTTTGAGGCAAATAGCGCCCTAGATCGATGTTTTATCTAGCGTTTTTGACTAGTGAAAAACCCCGTGTTTGTATTATCGAGAAATGAGTAAATGAATATTTTACTATCCTGGAAGTCTCTCTACTCCCTTATAAATAAATTTATTAATATGCTCCAATCTACAAAAGAAAAACAGTTATAATATCGGAAAAAGAAGTTATTATGAATAATAAGTAGTCTGACTGAAACATAGACTGAAGGTGGTCAATGATACGGCTGAACGGGGCGTTAAACTAATGGAGGATCATAATAAAATTTTATATAGAAACAAAGAGGAGAAATAATATATACTATACAAACTGTGATGGAATATCGACAGCAGTATTCTGACGCCACAAAACAGATTTGTCAAAGGATTTTTAAATATTTTTTAATATAGAGAGAAACACCTGATCAATCCCTACATGCGATTAATTGCATTTTTAAGAGGTATTGAAGACAGTTTATTGACTGAGAGTTATTAAATTTTTCATTTTCCTCAGAGTCAGTAAGTTCTTTATTTTTCTCGGAGTCATTAAGTTTTCCATTTTTCTTGGAGTTATTCAATTTTTCATTTTCCTCAGTGTCATTAAGTTCTTTATTTTTCTCGGAGTCATTAAGTTTTCCATTTTTCTTGGAGTCATTGAATTATTGCCATACTTTACCATATTGTAATCTTCTAGGTGTATTGTATAACTTCCGTAAGGATATTTTAATGATATTATCGATACATATCTAAGTTCATTCGGAGAAAATTCGTTAAAAAGCTAGAAATATTGTCTTTTAAGTTTTTCACATTAAACGTGCATTATTCAAGCTTTAATACATATAAAGAGCAGGCACGTGTTTGGCGAATATACCTAATGTAGTTCTAAAAAAACCAAGTATATTAAAAATCACGTTATAAGTTAAGAAAGAAAACCATTATTACCATTATCTATGTCATAAGAACGCAGAGTATTTGAATCTCGGATAACGCAATAACTCGTCCGCCCGAACTTGTTCGATTCTTTTCGTACCCACCCGACGAATTCGAAGTCGAATCGACGGGCCGCCGGACTTTCTGCGACCCGACCCGACCCGAACCCGAACATCGAGCGGCCCGCACATCCCTAAATTATTTATAATCATAAATATATTATATTAAATGACCTATTATAATAACCTATATTAGGTAATTATGATCACACTTTAAGGGGGCCGTCTCCTAGCAGATGACGGTCGCGCGTGAACACTCACACACCGCTAGAGTACACTCACACACCGCTAGAGCACGTATACGTACGCGAGAATTGCTAGGATCAGGGAAATGCCTTCTGATTTCTCGATAATGCAAAGACGGGGGTTTTTATTAGTCAAAATCGCTAGATGAAAGATCAATCTAGTTCGCTGTTTGCTTCAAAAGTCGTTCTTTTACGTTTCCGAGCAATGATTTTGCAATATTCGGCTGCATGTTGCCCGTCGCATGTTGCCCGTTAGATGGCGCTGCAGTCACGCCGGCGTACTAGCCTCTCCGACGGGCAACATGCAGCCGAATATTGCAAAATCATTAACGAGATTGCGTTATCCGAGATTCAAATACTCTGCGTTCTTACTTCTTATGACATAGATAATGGTAATAATGGTTTTCTTTCTTAACTTATAACGTGATTTTTAATATACTTGGTTTATTTATAACTACATTAGGTATATTCGGCAAACGCGTGCCTGCTCTTTATTTGTATTAAAGCTTGAAATAATGCACGTTTCAGTGCATTCAGTTTCTAGTGCTCCTTATGCCGTGTTTGAGCTTATTTTGATTGGGAAAACATTTTCAATCGATAGGTGATGATATCATTATGATAACGTTCATAATAAGTAATATTGGTTTTAGTTAGTAAATGCCAATACGCTGTGCGTTCCAATGTTGCCTCTGATCAGTGCTGCCAGATGGTTGTGAGATCGCAACCAGGTACTCTCCTACTTTTCCCCTTCCACTATCCTATTCCATCGCTTTAGGATTGAGTGGGGCAAATGGGAGACACGTTGCGCGTGCGCGACGGGGATTGAGTAGGGGCAAATGGGGGACACGTTGCGCGTGCGCGATGGGGACGGGGACGCACACACACGCAACGATGACAGATGAGATGATATGACATTTCGCAGGTTTTAGGTTATTGCCGCGTATCGTATCGAACTCATGTACATATACGTACTTAATGAAATTAATAATATGAATCGATCTAAATAGACATTGTAAACATTCTTTATTATAAATAAAATGAATTGTGGGAGTTTCAGTCGTGAAGCGAAGTATGAAGTATGAATTTTCACACTGTGGATTTTGAAACTACCTTTTTCAATGCATATATTCGAAAGTTTGGTATTGGGATTATTGGGAAGGCGAAACGAATTGTAGAATTGAATACTGAATATAATAAATATATTATACATAATAATATACACCAGCTCGGTTGGTTGAGCGCGTTAGGTATTCAAGTGTAGACGTACTTGTACATAATAGTATACAATAAAATACAATATGATATAAATATACACATACACACACACACACACGTAATAATCAAACTAATATTCAACATGTATCACTCTCACTGCTGCTATTTTCGGTTTCGTCAGGGAGCAAGATCCCATCTAATTCGGAAGGTACTTCTTTGCTGTGGTACATGTCAGAATTAAAATATTCCAACACATTGTCCGGTACATTGTAGCTGCATGCATCAACGTTCTTTGACTTTAAATATAATTTAATTCTAGTTATAGCGGAAAGCATCTGCGTACCTAAGCAATTTCTTTTTAAATTTTTCATGTCCGTGATTATTGAAAAATACCTTTCCACATCTGCATTGGAATGCGGTAGTGATAGGCATATAAATGCTAGTTTTGCAAGTTCGCCATACATTAATTCACCTGAACAATCTTTTAAATTTCTTACGGTGCTCCAAAATGCTATAACATCTAATTTTTTAAACTGTTCTTTTTGTTCATATGTTGAACCCGCAGACAATGTGAACCATTGGTCAATTGCTATTTCAGCTGTCACTTTGGATGGAAAATGTTCTGCAATGATATCGTTAAACCGGAGTTTTCGGTGGATAATAATCTGGACAAATTAAATGTAGAAGATACAACGATATTATTGCCGTTAAATGAAATTTATATTGGGGCAGCAGCAACCAATTTGATAGATGATTTAAGAGAAAGTCAGCCCGAGGAAGTCACACAATTCTATACAAATATTCAACAATTTTATAAAACTGCGTACAAAGAGTCCATCAAAAGACTTCCGGTTAACGACAAGTTTGTAAATGCATTGAATTTTTTAGATCCAAACGTAGCATTAGATCACAGTAAACACGTAGGTCAAATCGATATCATTGCAGAACATTTTCCATCCAAAGTGACAGCTGAAATAGCAATTGACCAATGGTTCACATTGTCTGCAGGTTCAACATATGAACAAAAAGAACAGTTTAAAAAATTAGATGTTATAGCATTTTGGAGCACCGTAAGAAATTTAAAAGATTGTTCAGGTGAATTAATGTATGGCGAACTTGCAAAACTAGCATTTATATGCCTATCACTACCGCATTCCAATGCAGATGTGGAAAGGTATTTTTCAATAATCACGGACATGAAAAATTTAAAAAGAAATTGCTTAGGTACGCAGATGCTTTCCGCTATAACTAGAATTAAATTATATTTAAAGTCAAAGAACGTTGATGCATGCAGCTACAATGTACCGGACAATGTGTTGGAATATTTTAATTCTGACATGTACCACAGCAAAGAAGTACCTTCCGAATTAGATGGGATCTTGCTCCCTGACGAAACCGAAAATAGCAGCAGTGAGAGTGATACATGTTGAATATTAGTTTGATTATTACGTGTGTGTGTGTGTGTATGTGTATATTTATATCATATTGTATTTTATTGTATACTATTATGTACAAGTACGTCTACACTTGAATACCTAACGCGCTCAACCAACCGAGCTGGTGTATATTATTATGTATAATATATTTATTATATTCAGTATTCAATTCTACAATTCGTTTCGCCTTCCCAATAATCCCAATACCAAACTTTCGAATATATGCATTGAAAAAGGTAGTTTCAAAATCCACAGTGTGAAAATTCATACTTCATACTTCGCTTCACGACTGAAACTCCCACAATTCATTTTATTTATAATAAAGAATGTTTACAATGTCTATTTAGATCGATTCATATTATTAATTTCATTAAGTACGTATATGTACATGAGTTCGATACGATACGCGGCAATAACCTAAAACCTGCGAAATGTCATATCATCTCATCTGTCATCGTTGCGTGTGTGTGCGTCCCCGTCCCCATCGCGCACGCGCAACGTGTCCCCCATTTGCCCCTACTCAATCCCCGTCGCGCACGCGCAACGTGTCACTTACTCTGGTGGTCGTCGGGGAGGGGGTACCTAAAATCGGCGTGATTCCCCTCATCTGGCAGCACTGCCTCTGATGCTGAATCACGACCGTATCGAACGTCGCGTCGAGTGCCTCCTAGAGGCAACAATGTAAGCGTTTCACCATGTTAGTTACGATTCAGAATTCTGCCATGGAAACGTTATCAATCGATTGTAAATGGTTTGCTGATGAAAACAAGTCTAAACACGCCACAAATCAGATAAGTTGGAGTAGAGGCATGCCCAACGCCCAACTCGACGGCTGAGAAAGATAAAGAGAGTAATAAAAAATTCAATGACTCCAAGAAAAATGAAAAACTTAATGACTCCGAGAAAAATAAAGAACTTAACGACACTGAGGAAAATGAAAAATTTAATAACTCCAAGAAAAATGGAAAACTTAATGACTTCGAAAAAAATAAAAAACTTACTGACTCTGAGGAAAATGAAAAATTTAATAACTCCCAGTTAACAAGCAGTCTTCAATGCCTCTTAAAAATGCAATTAATCATGTAGGGATTGAATCAGGTGTTTCTCGCTATATTAAAAAATATTTACAAATCCTTTGACAAATTCTGCTTTGTGGCGTCAGGATACGTACTGCTTTCGATATTCCATCACAGTTTATATAGTATATATTATTTCTCCTCTTTGTTTCTATATAAAATTTTATTATGATCCTCCATTAGTTTAACGCCCCGTTCAGCGGTATCATTGACCACCTTCAGTCCATGTTTCAGTCAGACTACTTATTATTCATAATAACTTCTTTTTCCGATGTTAGAACTATTTTTACCACGTTTGTATTAGCTCGCTTTCTTGTTCTTTTGTAGATTGGAGCGTATTAATGAATTTATTTATAATATCTCTGTCAGTTATGTATATATGAAAAAACTCTTCAAACAAAAGTTGTAGTATATAAGGAGGTGGATATAGTATCAAAGAAAAAAATTTTTTCAAAGTCATTATTTAAAGTTTTCAAGGTCACGCATGTTTCTTCTATGAACAACTGTTTATGCTATATATGGATTCTTAAAGAGAAAAAAGACAAATTCAACGATATATCATAACGTCTATTTGTCAAGATTTAAAAAATTCAAAATTTTCAAATTTGCTGCTCCTCATTTTCCCATGATCCAAACGGCCCCAAAATTTTTCCAGATCATTTTCTCAACATTTATCACAATTCTGGTTTACGGGACCAAAAAGATTTCATGGTCGAAAAATATGGTCCACCCTAATGTTGCATATACGTAAATTACGAGAAGCAGTAAAGACTGCTTAACGTCGAGACAGAAAAGTGCATTGAAATCTGCTGGTTATTTTCCTAGACTTTTTCTCTACTTTGGGCCCTCATATTATTAGTTATAAACATAATCTCGTTAACCTCGTAACCAGGGCGCAGTGTGTTTAACCTTCCTCTTTAGAATAAGCCCTCACTCAGCCCAAAATTTTCTGAAATAAGGACGAAAACCGACAGCGCGCAAACCCATATTTTCGACCCAAAATCTAGTAAGATTCTAGTTCCTTTCTAGTTACAAATCGAGGGTATACTACCCCCTTAATTCCTGAACATTCAATATTGCACATACACTTATACAGACTCTCTGGAATTATTTACATCACTCCTCCTTAATTCTAGACCATCCCATACCGTGCATACACTTATACAGACTCTCTGGAATTATTTACATCACTCCTCCTTAATTCCAGACTATTCCATACCGTGGATACACTCATACAGACTCTCTTTCACATTACCAGTTTGCGTGTACATTTTTCAAATTTCTTAGCATCTAAAGGCTTTGTCATCATATACACGATTTGTTCTTCCGTAGGACAGTAGTTTAATTTTACACAGTTATTTTCCACAAATTCATGAACGTATCTATAGTTTACGTCAATGTGTTTGGTTCTGTTATTCACTGCACCAGTTTTTATTAGTTCAAAAGCACTCTGATTGTCCATGTTCAGTTCGATTTTTATGCACTTCCCCGTGATTTCTTCTAAGAGCATTTTCATGAATATGATCTCCTTGCAGCACTCTGCCGCAGCTATGTATTCCGCCTCCGTTGTTGAGGTGGCAACTAGTTTTTGTTTTTTTGATGCCCATATGATTGGACCTCCTCCGTAGAATATTACATAGCCGGTTGTACTGTGTCTTGTTTGTACGTCCCCTGCGAAGTCTGAGTCGCTGTATGCCGTTATGATTTCGTCATCACCGTGCTTCCAATATTTTATCCCATTGGGTATCGTTCCTCTTAGGTATCTGAAAATTCTTTTAAGGCCTGTGACATTGATGTCAGTTGGATTTTCTACGTACCTGCTTGACCAGCCAACTGCCTGTGCAAGATCAGGTCGAGTTCTGGTAACCAGATACAATAAACTTCCTACTGCTTCTCTGTAGGGAAAATTTGTCTCAGAATCTCCATCACTTGTTTCTTCTTTCGTCATAGGTGTGCTCCTTGGTTTGCAGTCTCCCATGTTAAATCTCTGTAATAAGTTAGTTATGCAATTTGATTGTGTTACTTTTATACCTTCATGATCTTTCTCTAGCTCCATTCCGAGAAATGATGTCGGTTCTCTGTATTCAGTTATCTGAAACTTTTTTTTCAGTTCCTTGATTAAACCTAAAATTTCTTCTATATTGTCACTTGCCAGAAATCCGTCATCCATATATATAGCCATTACTAGATTGCTATTCTTTTTCTTCAGGATACATGGATCAGATGCAAGTTGTTCAAGTCCACTCTGGTTTAGAAAAGCTGTAAATTTTTTATTCCACTTTAGCGGTGCCTGCTTCAGTCCATATATAGCCTTGTTCAGTTTGAACAGTTTCCAATCTTCCTCATATCCCTCAGGTGGATAAATGTAAATCTCTTCCTCTAGTTCCCCATAGAGAAATGCAGTCTTCACGTCCATGGTTACTACATGGTAGTTCCTAATTGTTGAAAATGCTATTAAAGCTCTTACTGAGCTTATATTGGCTACTGGACTGTATGTTTCTTCGTAGTCAATACTCCTCCTTTGCCGGCATCCTCTTATTACCAGTCTCGCCTTGCATTTTCCATTATCCTTGATTTTTAGCACCCACTTACTGGTTATAGGTTTTGCCGTCTTGCATTTTTTTCTTCTACTATCTCCCATGTTTTATTTATTTCCATTGCCTCCTTTTCTTCCTGGATGGCTTCTAGGCACTTTTCTTTGTCAGGACCTGAAACTGCGTCACTATAGGTTAGAAATGCTTCATACCTTTCTGGGATTTTTCTCTGTCTGTGGGATCTTCTCAGGCCTTCCGTGTTTTCTGATTTGTTTGTTGCGGCTTCTTTATTTGTGGGCTCTTCTGAGTTTCTGTCGATTTTCTTTTCTTTTTCTGTTGTAGTTGAGTTGTCGTTGTCCTCCAGGTTTTCTTCTGTTTCTACTGTTATTTCGATTTGTGTAGGGTCTGTTTCGCTTTCTTTCGACTGATAGTTCTCTTTTTCATCCACTACCACGTCCCTTGCCACTGTCACTTTGTGTTTTTCTTCATCCCACAATCTATATCCATTTTCTAGATATCTTATCATTTTGTAGCTTTTACTTCTGTCTTCTAATTTCTTTAAAGGTCCTAGGATTTTTGCATAGGCTGTTGCTCCGAACACCCTTATTCTCTTCAAATCGGGCTTTCGTCCTGTCCACTTTTGTACGGGCGTGGTTTCTATCGCTGCAGATGGTGTTCGGTTGAAGAGATAGGCTGCAGTATATAATGCTTCTCCCCAGAATGTTCTATCCATTTTCGATTCGAGCAGGAGAGCTCTCACTTTTTCCACCATGGTTCTATTTAGTCTTTCAGCTTTTCCGTTGTGTTGCGGGGTGTATGGAATGGTGAAATCCATCTGTTGTCACGTTGATCCTTTCCGCGGAGCTGGAAGGCCCGTGGAAAGGATCAATCTCGGGCTTTACAGGCACGGAGGCCGGGCCGCGTTTAGCCGAGTACGCACGGTCCGCCCGGGACAACGGAATTCGAGGATCCGACGGATCAAATTTTACGAATTGTTCGGGCGCCAGGCACTTTTAGAGTGCCACGCAAAACGCGATTCTGTTCCTGGACTCAGAGAAGCTGAGTCCGAAAGTCGAACCCTCGAAATACGCGGACGGGAATTGCGCCACGAAACGGGCCACAGGATTCGGACACAGGAACGTTCGGACAATCCTCACGGCAGGACGGATCTCACAGGAATCGAGAAATAACTCACGACGATATGGGCTCGAGATGTTTAGTCGGTCGTTAATGATTACAAAATTACGGCCACGTGGCCGCAACCCGAGAGCCCGCGCTCTTTATACAAGATTCCGACAGATGTAGGTTCGCTGCGCGGTTGTCGTATCGAAGTTTGACACACGTCGGAATCGTCGTACAGGACCGCGAGTTGAGAAAATTGCGGTCGACGAGATCGCGTGTAGCGCAGGTGAACGGCGCGGTAATGGGCCGTCGCTCGCGGTTCGATTTTACACGCACGGTACGCTTAGTTACGTTTCGATCATCGGCGCGCCACAGGATTCGAGACACTTAGAGATTATTCTCACGAAACGCGACTCCTCCGAGGAAACTTCCGTACTCGCAATACCCGGGGAAAACTCTCCGAACCCTAAGCTCAAAACGCCCCCGGAACGGGCGTGAGACGTTGGCACGAGGCGTTTTGCGCCTCGGCACACGCGAATATTCGAGGACGAGACGAGAAGCGTTCGCCCTCGCGCGATTAAGGTCGAGCCACCTCGCAAGAAACACCGGATGAAACACTGGCTGACTTACCGTTTCGCCTTTTCTTTATGGTTCCGCTATTGCTTCCGTGAAGCGGCCCTAGCCGGCTGCGGGGCAGGTCGGTGCCGTTGCCTTCTCGGTTAATCCCAGCGAGAAACTCTTACGAGCACTAGTTAGTAATATGCAACCGGAATCGCTAAGATGGACCAGCGGCGTTATATTGCGCGTGATTTTGTAACGGCGTAATCTACGTGCGAATCTACCGTAAGCCAGCGCGACAGTGTCGCATCGATTCTCGATCGCGCGGCGACTCGATCCTGTTTCCCCCTCTCGACTCGTTGCCGAATTTTCCCGATTGGCGCGTGGCGCGTACGCAACGTTGTAGCGACCAGGATCGTCCCTACTAAGGTCCTTGGGCCCCAGACCTTAGCGCGAATAATCGTATCTGAGGTTTTCCTCCGTTTGGCTGCGATCGCACCACCTACGCCGGAGCTTTAGCGCGATGAGGCGACGTCGGGATCACGAAAGGTCATGATAACCAGCTGTTCGTTATAAGCTCCTGTCCCTTCGACGCCTACGGGTTCATTCCCCGTGTGCTCTCGGTCCAAATCGTTGTTGCCCGTGCACGGGGCTTCCGCAATATCGGCCAGTTCTTTTTCTGTAGGTTCGTCTGGTGCTGTATCGGTTCCTCCGAAAACTTCGGTCGGTCGGGGTACCTTTCTCGTGCCCGTAATACGGCCCTGTAAACTGGCCGTTCTCGGCACGTACGACAGATGTCAATCATCGGTGATCGATAAGTACGGGATTTCCTCGAGGAACGCTCTCGAATCCTGTGATTCCGTGTCGTGGCTCGTGAGAGGGCGGCTCAGTCCCGTTTATATGTTATTTTTGTAACCGTAATTAACGGAAAAGTGACGTCGCACGATTTGCAACGTCACACTGTATACCTTTGTTGATACACCATTCTTTGAGGTTATTGTTTACGTACTCTCCTCCATTGTCTGACCTTATTTTTTTTATTTTTCTTTCCTGCTGCGTTTCCACCAAGTTCGCGTATGTCTTTATGAGATTGACTACTTAATCTTTTCTTGCTATCAGGTACACCATAACGAAGTTGGTGCTGTCGTCGAGAAGAGTCAAAAAATACCGTGTGTTTGTTGTCCCATGTTGGCGGTTCTATCGGGCCACATAAATCTGTGTGTATGATATCTAATGGATTATTGGCCCTTTTTCTCACTGTGTCAAACTTGCGTCTGGTTTGTCTAGATTTTAGGCATATTCCACACATTTCATCCATACTTCTTATTTCCTTTTCGGTGAGCATTATTCCTTGTGCGTGGTCCAATAGTTTTCTCATCTTTTCTTGATGCATATGGCCCAGCCTTCTGTGCCACAGTATAGCTCTGTCAGTAGGTACTTTTTCTGTCAGAAGAGCTTCCTCTGCTTCTTCGTTATTTGATTCAATTGTGTATAATTCGTTCTCGGTCACACTTCCTGTCAAAATTGTTTTATCCTTCCAGAGAACTGTCACTTTTTCTTTTTCAAAAACCACTTTGCCATCGTTTTTGACAATTTGTCTCACAGACAGTAGATTAGTATTGAGGTCTGGAACTTTTAGGACCTCTTTCAGGTTGCACTCTTTAAAAGACATGTCACCCATAGCAGTGGCCTTCATCGTCTCCATATTTTTCGCTACATTTATGTCTACGTTCACTTCTTTTACATTCGTCAGCTTCTCACAGGTTTTTGCCATGTATGCGGTGCTACCAGAATCTACAACCCAAACATTATTTTCTTTATTTTTACACGCCATGAAACTCACCTTCAGTATTGGCGTTGTCTTCTGACTTTTGTTGAAGTAACATTCCCTTTCTGTATGGTTTGTTCTTTTACAAATATTGCACTGCTGTCTTATATTTCTTCTTGCATAGCTATTCTGTCTACTGAATCCTCTTTCATAACCAGCATTGTGTCGCTCATCACGTACTTCAGTTTTCACTCTGCAGTCTCTTGCTATGTGTCCTGTTCGGTTACAGCGGAAGCATTTTTTTTCTGTAGCTCTAAATGCAATTGGATTTTCTTTATTTCCTTTATGTAATTCTTCTTCCGCTATGAGCCTGGCTTTCAGTTCTGACATAGTCTTGCGGTTCCTTTCTGTAGAGTCCCAGGCTGTTCTGAAATAATGAAGATGTTCCGGAAGAGTCTGAAGTACTTCTGAAATTACCAATTCATCACCAATATCTGTTCCTAAGGCCCTCAGTCTGTGCACTATATTTTCCAGTTTGCTTATATGCGTTGCTATGTCTGTATTCCTGTCGTATACAAACCCAAAGAAGTCTTGTTGCAGTGTGCATTTTTGTTGTGCACCATCTCTCTGAAAAATGGCCTGTAGTTTTGTCCACATTTCTTCAGCGGTTGTACAATTTAGAATGTGAACCATTGGTTTTTTGTCGATTGTAGTGGTAATCACTTTTTGGGCATTTGCATCTTTCAATGTCCATGCCTGGTCTCTTTCTGCTTCTTCTTTTACTGTAGTTACACAATCAAATAAATTATGTGCTTTAAGTATTATAGTTACCTGGAATTTCCACATTATGTAACTTTCTATATCTGTTAACTTTTGCACGTGTTTGAGCTATATTAAACCGGAAGTCGCCATTTTTTTCCACACTTCTGTATCGTTCTAGATCTTTCAATCAGTGACGATTTCTTTATTTTTCTTCTGCCTAACGACCCTGCGTTCTTTCCTGTATATTTATACTACACTTTCCTTGTATAGTATATTTCTATTTTTGGCTTTTTGCGATTCCTGGGCCCATAATCTGTTGTAATTTCTTAATGATCAGATTATGTTTAAATAAAACTCTTGGTTAATTAACTTTAAACTGAATATAAAACTTTAATGACTTTAAACTGTTGCTCAATGTATATGTGTACAATGTGATTTAATGATAACTATATTACCGCTTCTCAGTTCGACTCTCAACACACGTGCTCTCTTATTGCCGTTCTTCACGCATGTTCTTTTCAAAACCACTCGTACCAACCTAATCTTTATTCACTCGTACCAACCAAACCTTTATTCACTCGTACCAACCCTCAGGAATTATTCATTCGCTCAACAAAATCTATATTTGCTATTCATAGAATCCCAATGGAAATTATAGCCGACAATATGCCATTTGTATGATATGAAATAAAGAAATTTGCAAAGGAATGGGATATTGAAATCGTAACGAGTAGCCCAAATTACCCACAGTCAAATGGAATGGCAGAAAAAGCAGTAGGCATAGTGAAAAAAATGTTTAAACAATGTAAACATAGCGGCGAAGACATTCATTTAGCATTGTTGGCATATCGAAATAATCCAGTGGCGGGAACATCATTTTCACCAGCGGAACTATTGATGAGTAGGCAACTAAGAACAATGATGCCAATCTTAAATAGTAAATTAAAACCGAAAATAATTAACAATGCCTGGACAGTGTTAAATGAATGTCAAAACAAACAAAAAACTAAATATGATAAAAGCGCTAAAAATGATACAGATTACGTAGTCGGCCAAAATGTATATGTTAAAGCAAAAAACACTTGGGAACCAGTGATTATTACAGATAGACACAAAAACCCAAGATCATACATTGTAGACTATGACGGTAAATTAATGCGGAGAAACTCACGTCATTTGAGAGAGAGGTTTACACAAAAAAAAAGGAAGGTGTTCTAGAATGTACAGGAGTGCGACACGTGTCTCAAGCATGTGTGCACAGAGAGGATATATGTATGGTGTAGCACACCAGTCTGAATGTTTATGTACACACTACCTGGCCCGTGTGGCCACGGATTCTCCGTCTTATTAGTCATTACAAGTTCAGATGAGCTAATAAACACATCGTATTTTTCACGTGAAGCTATAATGTATTTACTTTCCTTACCTAGTTCCATATAACTGTAACAGAAGGAAGGTGAAATTGCAAAATGTTATGGAAGACCCACACACACACACACACACACAATAGGTATAGGAATAGAATTTATTGAAAATCAACATATTTATTAAACGTGCAGCTATTAGCTAGATATTATCCTTTATTCATAAGATACTAGAAGTTCTTACAAATAAAGGATAATACCGATTGCCTAGCTCTCACCACGAGGAGGTTGCTGCACAAGAGACCCGAAAGGGAGTCAGAACGAATGCAATATTCCTTGTGGCTCCCTTTCTTACAACGAGGAACTTATAGTAAATTACGCAGATATGTCGAGTAATTATCGCGGAGCAAAATATGTGAATTGGAGAAGAAGTCTCCGATCCACGGGGGATCAAAGGCGAATCAGGCAGAAGGCTCTGATTCTTTCAAAGAGAAATACTAAAGCGAACCAGAGCAGAAGGCTCTGGTTCGAAGGTGACGCGGCGCGTATAAAGTACTGTTTAGTTTGCTCCGTCTCCGGCGCGCGGACATTTTGGACCATTTAGTTTGGTGTCCGGTGGGCTGGCCGTAATTCGTGAGGCTCGCACAAAGGCCAAGCGCTGGGGATCGTGTCTAATCCCAGGGGTTCGCGGACAAACCCCAGGGGTTCCCTGAATCTTTTACTCCCCTCTACATCTCAGGAGATGCCTATGCTAGAGCCGGTCCGGTCGCCGGAGAAATTCCAAGCTCTCCGAAATTTTTCCGGCCGCCGCTCCGGCGTGGCATAGGCAGAATATAACATGCTGTATTTATTTAAAAAGCTATTGACTAGAACTTGTCAGAGTTTGTCGTGCCAATAGGTGGCGAATACGTTGTTAAGGAATTTAAACGTTATAACAAAGAGTTTGATTTTTTTGAAAAGTTAGTACAATTATTAATTGATTACATGACGTGGAAAAAGATTTGTGGAAAATGCAATTGGTCGGAATTGCAGAGGAAATACTAACAGTTGTATTTCGCAATTTTTTTGGGGTAGCCCTTTATTGAAAATTTGAAGAGCACGTTGTGTGGATCTACAGGGTGTTTCACACTATTCCTGGCCAGCGTTTTTCTTGCAAATTATTAGAAAAACATGAAAGAGGAAAAAGTAGTACATACTGTTTTTTATACGCAACGCAACGACATGTGTAATTTTTTTGTGTTTATGATATTTTGTTAGATGTAAATCCGTATATTGTACAGCGACCCTCAAGGTCATGCAAGCTCGGAAACGAAAGAAGCATTTTGAATATTTAATACCAATGTGTTTGCAAGTATTTCAAAATGCTTCTTTCGTTTCTGACTTTGCATGACCTTGAGGGTCACTGCACAGTATACGAATGAATTCGACTAGACACGCGCTCTCGTGTGACATAAGAAATAATAAAGCATTCTATTTAAAAAAATGGAAGGTCACCTTCGTATCTAACAAAATATCATAAACACAAAAAAATTACATATGTCGTTGCGTTGTGCGTATAAAAAACAGTATGTGCTAGTTTTTCCTCTTTCATGTTTTTCTAATAATTTGCAAGAAAAACGTTGGCCAGGAATAGTGTGAAACGCCCTGTAGATCCACACAACGTGCTCTTCAAATTTTCAATAAAGGGCCACCACAAAAAAATTGCGAAATACAACTGTTAGTATTTCCTCTGCAATTCCTACCAATTGCAATTTTCTACAAATCTTTTTCACGTCATGTTGTCAATTAATTGTACTAACTTTTCAAAAAAATTAAACTCGCGGGGACCAATGTTAAACAATGTTATTTAAAGGGTAACGTAATAATGTAGTAGGTCGTTAAAAAATTCGCTTATTATCGTCAGCTGTAGCATTATGAAAAACCTATTTCCACATTTAAAAAGTCAAAAAAAGTTACATGTTAATTACGGTGAATTACGAACAATGAAAAAAGAACGGTATTTCAAAGAGCAAGAATCGTAGAATACGACAATATATTTAAACATTTTTTCACACTAGATCCGGTGGAAAATTTTCAGAACAAAGATATGTCTCTAATATATTTTCTAGCAATTATTTTAAATCATTATTTAAGAAGAATTCACCAAGCGGTAGGAACGTTTCCGTCATCCATGATGTTATAAAAGGAGACCTACCGATAGTTTACCTAAGGAGTTGTAGAGCACATAAAAACCTTTTTTTTGTGCCATGCACAGCAGGCAGCCACGATCCTCGTCGAGAGTTTATGACCTGACGGCTGCGGCCCGGCGCGAAAAAAAATTTCGTAGAGAAACCGGACCGATACCTCCGATGTCCGTCGCCCTATCCTTAAGCATTGGTGCCGGCCGGAGGCTGTGGCAAACTAAACAGTCCTTAATGCTTGCAGCCCAGCTCCGGCCAGAGCCGATACCCGACGTGTCCTCACCAAGAGAAGTGGACAGTGAGAAGTGTTCAAACGTAGTACCATTTCTCTCCCAACTACCTGCCACCAGGCAACGCAAAGCATTGAGGCGAACCCGGGTAGGATGACAAACAGAGAGAATGGCATACGAGTGAACAGTTCTCAATGAACCACTCCTCTCAATGATTCGACGCCGAATACCGGCTCCAACCGGTGTGGTACATACAAGCAAGGTCCGACACAGCGGAAGGCTGTGTCGAAATCAAGAAAACGAGCAACGTGAATTTAAGACAATAATTACTCGACTTGTGCTCGGGTGCGGCCTATAGGCGATTCGGGTAACCCCCGGGAACGCGACTCCCCGTACTCACTCACACGGCCGTATCCGTGAGTGAGCACCTGACGGACCTCACTCGGCAAATAAAATTAACTTCTTGGTATGTCCTCTTCTTGGTTTGCCCTCATCTCGGGTGTCCTCTTCTTGGTGTGTCCTCTTCTTGGTATGTCCTCTTCTTGGGGTGTCGAGAGCCAACTGACGAGAGCCAAACTAACCCCGCACACGGGTGCGAATATAACCAGTTCACGAGAACCAAACTAACCCAGCACAGGAGTGCGAATCTAACACGCTCACGAGAGCCAAACTAACCCCGTACACGAGTGCGGCCTATAGGCGATTCGAGTAGTCCCGAGGACGCTATACCCCGTACTCACTCACGGCACCAACCGTGAGTGAGCCCCTGGGGGACCTCCGATCGGAGGAATACCAATTTCAAACTAGCGGGTTAATGTTGCTCGCTCGCTCGCAGGGTTGTTTTTGCTCGCGGGTAGGACTGCTCTTGCGAGAGTGTTAGTGGTACGCATGGCTAGTAGGGCCTGCAGCTATTAATGTTTTTTATTTGGTGTGTGACTCTCCAAGAGCCACACAAAGAACTTCCCGATTCGTTTGTATTATTATCATTATTGTTTCGTCGGCGAATTGTCGCCGGGCTGACTCAAGTTTAGCTCGACTTGATCAGCCGAAGGATAGCCGTTCTATCCTTGACAAAGGACCGGAGTGAATGGGTGCCAGAAATGTGTTCGAATCCTTCGTTTGAAAGGCAGAAATCCACTTTATTTTTCACCGCTCGCGTCGCGATCCTTGAAGTGTATAATCGTTGACGTGAAAATGCACGCGCGAACGAAATGGACTACAATTGACCACGAAGTAATCTGTCGACGGACCGTGGAGAAAAAGACGTTGTGACGGCGCTCGATTTGAGTTCGAAGACGGTTTTCGAATGGGAAGGTGCCCCTGTCGACTTTGTTTTTATTTCTCAGAGGTATCGATTTGATGATCGATCGCTCGCCGTCACGATTACGTAACAGTCGAGCGACGCATGCGTGACTTGGCAGCGCGTCGTTATTGGCCGACTCGTACCAAGCAGCATACGCGCCCGGGTATTTTGATTCCGAACAATTATTTTTAGTACGTTTTAATAAGATTATACGTTTTGAGGGAAATTCAATAGTTTTCTACTTATCAAAATGTTTGCTATATGGCGTCGCATCAAACCAACATCGTAGGCTCGTTGCTCGCTTGGTTCCTTGTTATAGCATACTAATGTTGCAAAATAAATTGTCTTAATTAGTTTTTCGCAAACGATACAACTCCTCATTATCCGGGTTTGCAGTATTGATCTTGGTTTTCTTCGATACTGTTAATTTAAATTGTCCCAAAATATATAAACCGCGCTCAATTTTGAAACTCTGCTCAGTACTACATACAACATTTGTAAAGTTCGCCTTTCTGATTTTTTAAAATTCAAACATACTTTTCTCGTATGTTTGTCCCTGACTTTTATGAATCGTAATCGCTTCAACAGGAACCACTGGAAATTGACTACGTGTGATTTGATATTTTTCCTCACTCGACATATTTACTTGATTCGATATTTTTATTATTGGTGTTAAATTTTGATGAATATTTGCATTTTTCATATAATCACGATAACTAGTTCTTACTTTCCCTCCTACTCTGGCCAATTGAAAATCTAACCACAATATAGACGGAATTTTAGTATTTTCTTGAAAAGGAATAAATTTTAATATTCCGCATGTGTGCTCCATTAACCAATCCGTTTTCAACATTAATGTTATTAATAATTATCATATAGTTTATATTAATTTTCAATTTAATCTCAGTTAATAATTCGTTTTGAACTGATTGTTTTTTTAAAGATTGTAATATAAATTTTTTTTGTACTTTCATCGATATTCTTTGAAAATGTATTCTCGGCAATAGAGATGATTAACTCACTCTTGCATTGGGATAATTTTCGATTATTGTAAGCGGTAACATTAGCATAAGGTACAAAAAAAAAATTTTTTTTTAATTAAAAAAATCTTCGGTGGAAAATTTCCGTTCTCTTGTATAAATTGCATTGTTGAATGAACTTTTTTCGTAAAAAACTAAAAAACTACTGCACAAAAGTGGACCAAAATCTAATCAGCTCTAAGTTACAGCGGGGCACATCGATTGCATCATTCATCATTCTGATCGCGTTGTTACTTTTTCAGAAAACGTTAACGAAAAATTTGATACCATACAAACGGACATACGCGCGCGCACACACACACACACACACACACACACACGCGCGCGCGCGCGCGCGCGCGAACATTTTGCTGGAGATAGTCTAAAATGACTGCAATGACCATGAAACGTGAAGATCTGCTCAAAAATCGATTTTCGATTTTCGGGGTCATTACAATAACTTCCCTATGAAATCGGGAAGTTAACAAACATATATGAATGTTGTGTGATTTCACATTTTCACAATTATTTATCGGTCGACCGATTTCCCGATATGTTATGTGCAATTAGGCGTATTTCAGCTATGTTCGGTAGCAGTGGCAGCACATTGAACATACATATATGATCGAACCACTATCTTCAACGTTAAAAAATAATAAAACTGCGGAAAGGTCAGGATGAACAGACCAGTTTTTATTGAAAAACATTCTCAAGTTTCTTCGAAAGAAACATGAAATAGTTTTATTCAAAGTAAGTAAACTTGGAAAAAAACAACTTTTATATTTATGTTATTTTGTACGTGTAACAGCAACGTTAATAAAAAAAATCTGTTTCCTTTTTATTTCGAGTCTGCTTTTTTTCTATTGCGGCCCTCGAATTAATTTATAATACATAATGAAGCCCTTGGTGGTGAAAGAGTTTGACATGCCTCTGTGACATACAATATTATATTCATTATCCATAATGCGATGTACAGCCGATGTAATTCCGCTATATAAAACTAGCAGCCCCCGGCACGGCTTCGCCCGTGCTAAGAGTGAGAAGAATTTAGATTTTTATCCTAAAATAATTTACACTAATGCCTACATTTAGCGTAAGGCGAGTGGATAAACAATATTTTTTGTTTTTTGATTTGGTGTATATATGTATAGACTTTTTGGATTCCCTACTCTGGAGCAAGCAACATATAGTTGACCATGTGAAAAACATGGATTTTCTAAATTTAATCCGGCAACGCGCAGTGACTGCCCTTGAGCTTTGTTGATTGTCATTGCCAAAGCAAGACGCACAGGAAACTGTAGTCGTTTGAATGTGAAGGGCAAATCAGTGGGGATCATTGGAATGCGTGGAATAAGCACATCTTCTCCTTTACATTTGCCGTTAATTATCGTTGCTTCAATCACATTCGGCATCAGTTTTTTCACTGAAAGTCTGGTTCTGTTGCACAACTTTGGCGTGTTGAGATTCCGAAGGAGCAGTATTGGTGAACCAACTTTCAACGCTAATATGTATGGTGGCATTCCAGCAGGCTCCAATGAATTCAGAAATTCTATTGGATAATTAACAGCTTGTTCCTCTTCTGTAACTGTATCGATGGATTTATATTTGGTAACCGCACCAGGAATTTTCAATTGAATCTTGTTATTGATTCGATTGACGTCATCATTTTTTGGAGCTAAGATAGCTCTCTCGGATAGCCAATCTTGATTCCTGATGTTGTTGACGATGTTCGGAAAAACCTTCATTTCAAGATCTTCAATTGATGATTGAAGTTGACAGAAGTTTGGTGGGAACGATATCTCCTGTGTTTCAGGAATAACCGCAAGTTTGCCATTGCCCATATCTAAAAGTTGCTTGACAAATGTTTGTGCAGAAACATCTCCAAGTAAATGCACACGCATATTGGTTGAAAGTGTAATTTTCTTCACATGTCTCCAAAGAGCCGAATTCTTCAGGCATGCATTCAACTCGTCTGCTGGTGTTGATCTTGGAATGACGGGCAAAGTTTGACGGAAATCACCGGCGAGCAATATCAGAGCTCCGCCCATTTGACGTTGATCGCTTCGAAAATCTCGCAGAGTACGATCAAGTGCTTCAAGTCCTTTCTTATGGATCATGGTACATTCATCCCAAATAATGATTTTGCATTTTTTCAATACAGTTGCCATTCCAGATGTTTTTCCAATGTTGCAAAGAGGATCTGTAGCAAGATTTAGGTTCAATGGCAGCTTGAAAGCCGAATGCGCCGTGCGTCCTTCATCAAGTAGTGTTGCTGCAATCCCCGATGATGCTACAGCCACAGCAATCTCATTCTGCATTCGAATTTCGGCGAGTATCAAATTGAGTAGAAATGTTTTTCCTGTGCCTCCTGGTGCATCAAGAAAAAGGAGTCCACTATTTCCGCCTCGTACATACTCCATAACTGTGTCGTACGCGAGGCGTTGATCATTTGTTAAGACCCTTTTCTGACTCTCAACATAAACTTGTAGCGCGCATCGACATCATATTGTTTTTCTCGCAATACGTCTCTATCAACAACATCGTTTCTGTTACGTTGCGGTGTAAATAGCCCAAGCTGATTGAGAAGTTTGTTGTTAATCGACAAACACATGTAACGTCGTACCGACGTGTTGCGTTGGCTTTGCTCGAACGAGCAAATCCTCGTTGTACATACATATATGTATTTGTATATATATCCTTCTCAAATAGCCAAACCGAAAATCGCGTAATAAACGCATCGCTCTTCTAACACCTGTTTTATTTCGTGCTCTATTTCCGCTAATTTATTCAGTATCTCTTTCCATCTGCGCTACCCGCTTCCGGAATCACATCTAATAGGGGTCCCTATTTCACGTGCAATAAACGAATCCGAATTTTAATGCACGTAATATAATATAAGTACACGGGTACCCGTGTATTTTAATTTCACAAATGTTCGTATTTTTATTTTACATATGCATTTTAATATACGGTCATTTAACGTCGAACAATTTACCGCAACTTTATTATTGTCTCACTTCTAACGTCAACAGTAGAAAAGAATTCGATCTAAAAACAATAACGCCTCAGTCGTCGGACTCGGTCCGTATTCACGTGTTCGTGGATCCGTGTACACGGATACGCATTCACGAATCCGTATTCACGGATCCTTAAATTCGTACTACACGGTTCACGTACCACGTGTATTTACATATCCCCGCGAGCGCGAACGTAGGGAATCGGAAAAGACGTGATAGCCACCGGTACAAGCGAACGCCGGCATGGCAACCGCGAGTACAGGTGTACATACATCTCAACTGTCGTCCTGTTCGAACAACGAGAAGTATACATTCGGCGACAACATATTCGTCCGTACCTCGTACGATTGAGACAAAGGACTTCACGGTTCACCGAATCCTTATGGTCCGCACTCTCATTATAAATAAGGCAGAATCGCGCGAATCGCTCTCTTCCAGTTCAGTCCTCTTCTAGTTCGGATTGTTCACAGTTCAGTCTCTCTTCTAGTTCCGAATTTCATACAGTTCAGACTCTCTTCCAGTTTCGGAATTCTTACTATCCAGTCTCTCTTGCGCCTTCGGTTCAGTTCAGTCTTTTCTCGCGTCTCCGGACTTCTTCTATTTCAGATCGTTCACAAAACACAGGTCGTATTGCTCCTTACCATTTCTGCTATTTCATTACATTCACATATTATTCTGTTCTAAATTGTTATTCGAGTTTGCTCGTAAACCATTATTATACATTCACAGATATCAATTTGTTCTGTTTTGTCATTCGAGCTCGCTCGCACTATCATTATAAATTTATAATTATTATTCTGTGCTATTTTGTTTTGTACGAGTTTGCTCGTAAACCATTATTATACAGGGTGTCTCAAAATTAGGTCCGGAGCCGAAAATGGGAGGTTCCTGAGATCATTTCAAGCGACATTTTCCTTTGAAAAAATGTCGTCCGCGGCTTCGTTAACGAGTTATTAACGAAAAACACGGACCAATCAGAGCGCGAGCTAGACGCGTGCAGCCCGGCGCGCCGGCAGCCGAGTGTCGGTGGCACGCCGCGATGTCGTAACGAACAAAAGTTTCTCGATGATGTGAATCCTCGCCAATTTCGATAAGCTTTGGATATGTTGTCAATACCATGATTCTGAACAACATTTCCCTTTACAGTTTCTGTCGATCGGCTTTAGTTTACGATATTATTGTAAAAATTTGTAATTGTAAATCGATCGATGTACTATTTCCTATCCGATTTCGATAAGCTTTGGATATGTTGTCAATACCATGATTCTGAACAACATTTCCCTTTACAGTTTCTGTCGATCGGCTTTAGTTTACGATATTATTGTAAAAATTTGTAATTGTAAATCGATCGATGTACATACTATTTCCTCGCCGATGTCGATGAGCTTCATTTCAAAGGAAAAAGATATTTAAAACATCGAATTTATAACATATTTCAAAGTCATCGAAATCGGTGAGGACCCACATCATCGGCAACTTTACTCGAACGATAGAAGAAGCACAAACTTATTGAATTAAAAACTCACTTATTCAGCCGTAAATCCATTTGACTACCACATAAAACCACCACACTTTTACATAATCTTCGAATCGGTGTTTTCGAGAATCATATGATTCTCGAAAAATCAATATCTCCTTGGGAACGATTTCATTTGTTTTAAACGACGCCTTCATCGAATACATTGTACGCTGGGAGAGCACAGTTTCGCGCGGCATCGCGAAGAGCATCGAACTCTTTCCGCGTCGGAGTAAGTAATTTCGTTCGATATCGATACGAGTTATAAAAGTGTGCTACGAGTTCAACAATTATGTAAAAGTGTGGTGGTTGTATGTGGTAGTCAAATGGATTTACGGCTGAATAAGTGAGTTTTTGATTCAATAAGTTTGTGCTTCTTCTATCGTTCGGGTAAAGTTGCCGATGATGTGGGTCCTCACCGATTTCGATGACTTTGAAATATGTTATAAATTCGATGTTTTAAATATCTTTTTCCTTTGAAATGAAGCTCATCGACATCGGCGAGGAAATAGTATGTACATCGATCGATTTACAATTACAAATTTTTACAATAATATCGTAAACTAAAGCCGATCGACAAAAACCGTCAAGGGAAATGTTGTTCAGAATCATGGTCTTGACAACATATCCAAAGCTTATCGAAATCGGACAGGAAATAGTACATCGATTGATTTACAATTACAAATTTTTACAATAATATCGTAAACTAAAGCCGATCGGCAGAAACTGTAAAGGGAAATGTTGTTCAGAATCATGGTATTGACAACATATCCAAAAATTATCGAAATCGGATAGGAAATAGTACATCGATCGATTTACAATTATAAATTTTTACAATAATATCGTAAACTAAAGCCGATCGACAGAAACTGTAAAGGGAAATGTTGTTCAGAATTATGGTATTGACAACATATCCAAAGATTATCGAAATCGGATAGGAAATAGTACATCGATCGATTTACAATTACAAATTTTTACAATAATGTCGTAAACTAAAGCCGATCGACAGAAACTGTAAAGGGAAATGTTGTTCAGAATCATGGTATTGACAACATATCCAAAGCTTATCGAAATTGGCGAGGATTCACATCATCGAGAAACTTTTGTTCGTTACGACATCGCGGCGTGCCACCGACACTCGGCTGCCGGCGCGCCGGGCTGCACGCGTCTAGCTCGCGCTCTGATTGGTCCGTGTTTTTCGTTAATAACTCGTTAACGAAGCCGCGGACGACATTTTTTCAAAGGAAAATGTCGCTTGAAATGATCTCAGGAACCTCCCATTTTCGGCTCCGGACCTAATTTTGAGACACCCTGTATATTCACAAATATCAATTTGTTCTACTTTGTCATTCGAGCTCGCTCACATTATTATTGTATATTTACAAACATTATTCTGTGCTATATCTTTTGTTCGAGTTTGCTCGCATCTTTCTCGCGTTTTTACATATATTGTTGTGTCATATATATTTTGTTCGAGCTTGCTCGCAAGCCGTCACTATATTCTGTTGCACGAGTTCTGTTCGCAAATTATTGTTGTATATCTATTCTGGTTCATTATACTTTGTCTGTCTAAATCTATTATTCGCAGCTTTATTCAGCAATACCCTGCTCCTCGATATCTTCCATGCCCCGCCGCGCCGGTAGAAGCTATCAAATCGGTAAATTGGTGCGACACACTGTGGGTTGAAACACGAAAAACGCGGACAAAAGTCATTTTTCTGACTAAACGAAACATGTAAAATTGTATTATTAACTTGTCAGTAGATAAATGAGGCATCATTTTCCAAAATTCCATATCTATATCCTACAATTAAATGCTAAAGTTCAATAAAAATTCATGAGCTTATCTTCTCCTGAATTTTTTAGAATATCGTCTCATTTAGTACGTTATAACTTAATACACGTATGAGTAAGGATGTTTTGCATGTACTTAGCTGAAAGCGTGTTTCAAGACGAAAATAATAAGCATGGATTTGATATGCTTTTGTTGTATATAGCCCCTATAAACATTGATGAAACAAAGAGTAATTTTCAAGCTTTTTTTCTATTCAAATACAGTTATAAACCGAACGCCAACGATCGCCACAATAAAATTTATACAACGTTATTGGTAGACATGTGTACAATAAAACTAAAAAGGTTTCACCTGCAGATAGCAGCAGATGTGTATACTGTCTCACAAAAACGATGACGCGCGAGGTGAATGCGCGGTTGCGCCGCACAGTGTGTAAAACCGATGAATTCTGTGTCAAAATCAAAGAACTTTTGATAGAAATGAGATAGAACTATGAATTTTTTTTAAATGAAAGCTGAAACTTTGCAGAATATGGGATAATTATGAAAATTGTGGTACGAACGTTTTTTAACATTGAGAAAATTCGTTAAACGTGCACAATTTCAAGAAAATTGTGGTTTTTCCAATACTACGCACGGAAAACATTTTTTCTTATCATGCTATATATCATTTCCAGTAGATTTTTTCACGCTGATTTCAAATCTGGTATCAAAATTTGTCTACGACCTCAGAATTTTGCAACAAATTTAATTTTTTGTGAACACAACTTATGAAATCATTTTTTCGTTTAAAGAAAACGATAACTTTTTTAATATTGTACTATACGATTTGACAATAAAAAAAATATCATAGGCCGAGCCCTTCGTGAACCCTCTATTTATGTAAATCCGTTACTATCCGCGAACGTGAAATCACATACACATACATACACATCGGTGAAGAAGACAACAGTGAAGAGGATGACTATGGGATATGGTCCGGCGATTAACATAAAGTAAATTATACTACAATTTATACTATAAATAGCTTAAAAATATACCATTATTAATAATAAAACAATTAATAACATGTACGTCCCAATTCGAGAAAACCGTTTCTAAAAAAACCTTACATAACTTTTATGGGTTTGGAATTAAACAAAATCTGATTGTTAATTTGAATTCAGCACCTCAAAATCTATAAAACGATACCATTTTTATTAATTTAAACTTAGAAATAGCTTCAGAAATGATTTTTGTCCGCGTTTTTCGCGTTTCAACCCACTGTGCGACAGCTCCGCTCCGAAGGCGAGGGCACCGCCTACAACCCATATTTGGGAATCACCAAGCGACCCAAGGTTATCCGCGACACCCCTTTCTCTCGTAACATCACGTTAGTGGACAACCGGAGCACCGGAACACCCCCGCGACGTGAAGAAGTGAACGCGGAACGCGTCGAAACCCCTCCGCGACGCGAAGAAACGGTCATTGAACGGTCCGATTCCGTGCCGCCTCCCTCGTGGAGATTGATACCGCTTCGGATCGTTCCGAGTCTCCCTCCGTTGGAAAAAATCTGCATAGAAGATCCGCGCTACGAACGTTACGTCGTCCGTAGAATCCTCACCCTAAGGTGGTATTACTAAAAGTGTCGTTCCCAGTGACCGATTGTAGTGATCGCGAAAGTGTGTGTGCGTGTGTTGTTTCATTGGGTTGTTCGAATTCGATCTATTCCTCATATTCCTCAGACTCGCTATATTCGTTCCTCTAACCCTAAATTGGTGTTTCAATCGTGTACGTCTGAGCCCAGAGAGTGCTCGGTACCGAGAGAACACTAATTTCCTTCTATCAAACTTCCAGTTACGAAGCAAGCAAACCCACGCGTCCGGACGAGTTGCACACACCCACATAGTGACACTTCGACCACTGGGAACCGTCACTACCACCGCGTCGTGTGTCATTTCTACGCGGTGTTCACGACGGACGACGTCCGTCTCGGTTCGCATTTATTCCCCTCTTCGCCTTTTCAACAACAGACACCGGTATCGGGTCCCTGATCAGACGTGGACGTTACGCGCCACGTGGATCTAAGATCGTCTTAATAAATTACTCGGTTACGTCCCCGCTCGTTCCGCTTCATTCTGTCGGACCATTTCCGACCTGGGACGTAACACACATATCCTCAAGCAATATTAGTGCTCCATTGAAAATGTTTTCCGAATATTGTACATCCAGGCCGGGGTTGTCTCTGCGTTCTCGGAGAAGTATGTCTTCGCTCATATTTTCTTTGTGTTTTTCCCATAGATCTTTCGGATCAGATGGCGCACAGGTTGTCAAGATTATGGCGAACAGAGTTCGTATTTGGTGAGCATGACGTGTTTCAGATGCTTCTGTCAATGTGTTGTCCCAATGTTGATCATTTTCAAGCAAACCAAGTTTGAAACATGCTTCTCTGTATGTCTGGCATACTTGACCATCGATGGTTTTGACTGCTTGAAACGATGTTGGTCCTTTGACCACGTGAAGCAGCATTCGCAAATAGTAGCATTCACTATTATTCGGATGAACAGTATATACTCGTTCCAATGTTCCAGAGAAAAATATGCCAGCTATTGAAGAATGCCTGGCGCCTCGTTTTCTTCTGTAAAATTTCTTCGTCGATTGATTCCAAGTGTAATATTGCGGGACTTCATGATATAACAACGTTTTCGCGAATTCGTCAGTTGCACACAATTGGAAAAAAGCGGTCAACGTTGTGTTTGGTGGGTCTGCAGCTCTCTGGGGTGCATTCTCTTCTGTGAAGTAGACTCGTTGACCGTTTTCCAAGTGAACACTGATATGTATAACAGCAGGAAAGCGTTCATGAATATCGAAACCAAGAATTCGCCAAACAGCTTCATTACTATTAATATAACGTCCCATTTGAAATTGTTCTACTTCATTAACGGGAGTATTGGGATTCGCAAGTCCGAAAACTGCCATATCGCTGCCTTTATTTACATATTTACATATGTATTTAATCGATTTAACTGAATTGCAGGCTTCTACGTTTATATGCGCATTGAATGATTTGGAAAGAATAGGAGAATAGGGCACAATCCACTGGTTATCAATTTTGAAATAAACGTTATTGATTTTGATAGTTGTTGTGTGTCACGTTGACGTGGATACTTTTTAGTGCATTTTCCATCTTTCATGCATGGTGAATGTGGGTTGTATAGTACACATGGTCCGTGAATCATATGTTTTTTGACAATTTCAAATAATTCTGGATCTTCTTCTGGATCGGGCAGCTCAGCATTAATAATATCGTCAATTTGAGTTCGAGCAATTCTTTCAACCAACCAAATTAAGATGTGGGCATGTGGTAGACCTCTTTTCTGCTATTCAATCGAATACATCCAGCAGCGAGTTTCTCCGTATATATGATTCTTAGTGATGAGATCCATAAATCGTATTAATTTTTGTTTAAAAACTCTCGCTATGAGGTCATGCCGATGGGATGGTTGCTGGCCAAGTAGAAGTAAATCTTTGATTTCAGTCCAAGATTGATTGCATGTGAACGTGATAAAAAGATCTGGAAGTCCGTATTTGCGAACATATGTTAGAGCATCCTGAGCATATTCTTGCATATGTCTTGGACTTCCAGTATACGAAGCTGGAAGTATAACCATTTGTCCAATGTTAGCAACTGTTTCATTATTCGCAATTGCATCTGGCAAATGAATGTAATCTTCAACTCGAAGCTTCGATTGATTGTAACGAATGTAATTGAGTCGTTCACTTTCGACTTTAGCGTACATATCAACGATGAATTGTTGGAAAAGTTACGACACTTCAGGATATGGTTACATTGTTGGGATCGAATTATGATACGGTATGCATAAAAATCCATACAACTGACTCTTTTCGTTGTCGCAGCACCTGTGATGGGATTAGTTTGATAAACTTCGGAATGATATCCGTTTCTCCTCGCGGAAACAGTATTGGATATTGAAGAGCATCTTACGATCGGTGTGTTTCAGCAACACGTTGCTTGGTTTAATCTCGTCTGTTGATAACAATATCTCGGCGGGTGATCTCTGTTCCGACAATTACAGCTGCTACTTCAGGGGCTGCGCCGCGCCGGCAAGCGAGTGTCGGTGGTACGCCGTGACATCGCAACGAACAAGAGTTTCTCGATAATGTGAATCCTCTCTGATTTCGATAAGCTTTGGATACGTTGTCAAGACCATGATTCTGAACAACATTTCTCTTTAGACTTTTTGGCGATCGGCTTTAGTTTACGAGATAATCGTTAAAAAAGAGAAGAAGCAGAAACTGATTGAATTAAAAACTCACGTATTCAGCCGTAAATCCATTTGCTGCTTCGAAATGTGTGTCACTGGGTCACTCGGTGACGAACTGCACAGATGTCTTCAGGTACACGGCAGTACCAAAAGCCAAGGGACATACGGCCAGGTCGACGAACTGCACAGCCGGTGGTAGAAGGCCTAAGGGATGCGCGGTCAAGTCGACGATCCAGAATTTCACTTTCACTTTCGAATCGATAAATAATTCGTATGTTTATTTCACACAGATGCCTTGAAATTTCTCCACACTCACAATCACTGTTCACATTTGTCAACACATAATTATGCACTAATAATAATTGCCATATACCTTGTACTGCTGCATAAATCACAACAATCAGGTAATCCATGTAATACAATCACTAGACTGCGGATTTCATGCATTTGTAGCAAACATGAGTAGGTGCATTTTAAGACAGTAGAGAGATTAAAATAATTTCATAACACCAATGTATTATTTTCAACTTCTTAAAATGATCACAGTAAGAATCAAATATCCGTTTGGCTCCTGTCCCTTGTAATAGCGGCAGCCAGCTTTCATTTTACATAAAGATCCGCAGTGTAGTGATTAGTTTAAATATCACTATCAAAAACACAGCTAACAGCAACCGTTAGCTGCGAATTGACAAGTCTTTGGAGATGTTCTCTCTACCGCGGCTCGAACGACACTGATTTTCCGCAAGATTTTTCTAAAGAATTTAGGAAGGGCATTTAGAGTGTCGAAATTCGAAATGCACGCTGTAGCACGTTTACGAAAACGAAGAGACGGTTAGACGAAAAATAGGATACGAGAAGGACCGCTTAAAGATTTATGGCAATCACATGTTCAGTTTTTCCTGCAGATTGGTACGCAGAGTCGATGGGTAACCGTTCGAAAACGTCGTATGTCCTCCTTTTAGAAAGTTTCTTAAGGAAGGTATAGGACAATAGGGATGGTACGCTGACCTGACATTTTTACCCCTTGCTGGGTAAAAGGACGGATGACGTTTTCGAACGCGCGGTTACCCATCGACTCTGCCTACCAATCTGCAGGAAAAACTAAACATGTGTTTGCCGTAAATCTTACAGCGGTTCTTCGCGCGTTCTGTTCTTCGTCAAACGTCCCGTCGTTTTCGTAAACGTGCTACAGCGTGCATTTCGAATTTCGACACTCTAAATGCCCTTCCTAAATTCTTTAGAAAAATCTTGCGGAAAATCAGTGTCGTTCGAGCCGCGGTAGAGAAAACATCTCCAGAGACTTGTCAATTCAAAGCTAACGGTTGCTATTAGCTGTGTTTTTGATAGTGATATTTAAACTAATCACTAGACTGCGGATCTTTAGGCAAAATTAATGTTGGCTGCCGCTATTACAAGGGACAGAAGCCAGACAGATATTTGATTCTCACTGTGATCATTTTAAGAAGTTGAAAATAATACTATGGTGTTTTGAAATTATTTTAATCTCTCTACTGTATTAAAATGCACCTACTCATGTTTGCTCAAATGCATGATATCCGCGGTCTAGTGATTGCATTACCTGATTATTGTGATTTGTGCAGCAGTACAAGGGATATGGCAATTATTATTAGTGCATAACTATGTGTTGACAAATGTGATCAGTGATTGTGAGTGTGGAGAAATTTCAAGACACACATTTCGAAGCAGCAAATGGATTTACGGCTGAATACGTGAGTTTTTAATACAATCAGTTTCTGCTTCTTCTCTTTTTTTACGATAACCTCGTAAACTAAAGCCAACCGCCAAATAGTCTAAAGAGAAATGTTGTTCAGAATAATGGTCTTGACCACATATCCAAAGCTCATTGAAATCGGATAGAAGCTAGTAGTACATCGATCCCATGGATTTACAAGTAAAGTTTCTCGCGATAATCTCGTAAACTAAAGCCGATCGCCAAAAAGTCTAAAGAGAAATGTTGTTCAGAATAATGATCTTGATCACATATCCAAAGCTCATTGAAATCGGAGAGCATTCACATAATCGAGAAACTCTTGTTCATTGCGATGTCACGGCGCACAGTGGTCTAAACAGGCGATTTAGCTGGACAAAATTATTCTAGCATTATTTTAAGACTTAAAGCCGTAGTTAAGTAGGTCATTGGATTCGTCTTGACACCAGCTACAACAATATGTAATAAAAAATACTTAGTGGTGTTTAAAAAATTAACATAAACATATTTTTTTATTAAAAAAAAAATTTTTGTAAAATTTTTTTATTGGGATTTATAGATGACTGAGTATCGATTAACTTTTGTTGGAAACATTTTCTTGCCAGATTATCCGAAATGTTCAAAACATCGTGATGACAATTGGGCATTTGCGTCGAAAAGCTGATAGAACTACTTTTGAATCATTCTATTATTATTCTACTATCGCCTGTTGTCTCTTAATTGGTCGGCGTCTTTAACCGAAAAAATTTTTTTTTCTAAAAAAAATCATTTTCAAAATTTAAAAAAAATTATAAATTTTCAAAATTGTTTGCATAAATTTTAGGGGCCCAAAAATACGATATCGCTTTTACTCCAATCATGTTTTGATATCTTTTTGTCATTCGTGGCTTACGTAGAAGAGAATCATAGAGATGATTCGAAATATATCGACATTGAATTACTAAAAACTGTCTCAAATTCAAACGTGCAAGTTCGTGCAAATGAAATTGATTTTTTCGGACACTCTAGACTTCTAGAAAGATGTTCCAACATGTTCCATCCTAAAGATATTTAAAGGTTTTTTTGCGAGACTGTCAAAGTTTGAATGCTATATACGTTTGAAGTATACTTTCATTTTTAAGCAAATAAACAATATATTTAAGTTTTATTTGAGTTTTGTCCTTTTGGTTCATGCTGGTATCCATCATAGAATGAAAAATTCCACAAATATTTCCACTACTAGATGTTCACAACGAGATATACTAATGAATAGTGAGGTGTCGAACGACGATGAAGAAATACGAAGTTGAAAAATGAGTTGTTCGTGGGGGTATATTTTATTATGGGGTGATAAAAAGGGAAAAACAGCAGTGGTTCATCTTACCTGGTACCTTACCTCTCATTTACCGAAGCGGGAAATTTTCCTGCTGGATTTCCATTTTTTGGGTTTTGTCCAGCTAAATCGCCTGTTTAGACCACTGTGCGGCGTACCATCGACACTCGCTTGCCGGCGCGGCACGGCGCACAGTGGGCTGGATCGAGAAATTTAGTGACATCTTGTTATAACTCTTGAACCATAAGAGATATCGGGATGAAATTTGCACTAAAATTCATTTAAAAAATAGTGAATTTTAACTGTAAACAAATAAAATTTTTTCTATTTTGTTAAACAATAATTGTTAATTAATTTTCATTGAATTTTTGTATTAAAATAAAATTGTTTAAGTATAATCTTCCAAACTATTTTTTACTTACTAAATATGTATTTTATATTTACATTTCATACATGTAATGTTTTATAGAATACGTAAAATATAAATTCAAGAAATCTTTTTATAATCAACGCAAACAAAATGTACTGAGGAGGTAAAAACGTCTCACAAGCGTGTCAAAAGATATTTTTTATAATAATTTATAATAATTATAAATAATTGTTCAATTTAATTGTTTTAAAATCATGTCTATTCTATATATTACGACCTTTGTTATTTCGTATTATTTCATGTATGTGTAATGTGTTTATAAAAGATAAAAATATCAACAAAAAGATAACAAATATAAAAGATAAGCCAATTATCTTACCAAAACGTTTTTAAATTGATGGTAACTGGTAAACTTTTTTGCACTATGCATGAGCATAGTATCGTCTTTGTTATAACAAATGCTTAAACGTCATTGTACTTACCAAATTTCCAAATTTATATATTTATCTATATTTATGTATTATGTATATTAATATCACAAATGTGTCAATACTTGATAAACTTAATAACGCTTAAATACACTTAATAAACTTAATAATACTTAAATACACTTAATAAACTATACATATACTTATTTAAGAAACTCTTAGTCTAGTTATATTATTACCGTTCATTATATTTTTAACAATAATTTTTTTTTTATTTAATTAATTGTTAAAAATTACATACTTGTTTTAGGTAGGTACGAACTTTCAATGCAATTGCAAAAATATTCATATTTGGATGGTATTTAAGTACTATATGTGAGTTGCTATGCGTCAGGTGGCACGTCCCGATAACTTTAAACAATCATAACTTCCAATATCGGATCGGTTCGGATATGATTTTTGTGGGGATATGTAGAGGAAGGTCCAATGAAAATGATCTGACTTATCCGATTAGGTTCCGTTAGGTTCCCTAAAAGATACACCTTGCAAATTCTAAGAAAGTATACAGATTTTATTCATTTCATTAAATATTAATTGTTAATAGATTGCGAGCAACCATCCTCAACTAACAGCGTTAATTGTTACCGCAAAGGACTGTTTTTCATTTACACAAAAGACCCAGAAGAAATATTAAATAGGGTAATCAGGACACCTCGATGAAAAGAAGCAATTTTTCGCTGAAAAATACTGCATCCCAAATGTCTATCTTTGTCAATTTATATTAACTACAGTTTTTGTGAACGAACATTAATATTTTCCGCTTCGATGTTGATGGACATTTAGGAAGCAATACGAATTTATTAGAAATCGATATGAGAAAGTCGACTCTTTCGTGAAATGTCACTAAATTTCTCGCGGCGCACAGTGGGACGAATGTATCGAAATGCTGGACATCGCGTTTTGCATCCCTTTAAGTTTTTGTATCGCCTTGAGATTTTAAATATCCATGTTTTCAGTAGCATAGAATACGAATCTGAAGTCAAAAAATGTTTTGACCAACCAAAAAGTTTTTTTTCAAATTGTTGGAAATAAGGAAAAATGACTCATTTATTTAGAAAATTCGCTAAAAACAGGATGTATTTTTATATCCTATAATTTTTCGGACATGTTCTGTTGACAATTCATACTATTGAACCTCAGAAAACAATTTTTAAGTTAATATCATCAGATATCACTGATTCATTATATTTATAGAATTTAATTTTTGTCAGATAGGTTGTTGGTTTTAAAAAAATCAAAAAAACATTGGAAAAAACGTCGGCTACCGAAACGCAACTCGAAATTCTGGATGAGAAATTATCAACTTTCTGTAGTCATTTAAAATTTAGATGGACAAATAGCTTTAATAATAAAAAGCGCTTTTTGAAGAAGAATGACAAATGGCTGTCGCAAATATTTCCGTACCCTGATCAGTTTTTTGGTGGTTCGGAAGGTAAAACAGCACCCAAGTCATTTGTCGAGTGCTCAATGAGACACAAAATGCGTCGAGTGGACGAATTAAGAAATTTTTCGAGCGAAGAACTCCTTTGTGCGGCTAAACTCAATTTAAGGAACGAAGGCCAAACGCTTAAGGCGAAAATAATAGAAAAAATTCTTAACAACCCTGAAGATTCTGACGAAATAAGAAAAATGGGCGGTGTACCAAGTACTTATAGTAAATCATGATTTTTTTAAAACCAACAACCTATCTGACAAAAATTAAATTCTATAAATGTAATGAATCAGTGATATCTGATGATATTAACTTAAAAATTATTTTCTGAGGTTCAATAGTATGAATTGTCAACAGAACATGTCCGAAAAATTATAGGATATAAAAATACATCCTGTTTTTAGCGAATTTTCTAAATAAATGAGTCATTTTTCCTTATTTCCAACAATTTGAAAAAAAATTTTTTGACTTCAGATTCGTATTCTATGCTACTGAAAACATGGATATTTAAAATCTCAAGGCGATACAAAAACTTAAAGGGATGCTAAACGCGATGTCCAGCATTTCGATACATTTGTCCCACTGTGGTCGGCGACAAAAAGCTGATAAATAGGCTACCGGTCGGTAAAGTGTTAAGTGTCTATCAATAAGTACCTGTATCAAATTTAAACCCAATCGGAGTCAGTTAAGCCAGTATTAAAAGCAGTATTGCTTATTTGGAGGTTCCCGCCACTTTTTAAACCCAAATGCCGATCGCGGTCGGGTGTGGTCGGGTGTAATCTCAACGAATTTCTCTCACATAATACCAAAGGAAAAAGACCATGAAGCCCGTTTTTTGGCAAATCCTGGCGGACTCTTTAAAAATGAAAAAAGACCATTTTCAAAAAATAAAAAAAATTTGCAAAGAAAAAAACGAAAAAAAATTTTTTATTGCTTCATAGATGTAGAACAAAAAAATTCGTCCAAGTTTTTTTTTCTTTCCATTCACGGTTATTATAATATAAACGTAAGAAAAATGTTTTGTCGCGACCGTCGTGTCCGCGAGTCTATCGTTTGGTTGTCCGCCGAATTAACCTTAGACAACTATTTCAATTTATCGGATCGGATTGGATGGAATGAAGGAAATGTAAGAAATGAAAGAATTGCGTTTCGTCCTAGACTTGCCGGAGGACTCGTCAGTAAGGCTGTGCCGACAAGTCTTGCCTTATACGCGCGCAGATCAAACCGTGTTGATCTGTATTACTTCGCTTGCACGATATCGGTAGCAAGAAGTGTAACGCTCGGTTGGGAATGGTTAGTGTCACTCGTTCGAAGGATCGTAACGAACTGTGTGTGAACTCGACTTCCATACACAACACGAGGTTTTAGAGAAGCGCCTTGTGGATGAGAGGTTGGCTTTAGAGTAGGGAAAAGAATGAATCGTCTTTTGTTATAATGGTAAGCAACATGGTTGGTGCTGTCGATCTTTCGCTTCCAATCAGGACATCGATCACTCTTTACACTTTCTTTCGATTGGTCGATTGGAAAGAAGAGTAGGAGTATGCCCGAGTTGGAGAACGAGAGGTTTTCGATTGTTTATGAACATGCAGCATTTCCATGTGACGGGCCTGCGAGGGCAATGCCATCTCTTGGCTTACGAGAGTAGCAGTGCAGATGAACCGTATACATGCGAATTGTTTATTGTCCGAAAGATACGTACACAAATCTTCGATATTAAGAATTGTGTATGGGTCGGCCGATGCACCCTTGGAAGCATGTTGTAAGAGTTTAATGGTGTCCCTTTACCGTTGGTTTACGAGCTAGCGCGTATCCTTGAAACAAGATGGTCGAGGGTGAACGTGGATACTTGACCGAGATTAACGAACGCGAGGATTCTTTAGACTTTAGACTGTAGATATTTTATGACCGTGCATACAATCGACCCATACCGCGATTGGGTTGTTCCGAAGGTTGCAATACCTGAAGCGAATGCCGACTGTTTTTGGTCAGTTACGGTATATCAAATTATTTAATCTCTAACGGTTTCCTGGTCACGACAATGTTGCAGAACATTCGAGAATCGACTTTCCGTGTCTCTGATGTTTGGGGGGACGAGCGATTGCTAAAAACAAATACCGATCTTGCATCGTCGTGTCGCTGTTATAAGGAAAAACATTGTAAAGGGGGGCTCGATCGTAATATATTTGCGAGGGAAGACCCGTTAATAAATCTTTCGTTAGAAATCGAATATTTGCGAGGGACAACGATTCTTGAGACGGAACAAAAAATATAGCATTTTTTTTTCTTCGACTATAAAGCACATAAAAAATTTTTTTTTCGATTTGCTATATGTGGATGACGCTCGTCAAGATGCACTAAAGCCTCCAAATATATGCCTCCAAAGTCTTATAATAAACTTCAAATTTTAGTCAATGTCGCGGGTTTTCGTACATTCGTCCCACTGTGCGGCGGCCCAGGGCGCGTTCTGATTGGTCCGTGTTTTTCGTTAATAACTCCTAAACAAAGCCGCAGGTGACATTGGTGCAAAGGAAAATGTCGCTTCAAATGATCCAAGGAACCTCCCATTTCCAGGACTTACACTTGGTCTGGGACACCCTGTATATATACAGGGTGTCCCAAAACCCCTTCAACTCCGGGAAATGGGAGGTTCCTTAGGTCATTTGAAGCAACATTTTCCTTTGCACCAATGTTAGCCGGGGCTTTGTTTAGGAGTTATTAACGAAAAACACGGACCAATCAGAGCGCGACCTAGACGCGCGATGGCACGTTCAGCCAGGCGCGCCGGGAGACGAGCGTGGTGTAACGCCGCGATGCCGCAACGAACAAGAGTTTCTTGAGATTATGTGAATCTTCCCCGATTTGGATGAGCTTTGGATATGTTGTCAAGACCATGATTCTGAACAACATTTCCTTTAGACTTTTTGACGGTCGCGGAAGAACTTTACTTGTCAATTCATATGGGTGGATCTTTTTACCCGACTTACGGCAACGTTACCCGAACGAGAGAAGAAGCAGAAACTGATTGTATTGAAAACTCACTTATTCAGCCGTAAATCCATTTGCTGCTTCGAAATGTGTGTCACTGGGTCACTCGGTGACAAACTGCACAGATGTCTTCAGGTACACGGCAGTACCGAAAGCCAAGGGACATACGGCCAGGTCGACGAACTGCACAGCCGGTGGTAGAAGGCCTAAGGGATGCGCGGTCAAGTCGACGATCCAGAATTTCACTTTCACTTTCGAATCGATAAATAATTCGTATGTTTATTTCACACAGATGCCTTGAAATTTTTCCACACTCACAATCACTGTTCACATTTGTCGACACATAGTTATACATTTTACATAAAGATCCGCAGTCTAGTGATTGGATTAAATAATCGTTTAAGTAGTTTAAGCAATTATTATTAGTGCATAACTATGTGTTGACAAATGTGAACAGTGATTGTGATTTATTTAATATAATTGAACTCTTCTAAAAGTAGAGCCCATCTGGCTACTCGCACGCACAAATCACGCTTCTTCATTGTTAGGGAAAACGCCTGACAATCCGTAATTATTTTAAAAGGAATACCTAACAAATAAACCCTAAATTTTCTAAGCGCTCTTATTATCGCTAATACCTCGAGCTCGTAACTCGTATATTTTTCTTCGCTGGGACTATTCTTCCAACTTGCATAATAAGTGGGATGGAACGCAAAACCAGACGCGTCGGTATGCAACTGTGTTTCAGCTTTTGCATTATACAGTTTCAATACGGGTTGAGAACTGAGTAGTAATTTCAAACTATCGAAAGCTCTTTCTTCCTCGAGACCAAAATAAAACGATGTGTTTTTCTTTAATAAATTTGTCAACAGACGTACTATGATCGAATATTGCGAGATAAATTTTCTAAAATATCCTGTCAATCCTAAGAAACTCTGTACACTCTTAACATTTGACGACTTTGGAAATTTCATAACCGCGCTAGTTTTGTGATCCGACGGTCGGATCGTCCCATTTTCTATAATATACCCTAAATACTCTATTCTCGTTTGAATAAACTGACACTTTTCCCAATTTATCATAAGCCCGTATTCGCTTGCAGTTGTTAAAACTATTTCTAAATTATGAAGACCGTCTTCGCAATCACGAGAGGGAACAACCAAATCATCCATATAGACCAACACCAGTCCCTTCGCTATTAATTCCTGAAATATCGCATTAATGTACCTCTGAAACACAGATGGAGAGTTGCACAATCCAAACGGAACACGTAGAAATTCGTATTGTCCATCTGGTGTCACAAATGCAGTGTATTTTCTCGAATTCTTTTCTATCTCCACGTGGAAAAATCCGTTCTTCAGATCTAGTGTACTAAAAATACGCGCGTCTTGTAATCGGTCTAAATGATCCTCGATAAGAGGAAGTGGATATCGGTCCTTTACTATTTTGTTGTTCAATCTCCTGTAGTCTACACAAAGCCTCGTGGAACCATTCTTTTTTTTCACTAAGACAATAGGACTCGCGTAGTCTGATTGTGACCGTTGGATAATCTTATTTTCTAACCATTCGTCTATTTGTGCATTCACTTCCTCCTTCTCAGGAGGAGATAATCTACGCGGTCGTTGATACACGGGAATATTATCGGTCAACACGATGTTCATTTTAATATCTAAATTCTGAACTTTATTAGGTGCGTACTTTTGTCTTAATTCTTCGATTCGCTTCCGATGATCAATGCTGCGGATATGTGAAAGATCTAATTCGCTATTCCTTTCGCAAGTGCTAATGTGAAAAACTTCCGGAACGGTAGACTCGCTAGAACTTTTATTTTCACAAATCATGTTTCTATTTTTCATTCGAACGTCCACCGTATTTAAGAAATCTGTGCCAATTAATACTCCGTATGGCAACAGTGTATCGGAAACAACATGCAATTTAATAGAATACATCGTACCATCAATTTCGATATCCGTCAAGAACTCGCCTAATGTACTATTATCGCTTGCGCCGACACCCTGGAAGTTAATTGTTTTTTCACTTAAACGCGGCGCGCCTATCTGTACATACTGTTTCGCACGGATTAAACTTAAATCGCTACCTGTGTCTATTAAAGCCGTTATCCCTTTAGACGCCATAACCACTTCCTTCTCGCTCTTGTTTCGTGGCCCTGTCACACTGCACACATTCACCGGCACTTTCGTTGTGCATTTCGATGCAAAATGACCATATTCTTGGCATTTGAAACACTTTACACCATTGTCTTTCGTGGGACACTCAGCACTTGGATGATTCCGGGAACCACACGTGAAACATCGTCGAATCCCACCTGATGTCTTCTGTGACTGCACCGGCATCTTCTTCTCTCCAGTGTACCTCGCCTTCGTTTTCGCATTCTTCTTCATGGTCTCGTATATCCTGAATTTTTCCTTTAATTCACGAATGCTTCCTGCGCCATACAAGATGGTTTTATTTATTTCTTCATCCTCAATACCATCAATGATATATTGAATGACCGCATCTGTTTCCACCTTTGCATGACTCGCAATATCAAGCATGCTGTATACATACTCTTGATATGTCTCATCGCGTTTTTTCTTCCGTTCCATTAATTTCTTGTGGACCATGCCACTATTCACCGTCTGCAAAAATTCTTCCTGAAGGGCTTCCTTAAAGCTAGCCCACGATCTATCACATTTCTCGTGTCTCATAAATATCTTAGCAGATCCCTTTAACAATCGCTTTGCATATATGATTTTCTGGACACTTGTCCACCCACATAATGCACTCGCGTCCTCAAATTCTTCCAACCATCGCATCGTCGAACCGATATCTCATCATCCCCAGTTGTTTGGGAACCCGGGACTAATTTAGGTTTAGGAGTGGACTGTATGGAAGACGAAAGGATCGGGTACAAACACAGAAGGGAGTCCGGATTGGGGAAGGATGTGGTAAGCGTGAGCGGGAAGAAGTAGACGAAGGAAAATGATATAGAGAGAGGTCGCATGTTGTTAACAAACCGTGATTTATTACATTGCAATCGCGTATACTATAACTGGTGCACAATCGAGTTAAGATAGACAGGTATCCCGAATGGCAGTCTATAGAGTTCCAAGAACTGGGCGCGAGATAAAACGTGTTAATCGGATGGCTGTTAGAACGAGTCTAATGAGCTGGGAATGCGAGCGATTAACGGTCGGTTTCGGGAGTCACGTGATCGCGCATCACGAACGCGATACCGGGAATCGCCAAAACACGGGCGTTGTGTACATCGGATTCGCAGGACGCGAATCCGAGGTACGGGTAACGCGGGGGGTCGGCTGAGGGCCGTATCGCTCGACATCGATATCTTAAACTACCTTATTTTCTATGTGCTTAATCCTAAACATACCGCCCGCCTTGGATTTCTGGAGAAATCCGAAATCAACGAAACCAGTGATACACAGGAGACGGTGACGCGAATTTAAAGATCGATTGCCGCCCGCCGTGAACGGTCGGCGAGGCAAGATCGAATGTATGAAAACAGCTGTTGTCAACACACGGGTGTCTCGCGAGTCGCGGGCTAGACAGATGCGTCGTTGCTTATATCTACTTATATACACTATATACATGTATTGCATCTGTTTACCGTTGAACCTCGGTACGGTTTACGGTACGGTATCAACTGGTCGCGCCTTGCCGCGCAGCGGACAAGGCGGCTCGGACGGAAGGTCGATCGGCAAAATACATAATTTTACGATGGGCCTCTTGTATTGGGATTGCGCGGTTTTTACCGTCACAACACGCACGATGCCATCATCGCCGGGATGACATTCGATGACGCGGCCGAGCTCCCATTTACACGGGGGGAGATTAGACTGCCGTAATAAAACTAATTGCCCGACAACAATATTGGGCTTTTGGGTTTGCCACTTAACGCGTTGTTGGAGACCCTGCATATAATCTTGCGACCATCGTCGCCAAAAACTTTCCGTCATTTGTTGGCATAATTGCCAACGCGAGAGACGTGCTTCTTTTAAATCGAGCAACGATGGATTGGGAACAGCCGTGAGGGCTGCCCCAATCAGAAAGTGCCCAGGCGTCAGTGCACAATAGTCGTCGAAGTTTTCCGATACTGCAGCTAGTGGACGCGAATTCAGACAAGCTTCGACCTGGCAAAGTAACGTCGCGAATTCTTCGAAAGTGAGTGTGTGGGCTCCAACAACTCGTTTAAGGTGGTACTTCACGCTACGCACGCCGGCCTCCCACAATCCTCCAAAATGAGGGGCGGAAGGTGGAGTGAAGTGCCACGTGACACGATCGAGCGCTAATCGATTGAGCGTCGTGGGATCGCGAGTTGCTGCCCGAAACGCGCTCGCGAGCTCACGATCGGCGCCCCTAAACGTTGTGCCGTTATCGGAATAAAGGGCACTGGGAATGCCGCGGCGAGAGCAAAAACGATTATACGCTGCAAGGAATGCAGCCGTCGAATAGTCACTTACGAGTTCTAAATGAACTGCCTTTACGACCATACAAATAAATAGCGCAATATACGATTTGCGAGAACGTTGAACGCGGCCGGGTGACGTACGAGTTTGAATCGGACCTACATAATCGAGACCGCAATGTACAAACGCTCGAGCCGAACGCGTAACTCGAAAGTCCGGTAATTCTCCCATCAATGCACTTTGCGGTGCAGCCTTTTCGCGTGCACACTTAACGCATTGATGCAGAACGTTTCGGACGGTGGGACGCGCTCGCAACATCCAATATTCTTGGCGGAGAATGCTCAGTGTCAGCTGCGATCCAGCATGGAGAGCTCGCAGATGCGCGTGAACAATTATTAGCGTCAATAAGGGATGGGATTTCAGTATAATCGGATGTTTTGCTCGTTCCGACAATTTGGCGTTTTTAAGGCGCCCGCCAACTCAAATTAGGTTGTCCTCGTCTACATATGGATTAAGGGAGAGGATACTGCTCCTTTTATTGAGAGGGCGATGGTGATGAAGCGCTTGCAGCTCTTCAGGAAAGAGCTCTTGCTGCATTTGTCGGAGCCAGAAGGTTTTTGCGAGTTGGACTTCCGACGCATTGAGGGCTGGACTTACGAAGTTCACTCCGGGCTGTTTTCGAATTCGGGCTACGAATCGAAAAATGTACGCAGTGACTTTCAACAATTTTGGCCAAGACGAGAAGCGATCACGGAGCTCCCATGGCGTACGAGCTGGACAAAGATTGACCGGAATGGTCGGACGTTCCTCGGTGATTGTGCCAGACGGAGCCTCGGGAATATTGCAAGGCCAATGTTCGGTTGAGAGTTTCAGCCACGAAGGGCCTGTCCACCAAAGGTCATGAGCCAGTAGTTGGGACGGAAGCAGGCCGCGAGATGCGCAGTCTGCGGGATTTTCCTCAGACGGTACGTGGCGCCAAATGGCATCGGGTAGGGTGGAATTGATTTGGACCACTCGATTTGCGACAAACGTTTTCCATTTTGACGCGGGTTGTCGAAGCCAACAAAGCGTGATAGTCGAGTCCGTCCAGCAATAAAACGGGACGTTCTCCGGCAGCTCGTGCAGTGATTGTCGAATGAAGACGACGAGATGAGTAAGGAGAAGGGCGGCCGAAAGTTCGAGCCGTGGAACAGTCAATGGTTTGACTGGAGCTACTTTCGATTTGGCGGCGAGTAGCGAGATGACGATTTGACCGGAAGAAGTCACGAGGCGCAGATACACTGCAGCAGCATACGCTAATGTGGACGCATCAGCGAAGCCATGCAATTGACAGGAGCTGATGTTTACATCCTGGTGCGTCCAGCGAGAAATTGAGAGAGAATTCAGCACTGGCAATTCTAAACGGTATCTCTCCCAGCGTTCGAGAAGAACCGGAGGAAGTGGGGAGTCCCAACTGCATTTCTGCACCCACAGCTGTTGCATGAGTATTTTTGCATACACTGTAGTGGGAGTGACCCATCCTAATGGGTCGAAAAGGCGAGCAATGTTTGACAGGACCGCTCGTTTGGTGCACACGGCATCAGACGGAAGCGTGACTTTGAAGCGGAATGCGTCGACTTCGGGACTCCACGCGACACCAAGGACCTTGACAGTGTCATCGGACTGCAAGATTTTCTCCTGGACTATTCCATGATCATGAGGACTAATATCAGCAAGCAAATGCGAAGCATTGCTTGTCCACTTATGCAGACGGAAATGTGCCTTGCTGAGCAGTGCAATCAATTGATTACGAGTCTCGATTAATGTCGATTCCTCGAACGCTCCAAAGACACAATCATCAACGTAGAGGTGGTGTTGAAGAACGCGCGTGGCTAAGGGGAATTGGGACCCTTCGTCCTCTATAAGTTGTTGTAGGACTCGAAGAGCGAGAAAGGGGGCCGGAGCGGTACCGTATGTCACGGTCAGCAGCTGATAGTGACCAATGGGCTCCGACGGAGACGACCGCCACAAGATACGCTGATAGTCAACGTCTTGTGGATCCACCAGTATTTGGCGGTACATTTTTGTGATATCGGACGTTAATACGTACCGATATTGTCGGCACCGAAGAATTATGGTCGGAAGATCGGTTTGGAGTTTGGGTCCGATCAACAAATGGTCATTCAACGAAGTTCCGTTGCTAGTGAGGCTGGACTCATTAAATACAACACGAAGGTGTGTTGTTGCGCTGCTATCGCGTATCACCGCGTGATGCGGAATATATACGGCGTGGGGGGCGTCGATACTCGACGGAGGGAGCTTACGCATATGCCCAAGTTGTAGGTACTCGCGTAAGAAGTCATCGTACTCGGCATAGAGTTTCGGTTTGGGTTGCAGTCGAAGTTCCTGTTTGGAGAGCATTCGTTCTGCAATTCGATAAGAGTGCCCGAGGTCGCTTGGAGGGTTCCGTTTGAAGGGTAAACGGACCACATAACGACCGGACGAATCACGTTTATGTGTGGTGCGAAAGTGATGTTCGCATTCTTGCTCTTCGTCTGTGAAATGTGAAGTAGTCGGTATCTCCTCAATCTCCCAGAAACGACGAAGGTCGAGATCAAGCGGATCGGACGGGGAGCAATGATAGATCGGGACGACTGGATAGGACGTGGACTTGGTCGAGCCGGCGGGTCCGGACAAAAACCATCCGAATATCGAATTTTGCGCGATTGGCTCGTACATGGATCCCGCGCGGAGTCCTTCCACTAATATAAAACCGTATAGGTCCGCTCCTATAATAAGGTCGATGGGATCGGAACTCGTCGGATTTTCGTCAGCAAGATCAAGGTCGCGCGTATGATGCCACGAGATCGACTGGTCACTTCGCTCAGGGACGTAGCGCGTTAATGACGTTAAAATCAACGCAGTGGTTGATAGAGTCGGCCCGGTTCCGCGCTTTGATGCGATCTCGATTGATGGGCTTTATCTCGAAGGGATCTGAGCTCGCTCGCGTCCGAAGCGTGCGGAAGAGAATAGAGCGTTTTCAAATGCTCTTGAATTAAGTCGCGCTTATTATCGAAACGCTGAACTAATGTATCCCACGCGATCTTAAAATTGGCGTCCGTAACCGGGAGATTACAGATAAGGTTTTCCGCGTCGCCTTTAACGCATGAATTAAGATGATGAAGTCGTTTAACGTCGGACAACGATTCATCATTAATAATAAGGGACGTGAACTTATCTCGGAAACTTTCCCACTTGGTGGGTTCTCCGGAGAACGTAGGTAGGCCGATGCGGGGAAGATCGCTGCGTGACTGGGCTGCGGCAGGCATCGTTGGAGCCGACGAGGCTGGACCGGACTTTTGCAGCTTGTCGATGTGGTCGGCAATGAAATCTGCGGCTACGTGGTACTCATCCTCGCAGAGGCTGAACTGCTCGTCTTTGAAATAGGCGACCTTTTCGGCTCCTTCGAGTCGTCGAAAGGCTTGGAGGCGCCGATCAATTTCCCGACATTGGGCATAGGCATCCTTCAGGAACTCCATGCGTTGTTGGAGTTTGGCCACGGTGAAGTTGTTCTGTCCTAGCTTCTTCACATTGGGAAGGACACGAACGAGAGATCTCATGGCGGCTTCCTGCTCCAACATCACGTCTTCAAATTTGGCGGCCATCTTTTCTTCGTCAAAACGTGCTCACTTTTCGCGATACACCAAGAGAAAATAATCCGGCTCGAAGGACCAGTTTGTTTGGGAACCCGGGACTAATTTAGGTTTAGGAGTGGACTGTATGGAAGACGAAAGGATCGGGTACAAACACAGAAGGGAGTCCGGATTGGGGAAGGATGTGGTAAGCGTGAGCGGGAAGAAGTAGACGAAGGAAAATGATATAGAGAGAGGTCGCACGTTGTTAACAAACCGTGATTTATTACGTTGCAATCGCGTATACTATAACTGGTGCACAATCGAGTTAAGACAGACAGGTATCCCGAATGGCAGTCTATAGAGTTCCAAGAACTGGGCGCGAGATAAAACGTGTTAATCGGATGGCTGTTAGAACGAGTCTAATGAGCTGGGAATGCGAGCGATTAACGGTCGGTTTCGGGAGTCACGTGATCGCGCATCACGAACGCGATACCGGGAATCGCCAAAACACGGGCGTTGTGTACATCGGATTCGCAGGACGCGAATCCGAGGTACGGGTAACGCGGGGGGTCGGCTGAGGGCCGTATCGCTCGACATCGATATCTTAAACTACCTTATTTTCTATGTGCTTAATCCTAAACACCAGTGAAGAAAGGAATTGATCCTTCGACATCTTTAAACGTTAACAACGTTCCGCACACATTCGTCTTCTTTACTCGTCCGCTGTGTCGTATCGTGACCTCATGGTCTTCGTCATTCGTGGTGCCGCCATCATATTTGCTCACATTCATCTTCTTTACTCGTTCGCTGTGTCGTATCGTAACCTCATGCTCTTCGTCATTGGTGGTGGTGCCGCCATCATATTCGCTGTCATCTTCATATTCGGCTTCCCAAGCCAGCGCGGCTTGAAGTCTCGCCACAAATTCAGCCTTGTTTCCAGATTTCTTCAGTTTCCGGATTCTTAACTCTTGCTTTAATTCGGCAATTGTCATACGTTCCAATGGGCGAGATGATTGGGGTCCGTCTGAGCCACCCACTACATCATCAGGTCCTTGGGAAGAAGCCATGGTTCTATAGGCACGTTAGAATGTACTTTACAATTCACACACGACCGAAAATTTCGCGAGCTATACACTGCTCTTCAGAATTCCCGCGGTGAAAGTCAGTTTGAATCCCGGACGAGCCCCCAAAGTTTGTGGGATAAAAATAACTGACTACGTGCAGGGAGAAATAAATAAAACAGTATATATATACATTAAAAATAAAGACAATCAAAACAGTTATACACAACGCGATTGACCGCACCTCGCAGGTCAAAACTCAACGTAATATGTACTCGTTACTCTTAACTCTGACCGCAACTAGCAGGCCGAAGTTGTCTCACGTGTGCTTTTCTCTCGACTGCCTCGTCGTTTTAAGAAAACGCGTCAAGCTCGCACTCTACGCACACACGCACATACACACAAACACACACAGACACACACATACAGTTCCTTAAAGCTAAACAGTCCAATGCTGTATCTTAACCTAAACAGCCGAAGAGTATCGGTCCTCGCCTGCGCCGAAATCACTCGACGGGGTGTCGTTTTCGTCTCGACGTTTCGACACGGTCCCGACGCCCGACATCCGACACCACAGATTGATAAGCCCACTGGAAACAGTATTGTGATGACTCGCTAATGTGTACAGTCTAAAAAACTAAATAGAATGGAAGATTATGGTATCATTCACACGCGCGAAGCATGCGCGATAAACAGCATGTGTATGGCGCGCTAAACACACACAACCACACAGAACTAAATACTATGTACATACCGGAACAATGTTATGAAACACTTGAAACCATACATTTTTCTGGTAAATAGAATTAAATGTACCACTCTAGTTTATACATACAGTTCTGTGGTTTACATTGAAAGACGTCCTGTTACGTACAGTTTGTAAATATTTAAATCTTATTTTCATTGCTATTTGATAGCACTTTTGAACAATTTTACATTGCTTATGGGTGCATTCTTCGTTTCTATATTGCTTTTAAATTTCTTTACTTGTAAAATGAACTAGTCAAGGTAGTATTGTATATCTATGTATATAATGATTTTAGCAAGCACTCTTTTTTGTTTTATAATTTTAGACGCATATTCGCCTTGAAATGTTAACTTCCTTAAAATAAAATTATTGTTATACTTTTATAATAAATAAGTTTTAGCATTGATCATTAGTGCATTGTCACATTGCAAGAAGAAATGTTACTATTATCTGCGTGTTTCGACTTCCACAGTTACTTTTTGGTGACACTCATGTTCGTTTTGGTCCATTCAAGTACAACCGTTTAGTGGCGCGTTACCCTATGGGCTACTTGGGCAAATGTCCGGGGCCCCAAGCAAAAGGGAACCCCGAACACAAACCGAGATAAAAATTCTACGTTTTTTTTATAAAGTTATTTAGTTGGGATCAGGGGCCCAGAAATTCTACTTTGCCCAAGGCCCCAACTAGTTATAACGCGCTACTGCAACCATTAACACTTTAAGCGATCCGCGTAAATCGAGAAAGTGGTCGGTACTATTTGTAAATAACAGCTTCTTATTTTTAAAAACGTAAACAGCTAGTAAGAGATATGGTACAAAATATACACAGGGTGTATATAGAACACCAAAAATGGTGTTCGCGGCTTTGTTAAGGAGTCATTAATGAAAAACCACGGACCAATCAGACCGCGACCTAGACGCGTGTTGGCACAATCGGACCGGCGCACAGTGGGTCAGAAACCGATCTTTTTGGACAAAAATCTGCCGACAACTCAGTTTTCCATCGATTCAATTGGAATTTTTTTTAAATGTTCGTGCAGAACTATACTTTGATGACATGCTACGCGAAAATCATTAACTGTTACAATCAAGAATCCTTATCTACAAAGCCCAATAACTCCGATACTTGATCCGCCCATACCATAAATTTACGTGGTCCAAACTTTCTTTAGAAAAGCCGAATCAGTTGCTGCAGTGACTGGATTAAACGCGGTTATTATCACAAGATTGCATAACATTCTTTAGGTAATTACATGTGACAAGAAAGCTGATTCTGTGAAATTCAAAGAATATTGTTCAGAGACGACTAAATTGTGCATTAAAATTTTTCCATGGTATAAACTACCTCCATCAGTTCATAAGGTACTGCAACATGGCAAAGTGAAGTACTTGCTACATTTGATTTGCCAATTGGTTTATATTCAGAAGAACCACAAGAGGCAAATAATAAAGTCTTCAGGAAATCACGACTGAAAACTCCCGAATGTGATGCCGCAATAAGACAAATATAGATATTATACGGCATATGTTATTATCATCCGATCCACTTATAAGCTCTCTAAGAATAAAGGACGGCAAGCACAAGGAAGTTCTTTCTCAAGAAGCGAAAATGCTGCTATTGGATCAATAAATTAATGGTAAGTCTCATAAGTGCCGAATGTAATTCTATTCTATTGGTAATAGTCAGGGCCAGATTTTCAGTTTAAAATTTTGCGGTTTTGGGGTAAGGGTTAAGAAGTGTTGGCAACTCAGCTGGGACATGCAAATTTATGGTATGGGCGGATCAAGTATCGGAGTTATTGGACTTTGTAGATAAGGATTCTTGATTGTGACAGTTAACGATTTTTGCGCAGCATGTCATCAAAGTATAGTTCTTCACGAACATTTAAAAAAAAATTCCAGTTGAATCGATGAAAAGCTGATTTTTCGGCAGATTTTTGTCCAAAAAGATCGGTTTCTAGCAGTTCACGCCTATTTCACCATTATTTTAACAATAAAGACCACATTAAATATGTCGTTGGATTCATCTTGGCGTCAGTTGTAACATTATTGAGTAAAAAATATATAGTTATAAATAAATAATTAAGGTGACCACAATTTTTTATCAAAAAAATTATTGACTTTTTTTGTATTGTAGAAGACTGTGTACTGATTACTCTTTGTAGGAAACATATTTTTGTCACACCACACGAATCGACACGAATGAGAACTTTATCCCTTGTCAAATATGAAAAACTTCGACGATTTTCCTTACAATTAGTAGACTAAATATTTTTTTTATAATAAATTATGAACAATAATGTTTAGTTCCTGGTACGTTCTCAACATAGATATACATACTTCATATAAAAAAAATTGGCCACTTAATCTTCGGTACAGAAGAACACCGTTATGAAGAAAAGGATTTTTTTCGGTGATAAATTGTATCTGAAAATGTTTGATTTTTGAACGCTTATTGTGACGAGAGTTTTTAATAACTGTAATTATTATTATCGTTTTCGAATGTAATGGACATTTAAGTAACATTGTACATTCGTTAAAAATCGATATGTGGACTTTGATTTTTTAGCTCATGAACAGCTAGCGCGTCGATCTGGCCCACTGTGCGGAGCGGCGTTTCATTGTTCATAATTTATTATAAAAAAAAATATTTAGTCAACTATGGAAAGTCGTAAAAGTTTTTCACCTTTGACAAGGGATAAAGTTGTCATTCGTGTCGATTCGTGTGTTCTAACAAAGTGGAACATTTTCGGCAAGATCTCCTCTGAAAGTCCATGCAAAATTCAGATCCCAACTAATCCCAAGTCCGAAGTTATGATATTCTAAAGCGTCACGTGACACGCGCACAGTGGGGAGTTCGATCGAAATCGTGGCCAAGATAGGAAGGAGTACTACAAGTTTTAATTCAAAATTGATACTATGAGGTTTTTCGGGTCGCTGGTTATAAATTTGATGTCAAAAGTACAAAAACAAAATGGCGGATGCCATATGCTTTACTTTCTGTTGTCTTTTTATTTTCTGTTCACTTTATTACCTGTAATATTAATCCCAACAAAAACATTCTGTAAACAGGAGCCAAGTTCTTATGGCCGTAAAAAGTTGTGAGATGAAACAAAATACGGCCAAGTTCGTTAGCTGAGAAATACCTCCTGCAATACTGAAAAAAGCGTTTGTAAAAATTAGTTTAAAAGAACGCTATTTAATTTTTAATGAATTACATGGAGGGCTAAATTATTCAAACTTGGCCGCTACCTAACACCTTTTATGGTCATTGGTTTAAAAAATAACGGCCAAGTTCGTTAGCTTAGAAATACCTCTTGCAATACTGAAAAAAGCGTTTGTAAAAATTAGTTAAAAAGAACGCTATTTAATATTTAAAGAGTCACATGGAGGGCAAAATTATTCAAACTTGGCCGCTACTCTTTAAACCAATGACCATAAAAGGTGTTAGGTGGCGGCCAAGTTTGAATAATTTAGCCCTCCATGTGACTCTTTAAATATTAAATAGCGTTCTTTTTAACTAATTTTTACAAACGCTTTTTTCAGTATTGCAAGAGGTATTTCTAAGCTAACGAACTTGGCCGTTATTTTTTAAACCAATGACCATAAAAGGTGTTAGGTAGCGGCCAAGTTTGAATAATTTAGCCCTCCATGTAATTCATTAAAAATTAAATAGCGTTCTTTTTAACTAATTTTTACAAACGCTTTTTTCAGTATTGCAAGAGGTATTTCTAATCTAACGAACTTGGCCGTTATTTTGTAAACCAATGACCATAAAAGGTGTTAGGTAGCGGCCAAGTTTGAATAATTTAGCCCTCCATGTAATTCATTAAAAATTAAATAGCGTTCTTTTAAACTAATTTTTACAAACGCTTTTTTCAGTATTGCAAGAGGTATTTCTCAGCTAACGAACTTGGCCGTATTTTGTTTCATCTCACGACTTTTTACGGCCATAACAACTTGGCTCCTGTTTACAGAATGTTTTTGTTGGGATTTCATCACTTTTTGTTGAAATTTCATCAATTATCAAGTTTATGGTTATTATTACTCTTATCCCTGATGTGCTTTAGGTTAAGCCTTTTGAAAATTTCGTTATTTTTTCGGTAGGACGCACCGTTTCCGAGATACAGCCATTTTTTAATTTTTATTTCTTTTCTTTTTTTCGAAAAATCGAAAGACCACATACGTCATGTGGTTGGGCATACCCGATATGCCTTCCGTACGGTTTTTCGAATATTTCGTTATTTTTGCGATAGGACGCACCGTTCCCGAGATGCAGCAATTTTTTAATTTAAAAAAAAAACAAAAGGCTACATACGTCATGTGGTTGGGCATACCCTACATGCTTTGGGTTAAGCCGTTTGAAAATTTCGTTATTTTTGCGGTAGGACGCACCGTTCCCGAGATACAGCCATTTTCTATATGTTCTATCCTACGTACCTATTTCGTAATGTTTTTTTTCAATACCACCCCTTTAAGGTGTAAAATTTCAAACTTTGACAATTATTCCTTCGATGGTTTGTTATGGTAGACCTGTGTGCCAAATTTCAAGCTTGTAGGTCAATGGGAAGTACCCAAAAGGTTTTGATGATCTGTCAGTCAGTCAGTCAGTCAGTCAGTCAGTCAGTCAGTCAGTCAGTCAGTCAGTCAGTCAGTCAGTCAGTGACAAATTTAACGATTTTTGAGGTCCTATATCTCGGAACCTATTAATGTTGGAAGATTAATGTTTTGTCAATATTGAGACATGATAGCATTTAACAACTGTACGAAATTACATCTCTCCATCTGCCTCCAGTGTCGAGTTATAAGCCTCTAAAAAACGGCTAAATTGTTTCGTGTAAAAGGTGGTAGTGCAAGAACTTGGCTGGTGCACTACCGTGCACTTAGATGTATTTTTTTGAACATTTGAATACAGGTAGTGTGTATCCAATTATAATTTTTATGTATTTTCTGTAAATTACAGTTTTTAAACCAATAACCAGTAATCTGTAAAAAATGTATTTCGATCATGAGTAGGTCTATTGTAGGTCTATAGTTACATTACGTTGTTTTACAAAAATATATGATATATATTATATGTAATATATTTGTTCGAGATTCAAAGTAAGAAGTTTACCGGTCGATGCGAGACACGGATAAACATCGCGCGACACTTGGTTTTTACGTCGAGTCAGCGGTGCGTAGAGCCCGCTGTTATTGTTTCAACGTTCGTAACGTCTCGCATCGACCGTAAATCACCTTACTTTGAATTTCGAAACAATCGATTCGATGAGCGATCCACGCCAATCGCGTGACACCACCTCGGCCGACGCGACGGTTATTTAGGGACCCTCCTGCGTCGGAGGAGTCATTCCTCGCGATACCTCACATGTAACCAGCATCCAAGTTTCTTTGTATTATCGCGCCTTGCTCGAACGACAAATAAAAGTGAATTGTCACCTTCAAGACTTTCAATTACTCAATCTATTCTCGCGAGTTTCCTCGTTCGTATCATTTTCCCGGTCTCTTGTCTCCGCGCGCCCAAATCTGGGCGATCCCGGCGCCCCGGCATTTCCATCTAAAGTCGAAGCCGAAACATTGGTCCTTCGAGCCGGATCGCGGAAAAGAGAACTGGGAGTATCTCGTGACCTGCAAGATTCTCGACCATGGCGGACGCACTCGCGGGTCAGCTCCAAACGAAACGAGGCATCGACAACGCCCTGGCCAACCTCCGGAAGCTGGGGAAGGAAAAGTGGACCAAAACGACGCTGAGAACGAGAATCGTCCATCTCCAGGAGCAGTGGCGGAAGTTCGATGCAGTCAACGCGCGCCTTCGCGCTGCCGCGTCGTCAGCGGACCAGGCTCAGATCCCATACTTTTCTGAGGACCAGTTCGAGCAAACGGAGGAAACCTATTTGGAGACCTTGTCCTTCATGACGACTCTGCTCGACAACTTGACCAGCGCCACAGTAAGTCCCACCTCAAACCCTAGCGCCGAAGTTTCAATGGCGGTACCGGCCGATCAACTTCCCCGTCTCGACTTGCCCGAATTCAATGGCCAGTACGCGGACTGGGAATCGTTTCGCGACCGTTTCATATCTCTCATAATTAAGAACGACACGCTTCACGATGTATCGCGCCTCCACTACCTTCTCTCTTCTCTCACGGGTAAAGCGCTCGCCTATATTAAACAGATTCCCGTCACCGAAAATAACTTTCAAATTGCATGGGCGACCTTGACCACGCGCTACCAAAATCCGCGACGTCTTGTAACCGCCCACCTTCAAAAATTGTACGATATTCCCGCACTTTCTCGCGAGTCGGCAGACGACCTCCTCGCACTTCGCGACAGCGTCTGCATCATCCGCGCGTCGCTCCAGAATCTCAACCGGAAGCCGGAAGATCTCTGGAACGATATTCTTGTCCATCTAGTATCCCAGAAGTTAGACGACACAACGCGACGGGCTTGGAAATTAAAAATCAGCGACGATGTCACGCCTCCGTCCTTCGACACGTTGTCCAATTTCATCGACTCCCGCGTGCGTGGACTTGAAGAATTCGCGGAGAGTGTGTCCACTAACTCCTCGATGCACCCTGTCGCGACCACCGAATCGATCGACGATACGTCGCATGTGCATGCCGTCACCGCGATCAAGCGACCATCTCCACCGTGTCCAGTGTGTCAAGCTCCTCATTTCTTCAGTGCATGCCCGAAATTCGCTGCGAAACACCCTCGCGACCGTCGCGAGCTCGTACATAAATTCAAGCGCTGCTTCAACTGTCTAAGCCATGCGCATCTCAGTCGGGATTGTACTAGCAAGTTTTCGTGTCGCCTGTGTCACCGACGACACCATTCGCTCCTACACGAAGACGAGATACCGGCGGAAAACCCTACTCCCCCTTCGGCCGTGAATTCTGAGGTGAACGCTCACCTCGTGTCCACCATCGCGGAACCGAGCACCACGGTATTGTTAGCCACCGCCCTCGTCAAGATAAGCGTTCCGTCCGGTCGTTGCGTGACCATCCGAGCCCTGATTGACCAAGGCTCTGAAACCAGCTTTATCACGGAAGCGATGGCGCATCTTCTGCGTGCGAAACGCACCCGCGTCACCACCTCGATCTCGGCTGTCGGTGGCATCCACGCCGGCACCGTGCGTCACGCGGTGCAGCTCCAAGTTGCTCACCGATCGTCCGCGACTCCCGCAATATCAACCATCGCGCTCGTGCTCCCTGCGCTTTCAACATACGCGCCGAAACGTATCCGAGATTCCCAAGCTCTAGCGCACCTCGCAAACTTAGAATGGGCCGACCCCGATCCGTCAAGCCGGGCCGAAATTCACCTCCTTCTGGGCGCGGACGTCTACCACAGCCTAATCCTTCACGGCGTGCGTAAAGGTCCCCACGGACTACCAGTAGCGCAAGAAACGGTATTTGGGTGGGTCATTTCCGGACCCATCGCGTGTCAGGCACCAGAGGCAGCTACCTCCAGCGCGACCCGTAGTCAACCTCTCGATTGCTCCACCATCACAATGCACCATTGCATTCACGACGACACTCTCTCCCACGAGCTCAAACGATTTTGGGAACTTGAAGAGATTCCCCGTCGCGCTCTCCTTACCCCGGACGGAGAACAGTGCGAGTCACACTTCCGCGCGCACACCACCCGCACTGCCGACGGTCGGTACGTGGTTCGTCTTCCGTTCCTAACTGGACCTCCCATAAATATCGGGAAATCACGCCCTTTAGCGGAACAAATCCACCGCTCGCTGCAGAGAAAATTCCACCGGCAGCCCACCCTCGCCTCGGAATATCAAGCGTTTCTTCACGAGTACGAGAAACTCGGCCATATGCGTCGCGCACCCCCTTCCTCCCCGTCGTCGACGCAATTTGTTTATTTACCCCATCACCCTGTGTTTCGCGAAGGCAGCGCGACGACGCACCTCCGCGTTGTGTTCAACGCGTCCAGCATTAGCTCGAACGGAACCTCCCTCAATGACCATCTGTTACCCGGTCCCAAGTTACAAGCTGATCTGTCCTCCGTCCTACTTCGGTGGCGTAATTTTCGGTACGTCTACACCGCCGATATCGCGAAGATGTATCGCCAAATCCTCATCGATGCCCGCGACCTCGACTATCAGAGGATTCTTTGGAAAGAATTCCCCAGCGACGAGCCCAACCCCTACCAGCTGCTAACCGTCACTTACGGAATGACCTGCGCTCCGTTCCTCGCCCTTCGAGTATTACAGCAACTCAGCGAGGACGAAGGCTCTCAATTTCCCCTAGCTCGTCCCATCCTACGATCTAACATTTACGTCGATGACGTATTATTCGGCGGCGACGATATCCCTTCTCTACGCCGATCTCGCGATCAGCTAAATGGTTTATTGCAACGCGGTCGTTTAAGACTCCGGAAATGGGCAAGCAACCATCCCGAACTCCTCACCGATATGGATCCGGCGGATCACGGCCTTGCGTGTTCGAAATTCCTCGCACCCGACGATGAGGTCAAAATTCTAGGAGTAAGTTGGAATCCGTCTCGCGACGCTTTCCAATTCCAAGTCTTGATTTCCGATACACCTCCCTCCACGAAACGGACGATTCTATCTACGATCGCGAAACTCTATGATCCTTTGGGCTGGGTCACCCCTGCCATCATTTCCGCCAAGATTCTCATTCAGGACCTATGGCGCCTTCGAATCGAGTGGGACACTCCGATATCCGGCCCCGCACTCGATCGCTGGACCGCGATCTATACTCGCCTACCGTCGCTCACTCAAGTACAAATTCCTCGATGAACCGGCTACTCTCCGTCCAACTCTCACATCGAGTTTCATGGATTCGCGGACGCATCCAACATAGCATACGCCGCCGTCATCTATGCTCGGTGCATCTCCACGACAGGCCAAATCACCCTATCACTACTCGCAGGCAAGTCCAAGGTCGCGCCCCTCACCCCTGTGACAGTTCCGCGTCTCGAGCTGCAAGCAGCCGCGCTCTTGGCGCGTCTCATGACATTCGTCCTTTCGTCGCTTCCGAACACCAGCGCCTCGTGTTTCTGTTGGACGGATTCAACCGTCGTGCTAGCATGGCTACATTCGCACCCATCCAAGTGGAAAACTTATGTGGCCAATCGCGTCGCGGATATCCAGACTCGACTTCCAAAAGCAGAGTGGCGGCATGTGCCTACCGCCGACAATCCAGCCGACTGCAGTTCCCGCGGTCTCCTGAGCGACGATCTCCTCAAACATCAGATGTGGTGGCACGGACCAAAATGGCTCGAACTCGACGCCTCCGCATGGCCATCTCAGGCACCCCTCCCGGAAAGTAACGATCTAACGGAAGTCAAAGCAGTGCACCACAACACGGTCCCCTCCTCAATCGAGTGGGACTTGGCCTCTCGATTCTCTAAATGGCCTAAACTCCTGCGAGTAACGGCCTATGTAATCAAGTTCGTCCGTCTCTGCCGTCGGGATTTCTCCGAGACCACTAATCAAAAGCCCGGTCAGGCGCTCGCGACCTCGGACGTCTCCCAAGCTAGGCTCTTTTGGATCAAGCGCCTCCAATTCGAGGCATTCCCCGAAGAACTTCGCGCGCTCCAACAAGCCCATGCGCCGTCGCCGAAGAGCCCTCTATTATCGCTCAGCCCATTCCTCGACGAGGATGGCATTATTCGGGTCGGAGGCCGATTGCAGCACACCTCCCTCGCCCACAGGGTAAAGCATCCGATTCTGCTTGCGCCGCATCCCCTCGTGCGCCTCCTCGTTGAGCAGATCCATGTCAGCACGCTGCACGGCGGCGTGCAACTCACGTTACACACCCTTCGCCAAAACTATTGGCTCCTCCGCGCCCGAAACATTGTGAAATCTGTCATCCACTCGTGCATCACATGCGTTCGGGAAAGAGCTGCCGTTCCCGAGCAAATCATGGGAAATTTACCTAAAGCCCGCGTATCCCCGCCAGCTCAAAGTTTCGCACACTGTGGTGTAGATTACGCCGGACCCTTCCAAGTCCGCGCCTCGGCCGGTCGCGGTATCACCTCGCGAAAAGCCTACATCGCATAGTTTATCTGCATGGCCACAAAAGCAATTCATCTGGAGCTAGCCGGCGATTACTCTACCCCCGCGTTTTTAAACGCCTACCTTCGATTTTGCTCCCGCCGTGGGCTGCCGGAAGCCGTTTACTCCGATAACGGAACTACTTTCGTAGGCGGGTGCCGTGAACTCGCCGCAGCGTATCGCGCCGCCGTAAGGGATCCGAATTTTTTAAATAAGACAGCCGCCGATGGCACGACGTGGCACTTCATCTAGGGATTGCAATCCCGCGATGCGGGATCCCGCGTCATTAGTCCAGTCAACGAAAAATCGTTGAGGAAAATGGAAGGAACACAATTTTTAATTTTGGGACTTTGTTTGGACTAGTTAGGAGGTAAACATACTAAAAGTCCCCACTCCTAGGAGGTGAGCGGGGTGCAGGGGGCACATAGTTTCCGAAATATAAGCAGAAACCCGAAAAAGGGATCTTCTACGTGCCCCCTGCACCCGCTCACCTCCTAGGAGTGGGGACTTTTAGTATGTTTACCTCCTAACTAGTCCAAACAAAGTCCCAAAGTTGAAAATTGTGTTCCTTCCATTTTCCTCTACGATTTTTCGTTGACTGGACTAATGACGCGGGATCCCGCATCGCGGGATTGCAATCCCTAACTTCATCCCCCCATCGGCGCCGCATTTCGGGGGTTTATGGGAGGCGGGGGTCAAGAGCGTGAAACATCACCTCCGTCGCATCCTTGGCGAGCGCATGCTAACTTTCGAAGAGTTCTCAACACTTCTCTGCGCGATCGAAGCCTGCTTAAACTCTCGCCCCCTCGCATCGCTCACCGATACCCTCGACGACTACGAGGTCCTCACACCCGGGCATTTCCTCGTGGGATCGACACTCACGGTACCGCCAGAGCTCTCATATCTAGAAATTGGCGAAAACCGACTTTCCCGTTGGCAGCTAATTCGTCACACAGCAGAACGCTTCTGGAGGCTGTGGCAGGACGATTATATAAACACCCTGCAACAGCGCGGCAAGTGGCGGAAGCCGTACCCTCCCATCTCCACAGGGCAACTCATCCTTCTTAGGAACCCCACACTCCCCCCATGCAAGTGGGAACTTGGTCGTGTAATCCAGTTGCATCCCGGCGACGACGGTCACACTCGAGTCGTCACCGTCAAAACGGCAACGGCAACGCTAAAGCGACCTTTAGTGAAATTATGTTTATTACCCGTCCAAAGCGCATCGTCCACCCCATAGACGCAGCTCCGTTCGACCGTCGTCGCGCGTGTTCGTTCCGGGTCCCGTCTCCCTCGCTCCCCGCGCGCGAGTCAAACGATGCGATCTGATGCGTCCCGTCACGGCGGGCGGCGCTCCCCATTGGTTTCCACGATCAACGTCAAAATCGCGCTTCTCAGAAACCGTTGCGACAAATAAAGCGAATCCGGCGACAGCGAGTCGCCTCTCGGGCGTGCGCTTCTGGTTCTAGCGTTAGTGACCATTGTACAACGCATTCCCTTTACTGTGAAGTCTCGCGGCTGTGCGAGGCCCGACCTTCGTAGTCATAGTGCGTGCGTGAAAGGCGTGCTTTGTTTCGAAACTGTGTTTCGAGGCGGGCGGTATGTTCGAGATTCAAAGTAAGAAGTTTACCGGTCGATGCGAGACACGGATAAACACCGCGCGACACTTGGTTTTTACGTCGAGTCAGCGGTGCGTAGAGCCCGCTGTTATTGTTTCAACGTTCGTAACGTCTCGCATCGACCGTAAATCACCTTACTTTGAATTTCGAAACAATCGATTCGATGAGCGATCCACGCCAATCGCGTGACACCACCTCGGCCGACGCGACGGTTATTTAGAGACCCTCCTGCGTCGGAGGAGTCATTCCTCGCGATACCTCACATGTAACCAGCATCCAAGTTTCTTTGTATTATCGCGCCTTGCTCGAACGACAAATAAAAGTGAATTGTCACCTTCAAGACTTTCAATTACTCAATCTATTCTCGCGAGTTTCCTCGTTCGTATCATTTTCCCGGTCTCTTGTCTCCGCGCGCCCAAATCTGGGCGATCCCGGCGCCCCGGCATTTCCATCTAAAGTCGAAGCCGAAACAATATTTGTAATAAAAATGTTATTATCTTTGTTAATCAGAATTATTGTATAGATTTTTCTGTGTGGTTGTTTATGGATTATATAATAGTTATTAGTAACATTGTAAAATATAATACTTATTATTGTTTGTGAATATTTGTAATTTTTTAAATAAGGCAGTAATAACAGATTTTTGTTACTTCATTAAATGTCATAAAATTCATTCCTTCATTCAAACACACTCTCGTTTGAAAGCCTGAACAGCCAGTTTTCAAATATTATTAATTATTCACACGAGTTTTCAGATATTTCCGGTGGTGTGACAAAAAAATGTTTCCTACAAAAAGTAATCAGTATACAGTCTTCTACTGTTACGGATGACGAACAGGTGTTCAATATCATCTCTGGCAGGAACCGTCCTAGATAAACGAACAGAGCTACCCTAGATAAATCTACATAACTGTTTAGGTTACTGTTGAGGATTGCTCGTGGTCGATCAGTCCCGAGCTTCCCGTATACTTGCACGTAGTGTGCCAACTAATTTTGTTCGTCTCGAAGGACCACTCCCCACAAAGGGAAGAACTAAGTTGAAATGCGTTGTAAACAGTGTACTTTATTGCTAAGCTAAGTGAGAATTCGACTGCCGCTACAAGGTTTCTAGAGAGAGGTGCTACTAAATCAACAGTCGGGAAGAATCTGAGAAAATCTTGATGTATCTTCCTCGTGTTCGCCTCGTCCTGAAGTTTGTCTCCTTCCAGCTTCCTTTTCCTTGGCCAATAGGAAAATTGGGATCCTTCAGCTGGACGTTGATTAGTCGGGTGGCCCGTCTTCGATTGCAGTTCGATGGTAATTCGTGGTGGAGGTGCCTCAATAGTGCGCGCACGAGAGAGGGGTACACACGAGGGCGAAAGCCCGCCAAAACAAGGGTCGTGGGACCGAGCGAGAGAGAGGTCCGAGGGAGTCCCAAGAGGTCCTTGACTGAGAATTACGACTTCCTGTCCTCGACCGATTCGAGACTTTGACTGTCTATTTATGAGAAATTGGAGAAGCTCCTCCAAGAGGTTGCGTGACTTTACCCAAATTCCTCGATTAGTCTCGCCCATCTGGTTTCATCAAGGAACTCCGTGGAAACCTCTTGTTTCCCTACTTATGCTAAGCCTAAGCGCTTACATATCTCTAAACAGTTACTTTAGGGCCCAAACGTACGCACGACCAACTGGTTGTTAACAAAATACGAATGTTCACTTGAAGGGTACTGACAAGTACCACCTGTCATTGCAGAGCTATACCGGGTGGTTCACGAGAAACAGGCCACCTAAATAGCTCCGTTAGGATTAGAGATAGAAGAAAATGTTAGAGAGAAAAGTTGTACTGTTAAAGGGGGCAAATATGGTGATATAAAAAAATGTTCCGATTATAGTCGTTTTCAAGGTCTTCTGAAGGTCTTCTTATATAAGCCCTTCCATTTCTACTCTCGTGGGCCAGTACTGTCGTAATCACGAATCGTGTCGCGTCGTGCTGCATCTCGGAAGTCAACTACCAGTGAGATCGGGCTAAAGTTCCCTTCGAATCAAGTTTAACCTTATAGATTCTGCGAGTTCGGTGTAAAATCTATTAGGCAGTGATAAGGTTACTCCGAGACCCCCGCATTGCCAGCGCGTCAACACCGTGCATCTTATTGTTAGTTTAGGTAATATCATCTTTCAATTCTTTCTATCCTAAATTCAATCCATTCGCGACAATTACACAATTGTAATACGAATTCTTATAGTCAGAATATATTTGTGTTCTTTGATAATTAACGCAAATTCATTAAACCCATAATTGTTGTCCAATATCCTAATCAAGTAATTGAACGTCCCCACACGATACAATCTTACCGCTCGGATTGTATCAATTAAATTATATTAGTTACGAGGCTTCCTAATTATCCTAGCGACTCCCTGATTTCGCATCAGGTTCGTTTGCGACATTCCAATTGTCCAAACAGAGACTTATCCAACCTAGCGGCTCCCCAATTTCGTATTGGGTTCGTCCGCGTCGTTATACAACCTCCTAGCAGCTCCCTGATTTCGTATCGGGTTCGTCTGCGCGTCGTTCCTAGTGACTCCCCAATTTCGCATTGGGTTCGTCCGCGTACCTTGACTAACAAATTGATACCATATTCCTAGGGTAACAACCCTTCGCCGGCCACTCGTGCTGTTCGCGGCCCTGGCTCGTAACACTACAAATCTCAGTACAAAAAAATTCAATATTTTTTTTTTTATTAAAAAATTGTGGTCACCTTGATTATTTATTTATAACTATATATTTTATACTCAATAGTGTTATAGCTGACGCCAAGACGAATCCAACGACATATTTAATTTCGTTTTTATGTTTTGAAATAATGGTGAAATAGGCGTGAACAGCTAGAACGACGATGTGACTCACTGTGCGGAGCACAGTGGGGTATTTGGCCTGAAAAAGTGGAAAAAACTATTTCAGCGTTATTTGTAGGCTCAAGGTTACAATATTATATATCGTTGGATTCGTCTTAAGATCAGCTACAACATTATGAAATCCAAAATACATTTTAGTATTTAAAAAATCAAATTTACCTCAATTTTTTGAAAAAAAGTTTTTTTTTTAACTTTCATATATTGAAATTTGTAGACGTCCGAATACTGTTCCTCTTTTGTTGGAAACATTTTTTTCTCAGATTATCGAGAACCCCTGGAAAAGCGAGGCGGTAGTGGAATATTTGCACTATTATAACTTGAAAAATATTTAAGAAAAAAATATTTTATTATAGCGTTTTGGAAAGCTCTGAAAACAAGCTACAAGAGTATGCAATAAAAAATAGGGGTTTCTATTTGAGGAATTGAAGATGACCTTCACGTAATTTTCAAACGACCATCCAAGGTCAAATCAATGACACCATTTCGAAACCATACAACTTTTGTCTGAAACATTTTTCTCCAAAATGCTTAATTTCCAAGATATACGTCTGTTTCACTTTAAATGAGTCACCCGGTATATTATTCTCGCTGTTTCTTCAAAGATGGCAGTAGCAGTACCCCGTTCGTGAAATTTCGAATTATAACACACATGCAAGGCAGTAGTGTATCCACCGACGAGATACTATTAAAGACTGCCAGCCCCTGTGTTATTCCGCGGGACGGGTAACCGGGCGCAACGGGCGCGGGGATAACGAGAAAGTTACAGTGATCTGATATACCACATCGCTAAAAGTTCTAAATAGTGCCAAAATAGTGCCAAAACATCGTCCGAAATATGGCGGAGAATGTAACATTTAATAATAATCGATATGGTTTCGTGATAATTCGCATTCTCACCGATGCATCGCGATGAGAATCTCCTCAGTGGTCTTCTTTACCGACAAAATGCTGTCGTTGGCCTTCTGTTTCTCTGGATGGAGCCAGAATATATCCTAGAGGGCGTAAGAAATACCGAAAAATTCGAGTCCCGCCAACTCCCATAAGGCTGGCAGTCTTTAATAGTATCTCGTCGGTGGTGTATCTAACCTTAAATTTCAGTGTATGGTAGTTCACTTTAGTGTAAACAAAGTAATTTTTTCTTAGTTCTGAAAATGTGTCTACTTTTGTGCCAAATAAAGTGTATTTGCGGGGAATTTTATTGCACTACTTTATTCAAAAGAAATCTGCAGCTGAAGCACATAGAATTCTTGTTGAGACTTATGGTGACAATGCTTTGTCGGATACGACATGCAGAGACTGGTTTCGACGCTTCAAAAATAATGATTTTGAACTTGAGGATAAAGAACGTTCTGGCGCACCGAAAAAATTTGAAGACGAAAAGTTGGAGGAATTACTCGATCAAGACCGATGTCAGACGCTAGCAGAACTTGAAAAAACATTACAAGTAGATGAGTCAACTGTTTCAAAACGTTTAAAAGTTTTAGGAATGATCCAGAAGCAAGGACATTGGGTACCGTATGAATTGAAGCCGAGAGACGTCGAACGGCGTTTTCTCACGTGTGTACTACTGCTTCAACGGCAGAAAAGAAAAGGTTTTTTGCACCGCATCGTGACTGGCGATGAAAAGTGGATACACTACGATAATCCAAAGCGTAGAAATTCGTGGGGTAAGCCCGGCCATGCATCAACATCGTCTGCAAAACCAAATATCCATGGTTCGAAGCTTCTTCTCTGTATTTGGTGGGATCAGCAGGGTGTAATTTATAATGAGCTGCTCAAACCGAATGAGACTATCACGGGGGAGCGCTATCGACTTCAATTGATGCGTTTAAGTCGAGCCTTAAAAGAAAAACGGCCGCTATACGAGCAGAGACACGACAAAGTGATTTTGCTACATGACAACGCTCGGCCTCATGTTGCAAAACCAGTGAAAACCTACCTGGAAACGCCTACCCCACCCGCCGTATTCACCTGACATAGCCCCTTCTGATTTTCACCTATTCCGTTCGATGGCACATGGCCTAGCTGACCAGCGCATTCATTCTTATGAAGAAGCTAAAACATGGATCGATTCTTGGATAGCCTCAAAAGACATGTCGTTTTTCCGACGCGGAATTCATATACTACCAGAAAGATGGGAGAAAGTGGTCGCTAGTGATGGGCAATACTTTGAATGAAATGTTTTTGTTCCTTATAATTTAAATAAAGCTTTTATTTTGTAAAAGAAACAGCGAGAACTTATTCAAGGTCCTATATAAGAACATTTGAAAATCATTACCATTAATTTTCTTCCGAAAATACATCAGAAATTCCTTCCTCGGATAATGTTTCTTTTACCACGTTTTTCATTTGAGGCCAAGCGTAGCCGAACGTGCGGGCGTACGCGAAACGCTGCTAAACGCTTAATATATTCGGATTTAAACTTTCTTGGCTTATAATCACGAATCTTTACCGAATGTAATGACACCAAAAAGAGCACGCAATCTCGCGCAATACTATAACAAAATTGTCAATAAAATTTTGTAATCTTTAAAAAGCTTACAGAATGATTGGTAATATTCAAATATTAATAACTATACTAATTTAGATGATAACACAAAATAAAATCTATGCGTAAGTGCTCTGCATACCTACCTGAACAACTTTTGTAATACAAGAATTTACAGAATTTTCCTTCAAACACTTGAAAATCGCCAATGATCAGTCGCTGTCTTAGAGACTGTTTAAGAACGCAAAGCGCTCCTTAAAATCTCTCGACTTTCGATGAAGTTTAGTACTTCACGGGTGTACAAATAGACAAAACAATATTGCAGCCTTATTCTTCAGACCTTTAACTACAACAAACAACAAAAATTTTATGCCATACGCTAAAATTTAGAAATCGACTTTTTTCCACTTTTTCGGGCCAAATACCCCACTGTGCGGCGCGGCGCGGCGGTGTACTTGAAAAGGTTGCTATAGCAATAGCAGACAAAAAACGCGCACGTGTTCATTGCATATAATACAAAATACAAGAAATAAGAGAAGACCAAAAACTATTTATTTGATTTCCACCTCACACAATCTAAATAATAAATAATCATATATTTGCAAATAAGAAATAATAAATAGATCACTTTTGGAATTATTTAAATTACTTTTATTTAAATAAAAAGTTTAGTTATTATTAACTTCCCGATTTTATAGGGAAGTTACTGTAATGAACCCGAAAATCGAAAATCGATTTTTTAGCAGATCTTCACGTTTCATGGTCTCATTGGAGTCATTTTAGACTATTTTCAGCAAAATGTTCGTATGTGTGTGTGTGTGCGCGTGTGCGTGTGCGTGTGCGTGTGTGTGTTATCACATTTTTCGTTAACGTTTTCAGAAAAAGTTACAACGCGATCAGGATTATGAATGATGCAATCGATGTGCCCCGCTGTAACTTAGAGCTGATTAGATTTTGGTCCATTTTGGTCAAGTAGTTTTTTAGTTTTTTTAGTTTTTTTCGAAAGAAGTTCATTCAACAATGCAATTTATACGAGAGAACGGAAAGTTTCCACCGAAGAAACAAACGTAATTACACAAAAAATTTTTCAATTTTTTTTTGTACCTTGTAATGATGTTTCCGCTTACAATAATCCAAAATTATCCCAATGCAAGAGTGAGTTAATCATCTCTACACCCGAGAATACACATTTCAAAGAATATCGATGAAAGTACAAAAAAAAATTTATATTACAATCTTTAAAAAAACAATCAGTTCAAAACGAATTATTAACTGAGATTAAATTGAAAATTAATATAAACTATATGATAATTATTAATAACATTTGTAACAACCTGGTTTCGTCGTCACGTCGGAGACTTCCACTTCGTCCTTATAGCTCGCCGCTCCAGAGTCCGATGTTCGACGAGAGGAAAAATGTCGATGGGGAACTGGACGTGGTACGCGGGTTTCGAAATAACGAGACAGGCGGTTTCACTGACATGCTCGCTGCCGGCGAGTTCGCGAACGCGGGTTTTCGGAATTCGGTCTTCGCGAACGTTCACTCGGTAACCGCGACTTTCGGATACGGATGCGCGTAATTTTCTCGGGCGCGCACGTCGCGGTTTTCAGCTACGAAACGCGTTACTTTCTCGAACGCGGCTCGAACGGGTTTCGAGACAGGTAAACGGGAGAATCAGGACGGTCAGGAAAACCCTGCCCGAGTCAAGTCGGTCGGATATGCGACGTGGCGGTTCGCCATACGCCATAATCCTCTCGGGCGGTTCTACGGCGACGAGTGATGGTTCATCGTGCTCGTCGTTCGTTCTTGTCGGCGGTACGCCATAACAAGCTCGCTGGTGGTACACCTTGGCGAAAAAGAGTGACGGTACGTCGTGCTCTGACTATGCTACAGGAACAGGACGTTTTCGGGAAGAGAGGAGGGCTCCCTGCCTGAGTCGTGTCGGTCGGATTTCAACGTGGTGGTTCACCGTGCGTTTACGTCCTCTCAGGCGGTTCTACGGCGACGAGTGATGGTTCATCGTGCTCGTCGCTCGTTCTTGTCGGCGGTACGCCTTAACAAGGTGGCTGGTGGTACACCTTGGCCCTTCAGAGTGGCGGTACGCCGTACTCTACTGCGGTGGAACGTAGTTCGTCACCGGCGGAATGCCTCCATGGAACAGGAACACTGGTTAACAAGATGGCGGTACGCCGTATTCTGTTCGGTGGAACGTGGTTCTTCACCGGAAGGGATACTTACAGGAATACTAATGGGAACGATCCGCTCTGAGTCTCGTCTCAGCTAAGAAGGCCCTCCCGGGGTCGCGTAGCGGCTTTTATAGATGCGATGCTGGACTTCGCGAATGTTCTCGACGTTTCTCATACGCGTGGGGGAAACACTGTCGACTCGTTCCCATCGGTATGTGCTTCGTGGCGCGGTGGTCACGCGGCGCGGGGCGCGTATCGGTGGTGCGCGCCGGTTCGGTTCGGTCTAGTTCGGTTCGGTTTGGCTCGATTCGGCGCGCCTTGATACCCGGTTCTGCTAGTAACAGGCCTGCCCGGTGCAGGTCTGTTACACCCCCCTCCTCCTTCGGAAAAAAGACGAGCGCGCGGCAGCGAGACTTTTTTATTAAACCAAAAATACTGAACTGGTAATCACAGAACTTAACAAACCATCTTATTGGTATATACATCTCGCAGGTACTCGTTTGTAACAATAACGTTATTCTCTAACTTATGGTTTACGTACAAAAATACTCTTTGGTCCCCGGTATCCCTCGGTAACCTGCTCTAAATTTAATCCTAACGTAAATAATACCCTATTGCTAGCAAGTGACAGGCAACAAAAATACAATGCCTCGGAGGCAAAAGAGGAAAGTGAAAAAAAACGCGTACAACGTGTGTATGGCGGAGACTCGACTGCAAGGGAAGTGTCCCCGCTTTGCAAATAACAAAAATTAACATGATTTTTACACTTTTCCCGGTCTATGCGGAGTTCGCAATGCCGGGAACACAGTGTGTGCACTTCATGAGAGCCGGCTCTTAAACTACTACTATACCTACCGCGTCAGTGGAAAAGAAAACTAATCTAACGTCCTTAACCTACCGCATCCCGGTATGGGGTTTAGGGTCGCGGTGCGCGTTACCCCTTCTTCCAGCCGGCGCGTCCCGGTACGGGTTTGTGAGGCCGCGGTACGCGATGCCTCCTCCTGGTCTGGCACATCCCGGTACGGGTTTTCAAGGCCGCGGAACGCGTTACCTTTCTGTGCATAGGCGCATCCCGGTACGGGGTTAGAAGTCGCGGTACGCGTTACCTCTTACAAGCTCCCTTGACTGGCCGGTGCTGGTGTCCGCCGCTGGCATCGTTGAAAATGCAGCTTCCACCGCTCGTCCCCCAATTCCGCCAGGAATTGCTTGGTAGCGATGAGCGTCACCGGTACTTCCACCCGGCGTCCGGTCGGCAGTTGGGACCACCGCATCTCCCCGTTTCTGTGACGGCCCTGATACCGGATGGGCGATAGGGCCCTTGGCGCCCGTTGCCAGGGTGTCACCGGGTGGCCATTGTTCCCTGGCCTCTCTTCCGTTGGGACCTCCGGGAAGGTGGTTCCGGCTGGCGGCTGGTAGTGCCGGCTCCTCCGCGTGTCCCTCCTCCCGCTGCCCTGCGTGGCGGTAGTCTCCAGCGGTGTTGGCGGTGGTAGTGCCGCTCCTCGTCGCCACTCGGAGACAGGCCATTTCTCCGAGTTCGGCCTGTACGCCTGCCGAGGGTGGCGAAGCGGTGGCATTCTGGGTGCCACGGAGAGGCGCTCCAGCTCGCGCCAAATCGGGACCGGGAGGTCTACTGGGCCCGGTGGCAGCTTCCTTGGGTCCGGCCTCGTGCGGATCGTCGCTGGTCTGCCGTCTCGTGCCCCGAACAACGGGCCCTCCCGGGTCGGCGGTGGTGCCTCGACCGGGAGTGCCGGTGGTGGCGGCGGCGGTGCCTTCCGACCAATGTGTCAGCGGCGGTGGGGCGGAGCTGCGACTTCTCTTTGCCGGCCTCGCGTCTGGCTTCCCCTTCTTCCTGGGCTCGGTCGGTGGCCACCACGACGATGTGTTCGGTGGTGCGGGCAGGTTCTAGCACCCGGTGCTCCTCGATTGTGAGGGTCTTGTCCGACCCTACTGATGAGCCGCTCGCATCTGAGTCCGACCGCGGTCGGATCTGCCCCCGTACCTTCGTCGGCCACCAGGGGACTGGCCGTATTGCCCGGGTGTCGTCAGTCATCCTGGCCTGGTCGTCGCCGGGTGCGCCAGTGAAGCCGACCGTTGCCGGAGTGCTACCCCTCTGCGGTCGTGTCGAGGATACGACCGGCCTTGGTCGCGTGGCGTTCCTGGTCGTCATTGCTTCCAGGTTTGGCGTCTCGGTGTCGGTGATCACTGTGGCTGGGATCGCCACTGGTGCCGCGTGTATTGACGTCGTGGCCACGACTGGCAGTGTCGGGGCCACGTCCGGTACCGCCGGCGCCGCCAGGGGTGGCATTGGCGCCTCATTGGGCGGCGCCCGGCCTGGAACCGGCTGTGCTGGTGCCGCGTCGGTCGTCGTCTGGTCCGTGTCCTGTGGCGGCTGGGCTGCGACCGGCGGCGTCGGGGTTGCAACCGGCGACGTCTGGGCAGCATCCGGCGGTGCTATGTTTTCGTCCAGCGTCATTGGCTGCGGAGCCAGGTGCTCCGGGGTGGCTGGCGTCCGCGGACGGTTGTCGTCGTCTCCGCGTACAGCGCGTGTAACTCCGCATAGAAGTCATCCTCCATGGCTTTTGGCTGCTGCGTCCTTCCGTGTGCTGGCTTAGGACAAAAATCAACACTCTCTATTACTCCCCTTGGTCGACCGCGTCGGCGTGTGGTCGGGGTGGCCGTGGTGACATCCGTCGGCGCCCCGTTCTGCTCCGCGGAGGCAGGTGGCCGTGGGCTATCACCGGCTCCCCCATCGTGACCTTCTGGGCCCCCCATCGGGTTCAGTCTCGGGTTTGAGGTCCTGCACGTGAATGTGCCGAATCCAGCGCCGGCTTGTGTCGCGTAAGTCAACGATTACTGGCGACACAATTCGGCTGACTGTATAAGGGCCGCTGTATTTCGGCGCTAGTTTGGCTGCAATACCCGCTCCCTTATCGGACAAAGTGTGTTCCTTTTTCCACACCGTGTCTCCGACCGCCGGTCTCCACTCTCTTCGGCGTAGGTTATAGTTTGCTATTATATTATAGTAGGCTATAGTTGTAGGTTATGGTTGCGCCAGGTGAAATCTGGCTAGCTCCTGTGCGTCTTTGAGGTTCTTCCAGCGTTGTTGCGGCGGCGTCGCTGTTTCATCGGGCGCCGGTTGTCCTGGAATCCGCAATTCTCGCCCCTGGTTCAGGTAAGCTGGGCTGTAGCCGGTGGCGTCGTGTCGGGCCGTGTTGATGGCGAACCGGGCCTCGTCCAGCTTCTCGTCCCACCGATTGTGGTGGTTTCCGGTGTACTGTGCCATCATCGTTTTTACTACCCTGTTCGCCCGTTCCACTGGGTTGCAGTGCGGAGCGGACGACGGGGTTCTCCGGTGTTCGATGCCCGCGGCCCGTAGGAGTGCCGTAAACGGTTCGCCTATGAATTGTCGGCCGTTGTCCGAGATGATGACTCTCGGTGCCCCGTGGCGTAGTATGACGTCCTTTTGTACGGCGGCGGCGACTGCGGTACTGGTGGCTTTCCGGAGAGCTGTGAGCTCGATCCATTTTGAAAAACGGTCCATGGCGACGAGTAGCCATATATGACCTCGTCTGGATCGAGGTAACGGTCCTACTAAGTCGATTGAGACTGTATGCCATGGTTGCGTCCCAGGGTTGGCATGCAATTTCCCCGGAGGTGGTTGTGGAGGAACTTTATACTGTTGACAGTTGGAGCAGTTGCGAACGTAGCGAGCAATCTCGCGAAACATTCCTGGCCAATGGAATCGCTGCGCGATTCGAACGCTTGTTTTCGCGATTCCAAGGTGTCCAGCTGTAGGGTCGTCATGGAATTTCCTCAAAATCTCTTCTCTCTCGTTAGCTGGGACGCATCTTTTCCATGCGTTACCTGGCTCAGGCTCGTTGTAATCGAGCTGGTGTGGTATCCGTCGGTGTAACTTCCCTTCTCGGATTTGAAATTCTGGAACAGATGCCGGATCCTGCTGTACTGCCTTTGTTTTCTTCTCGTACCATAAGTCAGGGCGTTTCGCTATTCGGAGTAGATGTACGTCTGGTGTAGGCTCACTGCGTGAAAGTGCATCTGCGGCTTGATTCAATTTTCCTGGACGGTATTTGACTTCAAAGTCGTACTGTTCCAGCTCAACAGCCCATCTGGCGAGTCTTCCGGTGGGATTGTCGATTTGTTGTAGCCATCGCAATGCCTGATGGTCCGTGACTACAATGAAATGTAGCCTTCAAGGTAAGGCTTCATCTTTCGTATGCCCCATACTACTGCAAGACATTCTTTTTCTGTAGCACCGTAATTGCGTTCGGTAGTGCTCAGTGTATGACTGGCATATGCGATGACCCTTTCCTCTTCATCTCTTGGCCTTGTGTTAATACGATTCCTAGACCATGATTGCTGGCGTTTGTTTGCAAAGTAAACGGTTTTCCGAAATCTGGGCATGCCAATACGGGTGCGGTGATTAGTTTTTCCTTCATTGTTCTGAAGGCGCTTTCTTCGGCTTCCGTCCAACGCCATTTTGCATTTTTCCGGGTGAGCTAAGTGAGTGGCTCCATTATTTCTGCGAAGTTTGGTATGAATCGGCGATACCATGATGCCATACCGTGAAAACGTCGTACTTCGCGTATTGTTTTTGGTGCAATTATTCTGGCGATTGCGCTGGTCTTTTCAGGATCGGTCCGGATTCCCTGTTGATCGATAATGTGCCCCAGGTACCGGAGGCTGCTGACGCAAAACTTGCATTTATCTGGATTTAATCGAAGGCCGGCCTCTCGGAGTCGTTGAAAGACTATCCGTAGGTGCTGTTGATGTTCCTCGATTGTCTGGCTGGCGATAATGATATCGTCGAGATACGAAAAAGCATGTGGCTCTAGCTCTGGACCGATTACTCGATCGAGTAGTCTCTGGAATATTGCAGGCGCTGAATGTAATCCGAATGGCATCACTCGAAATTGAAAAAGCCCTCTTCCGGGAACCGTGAAAGCGGTGAGTGGTCGACTGTCAGCCTCGAGTGGAATTTGCCAGTACCCGTTTTTTAGATCCAACGTTGTTAGATACTTTGCGCCTCTCAGTTTGTTGAGGGTGGCCTGGATGTGTGGTAACGGGTACGCGTCCTTCTCAGATCGCTCGTTAAGCCGTCGGAAATTTATACAGAATCTTGGTTTGCCGTCTTTCTTTCTTGCGACTACCACCGGGGAACTCCATGGACTGCTGGATGGTTCGATGATTTCGTCGCTTAGTATTTTATCAACCTCCTCATTGATGATAGCTTGCATTGCGGGATTTCGTGGCAGGTGGCGTTGCTTGAGGGGCGTGCTATTCAATAATTTAATCTGATGTTCGATGAGGGTAGTGTGTCCTTGAATGGATTCGAACTTTTCCATCTCGGTCGCTAGAAATGTCTCGAGTTGGTCGCGGTCGTCCTCCCGGGGTACGCGGAGTCCCAATTGGTGACCTGGTTCTGCGAGACAGGCTGCTGGTCATGAAGCGACCTCTAACGGTGGCTTGACTTCGATCTGGAGTGCGGCAATGGTTTGTATTCCCAACAATACTGGAGGTCCCATGTCCGGGAGCACGGTGAAGTCCTGTAGCCATTCGTATCCCATGGTGCAGAAAGGTAGACGCATGACCCCGGTAGGTACCGTGTCGGACCCGTCGGCTAAGCCAATGGCATGCGTTGGTGACGATGGTCGGATACCCTGCTCGAGTGCCCATTCCTGTACTTCTGCATTGATACAGGACAATTGAGCGCCGGTGTCCAGCAGCGCATCGATCTCCCGACCGCAAATTAAAATTGGCAATAACGGGCGCGGCGTATATTTTATTGGGGGGGGGGGGGGGAGGCCGGCGACCGCCCAGCTGTTGCGGGGCCCGTGGACCGTTTCCCCGCGGGTGGCATTCGCGAGTCAGAACTCCGTCGCGGACACATCTGGAGCAAGACTTGCGGTATGCGTTTTGGCATTCGAACCGAGTATGTCCCCTCTGTTTGCATCGCCAGCAATGCGTCCCAGTGCTGTACTGATCTGTCCTGTTAGTATCTATTTTTACAGCGTCAACCTGCGGTGGCTCGGCTGTTCTATTTTTGTCTACTCGTTCCTCATTCGCTGCAATTTGTCGGACACGTTGGAGACGTGCCTTCATTTCATTCACCCTCTCGATTCGCTGTACCTGGTGTAGAAGTTCATCAAGGTCCGTGATATTGTCTGGGTTGATTACCATTGAATATTCTGGCAGCATATTTTCATATACGGTCTCCACGTATTCTGTCGTGGGGATTGTGGCTCGACGCATTAGCGTTAGTAATGCATTGACGTGAAATGGTTCCCCTGGTCGTTGTATTCGTTCGCGTGCTTCTCTTTCTCGTTGTAATCTGGTCCGGTTTGCTGCGAAGAAGGCAATGAATTTGTCCGTGAACTGGATCCATGAGGAAATCTGGTGCCGGGAATTTCGGAACCATAATTGCGCTTCCCCTCGCAGCAATTCAGGAATCCCTCGAAGTAATTCAGCCTCTGAGAGATGGTAGGCCTCTTGAAGTTCGGCGATTCGCTCTAAAAATGAAAAAGGATCCTTTCCATCCGTCGTACATCCCCATTTCCTCATACGATCGATGTTCTTGCTTGGATCAGGTGGGGCCGGGGTGCTTATCACCGTGATAGGGATGTTGATAGACGCCTCGGACGGTGTACCAGGTCCGGCGGTCGGGGACGTTGGATTCTTCGCTTCCGCCATTTTTTTTTGCTTCGGCTCCATTTTTTTTTGCTCAACGTTGTCGAAGTTCTTCGAGGGTTCCGCTTGTCGGTAGATTCTTCCGGCGAAGTTCCGCGATAATTCTTTCCTTAGTAAGGCGTAAGCCGCCCTGCCGCATTCCCTGGGGTGTTTGAATCTCCGTTCGTTCTCTGGAATGATACCGTTTTTACTCGAGAGATGGCGCTCGCGGTCTTGATTATGCGTCCGTTTCGACGTTTTCTGGCCTGACGGCGTGTATTAATCGTCCGCGCGTTGCCGCGAGTGCTCGTTAACCTCAAAAAAAAATTCCACGTGTTACGGTCTCGATATAATTGCTAATGTATCAGGTCCCTGTTCGGGGGCCATGTAACGGGTCTTGTTCCCGGTCTCGATTGAATCTCGATCTGGATCTGGATCTGGGTTCCCTCCGTTGATGATTAGCTCGCCGCGCCAGGATTCGTATACGGCGGAGAGAATAATCGGGATTAGGAAGTGTGGGGTGTGTAGAAATAAAGACACGTGGAATTTTAGATTAACGTGCGCTCGCTGCCAGCGAGTTTCATTCTACCGCGATCGCGAGAGTGCGGGACGTAAAATATGTTTACGATGGTCGCGGTGCTTGGAGATCGATTACGACGCGATATTGGTCGTGAAGGGAATCTTTATCGGTGTGACTATTTATCGGTGTACAGGAATGTAAGGCTAGTGCAAGTGAACAGGGTTTGGCAGGTGATACATCGTGATGATGAAATAGTGCGGTGTATGAAACTGAACAGGATTCAGCTGGTGACAGACCGTGGCTGCGGAAGAGAGTGGCGACACGCCGTACTCTCGGATTCAGGATTCAGCTGGTGACACACCGTGGCTGCGGGAGAGACTGGCGACACGCCGTGCTCTCGGATTTAGGATTCGACTGGTGACACACCGTGGCCGGGGAAGAGAGTGGCGACCAGTGTTCCGATTGAACCCACCGTAACTCGCGCATGCGCGGCCAAGACAGTAGCGTATCTACTGTTACGGTGAAATAGGAGACTTCGTGAAGATCGACGTATTTCACTTTCGCGAATCACTACTCAGACGTTTCAGGAACACAAAATAACTTTATTTAAAGGTTGAATCGGCTTGACGTGCCGTAGCAGAGATAACAGTTGACTAACTCGATACAAGAATTTAGTGTTCGGTGTCGATCGACGATCGAAATCACCGAGATCCGGAACCGCTCAGACGTGAGCGCGTGAGGAACACGAGAAGGAGTTTAACACGAGGAATTCGGCGATGATGAATAAATCTGGCTGGATTCACAAGGAATTCTGCACTTTATTTGAACGATGTGGTCGCCAGAAGATCGCGAGCCGTGACAATAAGAGTCGGAATAGCGGAACTGCTTGTACAAGAGTGCGATTTAGAAACAGATGGTCGTGGTCGAAAGACGAGTAACCGCGAAGACCGAAGAGAGCCTTTTAAATGCTCTTCGAGCGACAGGTGGGGTCGCACGCGATTGGATCATAATCGATCGCATGATCCTCGAAGACGACTGTTCGAGATTCAAATTGAAGATGTTTACCGGTGACGAGTGTCGATAAACACACTGTGGCCTAGCGAAACGGTAACGATTGATCGCTACTCGACTCTAAATATAGACCGTAGCAAAACATATCGAACGTCGATCGACAGTCGGCGTAACGACTAATAAATCCTCAATTTGAATCCCGAACATTTAGAGTGTCTTATATACTAATGTATAATCTTATGGATGTTATGGATAATCTTTGAGGGTGCAAGGGTTGAGATTATTCTATGGTACAAAGTATTGGGCCGCTGAGTCACTGATGAACTTGGGCCTGGTGACGTGTTGCGAGGGTTGGCATCTTGGTCTTATCGGGCCGTGACATTCCCCCGTTTTTAGACGAGAGGCCTTCGATGGCGCACAGCTCTTCGGCGCACGCTCAATTGGACACAGCTCTTTGGCGCACACGGCTGTTTGGCGCACAGCGGGATTGCACACCACAGAATACGAATTGCGCACATGTAGAATTGGACACAAAATGGATTGCGCACAGAACGAGAATTCAGCTGTTGTTTACCATCGTGAGTTGTGCTGGGTGATTAGTTTATGGTTATATTTCCTAGTTATATTTTCTATATTTGCATAATATGTCTATAGTATCAGAATTTGTCAGTGATGTTGGTTTTACAGGATATTGTGTAAGATGTTATAAATTATAATATTATAAATTAAAAGATATATACGGATAACTCCCTAAAAAAAGTGTGAGCGAAACAAATATTACATTTTCAAATTTGGATATATTTTATGTGTTGCAGAAATGATTTTTGACGCTACCTGTCATTATTGAAAAACTTGTAAGCACACAAGGTGTATTATCTAATTTATTTTAGAAATCCTTAAGTGATTTAATGTTATTTACAACATTAAAAGTTGTTAGAATATAAGGTAAATTTACATGTTAGCGTCAACGTGTTTTAAGCAAAGTCAAGGGCTGATGTCGAGGCGACCCTTAAGATTGGAAGGATTTATGGTAGGACCTGGGCGTACGTGATGCCCTGAATAGAGACGGATGAGAATAAACAGAACCGTCCTCGGACGATGGCGGGTGGGCACTTTGGGCCATCCAGCTATCGTTCGGGAAGGTCATGTTTATGAGGATGTGACGAGTGAAACTTGCCGAGGGTATGCAACCCAAGGCCACGCTGTCCTAAAGAATTGGGACTTTGTTCCAAGAGGATCTGGCCACGGAGTGGGGAAGGCAAGGGTGCCTTTTGGTGAGAGGACTGTGTTAGACCCCACGGCACTTACCCCAGAACCTTCGAAGCGAACGAGTCCTTTTACAATTTTTAACATCAGAACTGGGATACGCGAAAAGTTCTTACTTTTCATCACTTATCGCCCACAAAGTGAATCGTCGCGCGTTTAAGGCTATTAGAACAAACAATAAAAAAAAAAAAAAAAAAAAAATAAAGAATCTATCGCTATGACTGACCAACAACTAGATACAGTGAACATTACGTATTTATTAGAACGCATAAGAAAACTCGAAGAAGAGCGCGCCGCGAGTGAACTATTGGCGGGCCATCGATCTACACGTTATCTTGTGGAAATGATCCCATCTTTTCGTGGCGATGAACTCGGTGAAAGTTCGGATTCGTGGTGTGACACAGTGGAAAACATTACAAAGGACCTTAGTGCGTCGCAGCGATTGTGTTGTGCTACCCACTCTCTCGCAGGACCGGCCAAAGAGTGGTACCGTACGTGGCAAGGAAACCCAAGGAACTGGAAGACGTTTCGAGAAGACCTGTGCTCTATTTTCACCACGGACGACCGCATCGGTCAATTACTTCGCCGAGCAGTTTTGTACACGAGTGAGGATGCTCCCAGCTATGCAGAATATGCTCGCACGAAACTAAAATATTTGCAACAGACAAAAGTGTCGTTTAAGACAACGGAATTGGTACGGCTGATAATTACGGATATCTCCGACACTACGACCCGTCAATCATTGACAAACGCCCGATTCTCGACTACAGCTGAACTAATAGCAGGAATGGCGGATTATGAGAAGCCACATAGGGAAAAGAAGGAAGAAGATCGTCGTAAATTTTCAGCGAAACGTCTTCAAATCCCTCCTCGTGCTGTAAAACGCTGTTTTACCTGCAACAGTGCTGATCACGTGCAGCTGGACTGCCCCAAACGCCGAAGGATGGCATCGACAAGTGCGCAACCGACACCTGGACATTCCACGACCTGCACTTACTGCGCTAAACGAGGTCACGCGGAAACCGACTGTTGGATGAAGCAGCGTGCTCAGCGATATAACACCAACGCTTCTATGAATCACCCCCGTAACGGTTCTGGCAAATCACATAAAGGCAAACCCGAAGTCAATGCGTGCTATTCGCTTCCGCATCATCTCTCACCGATTATTTTGCGTGATTTGGTTGTACGGGAGTGCTTGATTGACTCGGGCGCAACGTGCTCTCTCATAAAAGAATCTGTGGCGAGACGAGCAAACTGCAAAGTGGAACCGAAATCGGTATTAATAAAAGGCATTGGAGGTGCGGTGATGACATCCACCGGAATAACGACTGCAATAGTACAGACGGAGGATGCAACTTTCGAAACGGATTTGCTCGTGGTTCCGGACCAGAACACCCCGTATGCTGTCATCATCGGAAGAAATGTGTTGGTGGACGGGAACCTGCAAATGGTTACGGGAGAAGACGGAATCTCCAAGCTGCAGCGAAGTTCGACGAAGGAGAGAGGGTTAACGGAAAGGATGCAGGCGAACTACACCTTCACGAGCGTCGACGGAACCGTGGCGCAGCAACTCTCTGGGCTGCTAAGACGGTTTGAAACCATGATACTAAGCGACGGCGTTGCGGGACAAAAGGTAACCACAGGCGAAATCAAAATTATTCTTAAAGAGGACAAGATCGTAAATTATCATCCCTACCGTTTGTCAATATTTGAACGCGAGAAGGTACGTTCCATCGTTAACGAATTGTTACAAAACGGTATTATACGCGAAAGCGTTTCACCGTACGCGAGTCCAGTAATCCTCGTCAAGAAAAAGAATGGTCAAGACAGAATGTGTGTCGACTATCGCGCTTTAAATCGAATAACTGTTAAGGATCGATATCCATTGCCGTTGATTGAAGATCAACTAGATCGTTTAGGTATAAATAAATATTTCACGATACTCGATATGGCTTCCGGCTTTCATCAAAACCGCTTTCGTCACCCCAGATGGGCATTATGAATATCAACGCATGCCGTTTGGTTTAGCTAATGCTCCTGCAGTCTTTCAGCGCGCAATAAATACCGCGCTTGGAAATCTTCGCAATAATGTGGCTCTAGTTTATTTGGATGATATTTTGATTCCGTCATCGACAAAAGAGGAAGGTTTAGATAAGTTGGAAAGCGTGCTGCAGGCATTACATCGTGCAGGATTTTCTCTGAACATTAATAAATGCAAATTCCTTGAAACCGAAATAGAATATTTAGGCAGAGTAGTGTCGAACGAAGGTGTTAAACCTGGGAAAGCAAAAGTCCAGGCATTAATAGAATCACCGGTACCATCTAATGTTCGACAAGTAAGACAATTTATGGGACTTGCCGGGTATTTCCGCAAGTTCGTGCCGGAATTTGCAGTTCGCGCCGCCTGTATCACCAAGCTTACAAAAAATAATGAACCCTGGGTTTGGGGTACCGAACAGGAAGAGGCTAGACAATACATTATTAATAAACTCACTTCTGAACCGTTACTAGTGGTATTTGATCCCGACAAAGAGACGGAGTTACACACGGACGCGAGCGCCATCGGTTACGGGGCCATCCTACTCCAAAAACATTCGGGAGAACAACGGGTGGTTGCATATTATAGTCGTCGAACAACCACGGAGGAATCGCGATACCATTCTTATGAACTTGAGACGTTGGCCGTTGTAAATGCCTTGAAACATTTTCGCGTCTACCTCCTAGGTATAAAATTCAAAATAGTGACGGACTGCAATGCTCTGAAAGCCACAAATACCAAGCGAGATTTACTGCCTCGAGTAGCCAGGTGGTGGGTTTACCTCCAAGACTTCGATTACACAATTGAATATCGAAAAGGTAAATCCATCGAACACGCCGATTATTTGAGTCGTAACCCCCCTAAAGACAGGATCTGTCGCGTAAATGTTATTTGCGAAAACTCCTGGTTAGAAATTTCACAAAGCAACGACGTAGAGACAAAAGCCATAATTGAAAAAGTTAACACTAACGACTCGATCAGTAGTGATTTCGTAGTTGTAAACAATTTATTATGTCGTAAATTGTGTAATCCTAGTGGAAAGAAATTGACTCTCTTCTATGTGCCAAAAGGAAGTCGTATCGGGTTGTTGCGATTGTATCATGACGAAAATTGCCATGTAGGACCAGATAAAGTTTTTGATCGTATCAATCGCAAATACTGGTTCCCCAGAATGAGAGCATTTATCAAAAAATATATCGACCATTGCCTCACCTGCATTGTCGCGAAACGCCAAACGGGACCTAAACAAGGCTTACTTCACTCTATAGAAAAGAAACCAATTCCATTTGATACGATACATTGTGACTGTGTTGATCCATTCGTTAAAACAAAAACCGGCTATCAGCATGTTTTGATCATTTTGGATGCTTTTACTAAGTACGTTCAGCTCGTACCTTTGACGTCTTTAACGGGAGAAGAAACCTTACAAGTTTTTAAGGAACGCTTGTCGTTATTTGGTAGACCACGAGTAGTAATATTAGATCGTGGTACAAATTTCACGTTTAAATCGTTACAGCAGTTTTTTAAAAAGCAAAATGTGGAAGTGCATTACATTGCCACGGGTGCCCCTCGAGCGAACGGACAAGCCGAACGATATGTTGCAACCGTAACCAATTTATTAACCGTAGAAATGTTAAAAACTACAGAATGGCCGAGCAAACTTATTAAAATTCAAGAAACATTGAACACTACATTCCAAGCTACGACTGGGTTTTCGCCCACTCGTTTGTTGTTCGGCGTAGAACGAAGTGCAGGTAGCGCAGTTCAAATCGAGTCTGATTTACCAAATTTAAGCGAAAAAATTGATGTTTCACACGATAGAGAAATCGCTCATAAAAGATTGTTAGAAAATGCGCAAAAACAAAATGAACGATTTAATAAGAAAAGGAGAACGAACATTGACTTTAAGGAGAAGGACACTGTATTCTTGAAACCCGCGGTTACACGCCGTGCTAAATTAGACCGAAAATACCTTGGTCCTTATACGATTTCAAAAATCTTACCTAATGATCGATACGAAATTGTAGGAAAAACCGGTAGACCTCAAGTAGCACCGAAAGATAGGCTACGTTTGTGGAAGGGCGAATGGACTGGTGACGGGATGCTGAGCGATGACGAAGATCCGAATGAACCGTGTTAGCGATGCAATAATGTTTTTGTTCTACCCAGTCTATTTCTAATTATGTTTTTGTTACTGTAAGGAGAGAAGAAGAGGAAAATTGTTTCCTCTAATATTACGTAATAAAAGGATTGTTCTAACATGGAAGTTATTTAATATTAATAATAGACTTCCTACCGAAAAACATTTGAAACATCGTGGCGTGTGGCGCTGTTCAGAAGTATTTTGTAATACTGTCTGTTATTGATGACTGCTAGTCATGAAGACGTGTTACGTCTGTAAAACAATTGAAACATCGTGGCGTGTGGCGCTGTTCAGAAGTATTTTGTAATACTGTCTGTTATTGATGACTGCTAGTCATGAAGACGTGTTACGTCTGTAAAACAATTGAAACATCGTGGCGTGTGGCGCTGTTCAGAAGTATTTTGTAATACTGTCTGTTATTGATGACTGCTAGTCATGAAGACGTGTTACGTCTGTAAAACAATTGAAACATCGTGGCGTGTGGCGCTGTTCAGAAGTATTTTGTAATACTGTCTATTATTGATGACTGCTAGTCATGAAGACGTGTTACGTCTATAAAACAATTGGAACATTGTTGCGTGTGGCGCTGCTCAGAAGTATTTTCTAATATTGTCTGTTATTGGTGACTACTAGTCATGGAGATTTGCTACGTCTGAAAAAAAAACATTCGTACTGTTCTGGCGCGCAGCGCTATTCTGTTCTGTGGACTGATTGTTACTAATATCGTAAAACAAGGGACACTAAAATATGTTATAAACTATGGAATATTGCTTCCCGAGAACGTGAAGCAGGTCAGAATTGACCGTGTTAGCGTCAACGTGTTTTAAGCAAAGTCAAGGGCTGATGTCGAGGCGACCCTTAAGATTGGAAGGATTTATGGTAGGACCTGGGCGTACGTGATGCCCTGAATAGAGACGGATGAGAATAAACAGAACCGTCCTCGGACGATGGCGGGTGGGCACTTTGGGCCATCCAGCTATCGTTCGGGAAGGTCATGTTTATGAGGATGTGACGAGTGAAACTTGCCGAGGGTATGCAACCCAAGGCCACGCTGTCCTAAAGAATTGGGACTTTGTTCCAAGAGGATCTGGCCACGGAGTGGGGAAGGCAAGGGTGCCTTTTGGTGAGAGGACTGTGTTAGACCCCACGGCACTTACCCCAGAACCTTCGAAGCGAACGAGTCCTTTTACAATTTTTAACATACATATATAGATACTTGTATGGAAGTATGCGTGCGTGAGAGAGAGAGAGAGAGAGAGAGTAGAAGGGGCATGCGCGCGCATAAGAGTGTAGACTGAAGTCAACTGAAGCTCGCCTTTGTTCAGAAGATGTACCGCGACAAATGTACTGAGACAAACCGCTCTATAAACTAAAAGGATATTGTTGTAATCCCAAAAGGAGGGATAAGTCGGTATGAATAAAAGTGTGCAATCAAAGAAATAAAGTATTATTTCAACAAAAGTAAATAATGCTTTCTTGTTTCACGTATTACTTACCATTTTACTAATTTTTGGTTTTGGAACGAGTCCTGTGTATTTGTAATATATTTAAAAATAATTATATTGTTATATCCAACTATATTTATATACATAATATAATAATTACGTACATTAATTCTCTGGGAAAATTGTTTTAGGTCATCGTGTCGTCGCTAAGATATGCTGTGACTTTTCTTCCGCCAAAAATGCTGGTCCGGTCTAGTCCAGGACATATTAGTACATATATATTCTTCAAGATAGTATGAGACGAAAATCAAGAAAAAAAATGGTGACGTTCGTTTTCGATGGATGAAAATCATCAATTGGATGCTAAAATCTGATTCAAATATTTTAGATAAGTAAATTCTGTTTATAAAAAGTTAGTTCAAAAGTAATGGACACGATACATTGTGATTTCTTTAATTATATTTTACAGACGGTGCAATCTGTGCCAATTACAATTCTCTGATATTGGGATACTGGAAAAAATTAATATTCGGAAAAATGGTGCAAACTTGTTGCATAAAGAATTGTAAGGAATCACAAAACCGTGTTGACGATCCTTGTACGTTAAGAAATATGTCGTAAGTACAGGCAAAGTAAACACAATCTACCTTCTGTATTATTCAGCTTTAAATCTGCTGCTCCGCACCTATTCAGGCTACATTTAATATTTGCCTATAATATTGTAATAAAGCGTTTATAAATAAACTTCATATATATATATATATATATATATATATATATATATATATATTGTCACGTCGTTTCTCGTTTCTTAGCGAAACGATAGCGACTCCGGGTATTTACAAGCGATACCGCCGGGCCACGTTCGGCCGCGCGAAACGTGGTCCACCCGGGACAAAAATTGTACGCAGGCTCGTCGTCTGTCGAGATCTCTTACATAAAGTTCGGGCGCCAGGCACAGAAGATGCCACGCTAAATTCGCTATTAAACACGATGAGAGACAACCATACGAGCCTGCGACAATCGATATTACGCGGAGATGAGATACTAATGGTCGCAGGATTCTACGCGGGTCGAACACGAGGCATTCCCCGCGGCGGGAAGGTTTCTCACGCAATAACGACTTAGAGATTCGACTAACACAACTTTATTCGTTCGACGATGATTACAGAACGGCTGCCGACAACGACCGGCAGCGTTTTTAGGTTAGCCGGCGCGTGACAGGTGGTCGGCGACGGCGATCCGTCGCACGCGCGATTTGACCGTCTACGGTCCTTCTCTTTACGCTATGAATCCGGCAGCAACGTGAATTTAACGTCGGCGCACGCGATCTTCGCGTTCTACTCCCAGATTCGGATGGAATACGCGTTATATCAAGCTTCTCGTCGGCGGAACACGTCGCGGAAATACGACTAGAGCACGTGGCGGCGTCGCACCGTGGGACGACTCGAGGTTCGATTTATAACGACAATGACGCGCGGATCCTCGAAAACATAATAGTGCCCGATGCTCGCAATTTCTCCTTCGCCGCGCGTAGCGAGGTCAAGTCTACACGCGGGTCCTCGCCATCCGACCTCTAGCACGAGCACCCGAAAAATATATTCCTCGCGCGTCTATTACACACCGGATCCTCGCCCCTCGCGGATTACTTCGAATCCGTCTCGAATACCGGCAGCTACGAAATCAGATCGGTGTTTCTACGACGCGATCGCGGACACGACACACTACCGAGCCAACGCGAGAAAGATCACTTTATCGAAAGAAGAACTGGCGGAAGCTTACCTGGGGCAACGATCGTTGGTCGCCTTACTCGTCCCTCGTCTCCGGCAGCTTCGCTTCGTCACGTTTACAAAAGACTTGGTATTACGTACAAATTCTATTCGCGACTTTCGGTGTCTCGAGCCAACGAAGAAGTGACCCTTCGCTGCGTGTCTCGGGAACGCGGAAGAGAAGCGTCCCCCCCTTGCCGCTCTAATCCCCCCCCCCCCACGCAGTTCGACCTATCGCGGATTGATTTTCGAACAGGGCCTAGCCCTGCGTGCAGTGATGTGATCAGACCCACCGTAACTCGCGCATGCGCGGCCAAGACAGTAGCGTATCTACAATGACGCGGTCAGGGCCCTGACGCCTTGAGGCAGTTATTCTGGCAGGAATGTACCAGTGTTATTGGCGGGACGACTGATGGACGAGAGACGATTATGTATTCTTTTGCGTAGTTATTGCAGTGCTCTTTCCCTATCCCATCCTCAAAATAAAGAATAAGTTTCAATTATAAAAGTCTGCGGGGTGCTCAAGCTACACGATTTCATCGAAATAGTTACGCTACTGAGACTGAAATTGCCGCGCATGCGCGAGTTACGGTGGGTCTGATCACATCACTGCCTGCGTGACGGTCCCTGGCGCTCGGCGATTCGGTGGTTCTCCGGCAGCGGCGCGTGTGGATTGGCTGCTTCCCGCAGAGGTGATCGACGTGAGCCAATCCGGCAGCGATCCGGTTTCTCTCCGGATGAGGCGACGGTGAGTCCGCTGAGATTCCTGTCTTGGCAGTTCCCATCCTCGTCGGCGCCTCCAGGTTGTTTTTCCTGTGCCACGTCGATTCCTCGCTTTGCTCGGCGTTGGAGTTATCGCCGGCGCCGATATTTTCCATTTCTCGGCGGGAGAGGTGCTTCGGATCCCCCCTCGGGGCCCGAATACGGTCCTGCAGATACGCGTCGCGCAATTGGCGCGACGCTCAAAAATATTAGAACTCGCCCATGGGTCTCGTTCGCACCCAGGGCGAGCGCTCGCCACGGCGCCTCTCGCGTATTAGGCTGCCAGAGGGTGACCCGGTCTTCCGATAAGCGGCATCGGGTGACGTTGGCAAAACTGCCACGTCACAATATATATATATATATTATATAACTTTTTTTTTCGTATTTTCACTTGTAGATCATGCTCCTACAATCTTGCCGGAAAAATACCTTGTATATTAGGGTGCTTCTTTAATTTTTAACCAACGAATTAAATGCGCCGCACCCTCCAGAATTGTTCCTTTAGGTGAGAAAAAAATTTGTGCAAAGTTTGAGATCGATCGGATAAAAGGATCACGTGCCCCAAAGCGATTGAAAATTTTGAAAATTTTGAAATTCACCTCAACTATGGAACATGGCACAACGTTGGATTTTGTCTTTTTGTTCTGAATAGGAATATGGTAAAATTATATGACTTCCTTTAAATAAAAATAACAATGACCTTGAAATTTCAAAAATATGATTTCGAAAAAAAATTTTTTTATTTTGCCATTATATTTACCTTATTGAACAATGCAAATTTCTCCTCTGACGTTTTTTCGTACAATCACAAATAACAGAGATATTTAAATATTTACATCAAAATGTAGCATATTTTGACCGATGGTGGGACATATGTATTATCCTGTATAAGTAAAATAACATATTACAGTTGTAAATGAATATATTCTACAGGATAGTAATAAGGAACTATTTCTTATATTCTAAAGAAGTTATATGTAATATTTACATATTTTTCGCTAAGGTATTTTTATTTACATCAGGATATTGCTGATGGTAATCTTTTACAATTTGTAGTATCATCTGTTTTTCTTCCTCACTACGCGCTAAAATTTGGTTAAAGTACTACATTAACTTAACAGCTCTTTCTGCTTTATCGTTAACCACCGGTAAAGCTTTAACGATATCTAAACCTATTTTATAAGATGGTTCATCTTGCCAAACTATAGGATCTTTTTCTAAAAATTCTGCCGATATGCCGAATCTACTAAAAAACTTCCGACTTTCGTCTGTTATAAAATATGAAATATCCTTCTCCATATGGTCAGCTACATTACTTGGTAGGAGGACAAACTTTTTATAATACTCATCGCCGCCAGTATTAGTGGTATTTAATGCCTCCACCATTCGTTTCTTTGTTTCTATGGAAATGTCATTATCGAAGAACAATAACGCAGCATTTTCTGGTGTCAAATACCACAAGTGTCTCAAAAATTTTTCTAACGCTACATGACTAATGTCTTTATCTATTTTCTTATATTTATATAAGGATTTAATAAAAGTAAAGTCCTGCTGCGGAGCCTTCGTTGGGAGAAGAGCTTCTACCCATGCTTTTAAATATAAATTTGCAATAAATAAACATATATCGCGAATTCCATTTGTCTCCTCTTCGCTTAATTCGAATTCTTCGCGAAACAAAAATATTTTTAGACAATAAATGCCCTTCGCCATCCACCGAGCATGATGGAAAGCTCCGGGAGCTCGAAAACGGTACTCTGAAGAAGTATTACCTAAAAATACTAGCACAAGTTCAATAAATTCGCGATAGTCTTCCCGTGGATGATGCATTTGCAGAGTCTGTTTCGCAAAATTTATTAGCTGTGGTATATTTTCTATCTTTTGATTGACAAATTGATCTTCTACCCTACAGTGGAAGTTTAATTTATTTATATTGGGCCACGCTTGCTGGAAGCGTTTAAAAATTGGCACGTTTGGACCCGTAGACTGGGACATCTTTTTCTCAAAAACTGCTTTTAAAACCATTTCGTAAATATAGTGACTGCACGGAAAATATAACAAGTACCGTCCGATTACGTGCTCTAAAATTACAGACGCACTTTGCAAGTGACCCATATTGGTCGTATCACATGAAAGTGCTTGTACCTTGTCACATGTCCCACTCCCTGAGTAGAGGGCTATTAGTCCTGGGGACCAAGGACTAATAGCGCTATCCCTACCATAAACCTTTGCCCATAGCAGGCTGCTGCACTCAGGGATGGGAATCCTAACCCGAACCCGGTTCGGGTTTTGTAACCCGAGTAACCCGCCTAACCCGATTACAGAAGTCTCCTGTAACCGGGTTAGGCGGGTTAACCGGGTTTGTAACCCGGTTAGGCGGGTTACTCGGGCTAGGAGAACCGAACCGAGTTCGGAAAAAAGCGAAGAACTATATCTCACATCAGTTTCATCGAAATGGAAAAAACCGAAATAGTTAAAACTCTCTAGGGTAAGGTCTAATAACAATAACTTAATATTGCCTGCTACGGCCACCATCCGAAATTTAACGACTGTCCGCTCGACAGTATGCTGTATTGAAACCGAAATAATTAAAACTCGCAAGGGTAAGGTCTAATAACAATAACTTAATATTGCCTGCTACGGCCGACATTCGAAATTTAACGATTGTCCGCTCGACAGTATGCTGTATTGAAACCGAAATAATGCCAAAATGGAAAAAACCGAAATAGTTAACACTCGCAAGGGTAAAGTCTAATAACAATAACGTAATAAATAGTAAAAGGTAAAACGTCGCTTCGTAAAACCGGTAAAGCCCACCGCGCCTCCACCCTCCACTGGCACTGACAATGTATGTACCGTTGTCCGCAATAAAACGTTAAACCGAAGACCTTCCAGAGTACCCCCAATCAGAGATGGGCAAAATTTTTATTTGAATAAAAATTCCGGGTAATGAATAAAAGATACAAAATTTTTATTCTTTATTCGAAGGCTCGAATACAAAAGCATCTTTTATTCAAAAATTATTTGAATAATTTTGTATTCGCCGAGAATTTATTCGAAACTTTGAATAAAATTTTTATTCTTTATTTTTATTCTATTTTCGAAAATAAATAAATCCATGAATACTTTCGGCCAGCTCGAGGCTACAATGAACACGACCGACGCCCGAGGGTCGAGCCCTGAGGCCTGAGCCCAGAACACAATAGTAGGGCGATAAACACGGCCGAGCAATCCCCCGGCCAGCCAGGTAGCTCGGCATGAAACCGCTAAGGAGTGAATGCTGAACTTATTTATTTTCCGTGCTGCGCCCTCACGAAAGTCACACGAGCCAATTCGTGGCGTTCTGCCGATTAAGAAAAGCCTAAACTCGATAGAATTAGGACTGTTTCTAGTGGTTTTATTCATTAAAGTATCCTCGAAATTTTTATTAAAATAATTTTCTGCCCATCACCCCAAGTATTTTTGCTTAAAAAATATATACGTGTACGATACCAAAATATATGTACATATGTTTTTAGATTTTTTTAGTTTATGTAATAATCCTAACCCAATCTTAACCTAATATGGCAAATACAACATATGTAACACATGAATTGCATAGAATAGAGGAGGAAATACAAATGCACTTTCCATTGGTCAATAAATTAATACATAGCTTCTGTAAAACAAATATTCTTAGAAGCTCCGCGTACATAGGATAGAAATTTATAAAGAAAAGCTGCCAAATGTTCCTTTACCACCAGAAGCGATCGTACCACGATGGGAAAGTAAGTAAATATATTTAGTAATAATTAAGTTCATTAAGACAAATTGAATTATTAATTTTGTTGAGGGATCTCTTTTTTTCCATAATACATGTACATATATTCGTATATCTCTAAACTCTGAAGTAAACTGTCTAGAAGTATCTATCTTATCTCACTAGTAACCCGGTTAACCCGGTGTCTCTAGCTGTAAAACCCGCTCTGTGCGGGTTAACCCCGCTCGGAACCGGGTTAACCGGCACTCTCTGGGCCCTAAGACCCGTTCTCTCCGGGTTAGTGTGGGTTAGAGAAACCTCGCTCGGTTAACCGGGTTTGGGTTAGGGTTAGTCCGCGGTTCCCATCCCTGGCTGCACTACTATTTCGGCGGGCTGCTATACAGGGTGTCCCAAAATTCGTGAAAATCCCGAAAGGGGGTGGTCCCTGAGAACATTCTAAGAGACATTTTCCTTTGCACCAATGTCAACTGCGGCTTTGTTTAGGAGTTATTAACGAAAAACACGGACCAATCAGAGCGCGTCCTGGCCCGCCGCGCCGGCAAGCGAGTGTCGGTGGTACGCCGTGACATCGCAACGAACAAGAGTTTCTCGATAATGTGAATCCTCTCCGATTTCGATGAGCTTTGGATACGTTGTCCAGAACATGATTCTGAACAACATTTCTCTTTAGACTTTTTGGCGATCGGCTTTAGTTTACGAGATAATCGTAAAAAAAGAGAAGAAGCAGAAACTGATTAAATTAAAAACTCACGTATTCAGCCGTAAATCCATTTGCTGCTTCGAAATGTGTGTCACTGGGTCACTCGGTGACGAACTGCACAGATGTCTTCAGGTATACGGCAGTACCGAAAGCCAAGGGACGTACGGCCAGGTCGACGAACTGCACAGCCGGTGGTAGAAGGCCTAAGGGATGCGCGGTCAAGTCGACGATCCAGAATTTAACTTTCACTTTCGAATCGATAAATAATTCGTATGTTTATTTTACACAGATGCCTTGAAATTTTTCCACACTCACAATCACTGTTCACATTTGTCAACACATAGTTATGCACTAATAATAATTGTCATATCCGTTGTACTGCTGCACAAATCACAACAATCAGGTAATGCAATCACTAGACTGCGGATTTCATGCATTTGTAGCAAACACGAGTAGGTGCATTTTAATACAGTAGAGAGATTAAAATAATTTCAAAGCACCATAGTATTATTTTCAAATTCTTAAAATGATCACAGTAAGAATCAAATATCTGTCTGGCTCCTGTCCCTTGTAATAGCGGCAGCCAACATTCATTTTGCATAAAGATCCGTAGTCTAGTGATTAGTTTAAATATTACTATCAAAAACACAGCTAATAGCAACCGTTAGCATTGAATTGACAAGTCTTTGGAGATGTTCTCTCTACCGCGGCTCGAACGACACTGATTTTCCGCAAGATTTTTCTAAAGAATTTAGGGAGGGCATTTAGAGTGTCGAAATTCGAAATGCACGCTGTAGCACGAGAACGACGGGACGGTTGGACGAAAAACAGGATACGAGAAGGACCGCTTTAAGACTTATGGCAATCACATGTTTAGGTTTTCCTGTAGATTGGTACGCAGAGTCGATGGGTAACCGTTCGAAAACGTCGTCTGTCCTTCTTTTAGAAAGTTTCTTAAGGAAGGTATAGGACAATAGGGATGCTACGCTGACCTGACATTTTTACCCCTTGCTGGGTAAAAGGACGGATGACGTTTTCGAACAGTTACCCATCGACTCTACGTACCAACCTGCAGGAAAAACTAAACATGTGTTTGCCACAAAGCTTACAGTGGTCCTTCTCGCATTCTGTTTTTCGTCTAACCGTCCCGTCGTTCTCGTGCTACAGCGTGCATTTCGAATTTCGACACTCTAAATGCCCTTCCTAAATTCTTTAGAAAAATCTTGAGGAAAATCAGTGTCGTTCGAGCCGCGGTAGAGAGAACATCTCCAAAGACTTGTCAATTCAAAACTAACGGTTGCTATTAGCTGTGTTTTTGATATTGATATTTAAACTAATCACTAGACTGCGGATCTTTATGCAAAATTAATGTTGGCTGCAGCTATTACAAGGGACAGGAGCCAGACAGATATTTGATTCGCACTGTGATCATTTTAAGAAGTTGAAAATAATACTATGGTGCTTTGAAATTATTTTAATCTCTCTACTGTATTAAAATGCACCTACTCGTGTTTGCTACAAATGCATGAAATCCGCAGTCTAGTGATTGCATTACCTGATTGTTGTGATTTGTGCAGCAGTACAAGGGATATGGCAATTATTATTAGTGCATAACTATGTGTTGACAAATGTGAACAGTGATTGTGAGTGTGGAAAAATTTCAATGCATCTGTGTGAAATAAACATACGAATTATTTATCGATTCGAAAGTGAAAGTTAAATTCTGGATCGTCGACTTGACCGCGCATCCCTTAGGCCTTCTACCACCGGCTGTGCAGCTCGTCGACCTGGCCGTAGGTCCCTTGGCTTTCGGTACTGCCGTGTACCTGAAGACATCTGTGCAGTTCGTCACCGAGTGACCCAGTGACACACATTACGAAGCAGCAAATGGATTTACGGCTGAATACGTGAGTTTTTAATTCAATCAGTTTCTGCTTCTTCTCTTTTTTTACGATTATCTCGTAAACTAAAGCCGATCGCCAAAAAGTCTAAAGAGAAATGTTGTTCAGAATCATGGTCTTGACAACGTATCCAAAGCTCATCGAAATCGGAGAGGAGATAGTTCAGATAGTACATCGATCGATTTACAATTACAAGTTACTTATCTCGTAAACTAAAGCCGATCGCCAAAAAGTCTAAAGAGAAATGTTGTTCAGAATCATGGTCTTGACAACATATCCAAAGCTCATCAAAATCGGAGAGGGTTCACATTATCGAGAAACTCTTGTGCGTTGCGATGTCGCGGCGTACCACAGTGGGCCAGAATGGCTCGGTAGCTGTTCATGAGCTAAAAAATGAAAGTCCTCATATCGATTTTTAACCAATGCACAGTGATTCTTAAATGTCCATTACATTCGAAAACAATAATATTAATTAAAGTTATTAAAAACTCTCGTCACAATAAGCGTTCAAAGATCATGCCTTGAAATTTCTCCACACTGACAATCACTGATCACATTTGTCAACACATAGTTATGCACTAATAATAATTGCCATATCCCTTGTACTGCTGCACAAATCACAATAATCAGGTAATGCAATCACTAGACCGCGGATATAATTCATTTGAGCAAACATGAGTAGGTGCATTTTAATACAGTAGAGAGATTAAAATAATTTCAAAACACCATAGTATTATTTTCAACTTTTTAAAATGATTACAGTGAGAATCAAATATCTGTCTGGCTCCTGTCCCTTGTAATAGCGGCAGCCAACTTTCATTTTACATAAAGATCCGCAGTCTAGTGATTAGATTAAATAATCGTTTAATTAGTTTAAGCAATTATTATTAGTGCATAACTATGTGGTGACAAATGTGAACAGTGATTGTGAGTGTGGAAAAATTTCAAGGCATCTGTGTGAAATAAACATACGAATTATTTATCGATTCGAAAGTGAAACTGAAATTCTGGATCATCGACTTGACGCGCATCCCTTAGGCCTTCTACCACCGGCTGTGCAGTTCGTCGACCTGGCCGTACGTCCCTTAGTTTTCGGTACTGTCGTATACCTGAAGACATCTGTGCAGTTCGTCACCGAGTGACCCAGTGACACACATTTCGAAGCAGCAAATGGATTTACGGCTGTATAAGTGAGTTTTTAATACAATCAGTTTCTGCTTCTTCTCTCGTTCGGGTAACGTTGCCGTAAGTCTGGTAAAAAGATCCACCCATATGAATTGACAAGTAAAGTTCTTCCGATCGTCAAAAAGTCTAAAGGAAATGTTGTTCAGAATCATGGTCTTGACAACATATCCAAAGCTCATCCAAATCGGGGAGGATTCACATAATCTCGAGAAACTCTTGTTCGTTACGGCATCGCGGCGTTACACCACGCTCGTCTCCCGGCGCGCCTGGCTGAACGTGCCATCGCGCGTCTAGATCGCGCTCTGATTGGTCCGTGTTTTTCGTTAATAACTCCTAAACAAAGCCCCGGCTGACATTGGTGCAAAGGAAAATGTTGCTTCAAATGACCTAAGGAACCTCCCATTTCCCGGAGTCGAAGGGGTTTTGGGACACCCTGTATATATATCAAGTTTATTTATAAACGCTTTATTACAATATTATAGGCAAATATTGAATGTAGCCTGAATAGGTGCGGAGCAGCAGATTTAAAGCTGAATAATACAGAAGGTAGATTGTGTTTACTTTGCCTGTACTTACGACATATTTCTTAACGTACGAGGATCGTCAACACGGTTTTGTGATTCCTTACAATTCTTTATGCAACAAGTTTGCACCATTTTTCCGAATATTAATTTTTTCCAGTATCCCAATATCAGAGAATTGTAATTGGCACAGATTGCACCGTCTGTAAAATATAATTAAAGAAATCACAATGTATCGTGTCCATTACTTTTGAACTAACTTTTTATAAACAGAATTTACTTATCTAAAATATTTGAATCAGATTTTAGCATCCAATTGATGATTTTCATCCATCGAAAACGAACGTCACCATTTTTTTTCTTGATTTTCGTCTCATACTATCTTGAAGAATATATATGTACTAATATGTCCTGGACTAGACCGGACCAGCATTTTTGGCGGAAGAAAAGTCACAGCATATCTTAGCGACGACACGATGACCTAAAACAATTTTCCCAGAGAATTAATGTACGTAATTATTATATTATGTATATAAATATAGTTGGATATAACAATATAATTATTTTTAAATATATTACAAATACACAGGACTCGTTCCAAAACCAAAAATTAGTAAAATGGTAAGTAATACGTGAAACAAGAAAGCATTATTTACTTTTGTTGAAATAATACTTTATTTCTTTGATTGCACACTTTTATTCATACCGACTTATCCCTCCTTTTGGGATTACAACAATATCCTTTTAGTTTATAGAGCGGTTTGTCTCAGTACATTTGTCGCGGTACATCTTCTGAACAAAGGCGAGCTTCAGTTGACTTCAGTCTACACTCTTATGCGCGCGCATGCCCCTTCTACTCTCTCTCTCTCTCTCACGGACGCATACTTCCATACAAGTATCTATATATGTAAATTTACCTTATATTCTAACAACTTTTAATGTTGTAAATAACATTAAATCACTTAAGGATTTCTAAAATAAATTAGATAATACACCTTGTGTACTTACAAGTTTTTCAATAATGACAGGTAGCGTCAAAAATCATTTCTGCAACACATAAAATATATCCAAATTTGAAAAAGGAATATTTGTTTCGCTCACACTTTTTTTAGGGAGTTATCCGTATATATCTTTTAATTTATAATATTATAATTTATAACATCGTACACAATAACCTGTAAAACCAACATCACTGACAAATTCTGATACTATAGACATGTAACGGTTCTGCTTCCGGCGGAGATGTCGTCGCGGCGTCGTACCCTCTCGTGCTGCGATAGCTCGTCGCGCCAGGTTCGTGAATCGGCGAGAGAATCGACGGAAGCTGAAATTGGACGAAGTGCGCGGGGTGTGAAATAACGACAACGTGTTTATGTATTTCCGGGCTCACTCAACGTACGTTCGCGGACTCATTGTGTGGAGGAATCGTGTTACCGGCCCGTGCTTCTACTGATGCTTTTGGTGCGACCGTTTATCGCGGCGCGACGCGATCGCGTGGACCTGGTGATGGATACCGGCGACTGGGTTCAGGAGGAACGGTTCAGGAAAACCCGGCCACGAGTTGGGAAGTTCCTCGTGGCGGTTCTACGGCAAATGTAGAGGATGCTGCCCCTACATTTAATCGTCTCCGGTAGCTGTCGGAGTTCTCGGGATGCTGCCCGAGAAGTGTGTTCGGGATGCTGCCCGAACGGCAGAGAAGGATGCTGCCCTCTCTGTTTGGCGTGTTTGCTGTCACGCCGGTGGGAAACGCCGGTGTCGAGGAGGCCGATGCTGCGGACAACTCGACGACGAGCGTGGGAAAGTAGGAAAGTATCAGTACCACTTACCAATACTTTGGGATGTGCCAGGATGCTGCCCAGGCTGGAAAAGAGGCCCGTGCCTCGTTTGCATCGCCTTTTATAGGCGAAGATTGGTGGTGGGGGAATGGTGTGAAGGAAACGGATGTGTGACGTCGAGTTTCCGCCTTCCTCAAGATGGCGGAACCTCGGCGTCCGTTTCCCGCCGAACAGGGCTTGGAGCGCGGGATCGTGCATCGTAGCGCGTCGTATTCGGACGGCGCGCTCGGTGAACTTCGGCGTCGCTCGGTTATGTTCGGTGCGTGTCTCATAGTGACAGGCCTGTATCGTACAGGTCTGTTACAGACATATTATGCAAATATAGAAAATATAACTAGGAAATATAACCATAAACTAATCACCCAGCACAACTCACGATGGTAAACAACAGCTGAATTCTCGTTCTGTGCGCAATCCATTTTGTGTCCAATTCTACATGTGCGCAATTCGTATTCTGTGGTGTGCAATCCCGCTGTGCGCCAAACAGCCGTGTGCGCCAAAGAGCTGTGTCCAATTGAGCGTGCGCCATCTCGTTGTGCGCCATCGTCTTGTGCGCCATAGAGCCACCCCCTTTTTAGACTTTCGTTGCTCCGAAACGAACTCGTTTTCTGCTGACAGGTGCGATGTCAAATTCCGTGTCGTCTATCTCTTGTAGCCTGAATTGTGGTGGTATGTTGTGGCTCGGTGGAGGGCTGCTGTTGTATGGTGCAGGTGCGTTGGCTTCTAAGGTTCTTACTTCGGATACCTCGGTATTGGCGTTAGAATTATTATTGTAACAATTTTTACAAAATAGTAGAACGTTTCCTGTGGGGTTACATCGAAATAGTTTTATGAGAGTGTACAGTGTTATTAGTCCTAATGCTATATATCCTGCAGTTTGAAGTATTGACATTGTTGTTTCTTTCCAAGTTTTGTAGCGTCTTGTGTTCTCTATACTTTGTAGTTTCTGTGTTATTTCGTCTAGATTAGTTTCGTACTCTGAGAATGTGTTTATTGTGAGAGACGCTCGTCTGACTTGTTCGTATATTTAGTCTATTTGTTCGAATGAGAAATTAAAGTCTAACGGTTTAAGTCTTGTTTCGTATGTCAGTTGTTTGTTGTGGTGTTTGCTGTAAGTATTACGCAGTCGTCTGACGTTCTGAACAAGGTGGGTGTTGAGATTTTTGTGACTGTTTGATTATTGCAAAGTAAATTAACTTCAATGGTATTCTATGGGATTATGATATAGTTGCCTACTTGTTCAAGTGGGATGTATGTGATTTCCTTAACTTTAAACAATGCCGTTGAGCATGGACTTTTGTTGTTGCTTTGCTTGAGCATCTCACTTTCGCAGCTCGAGGTATGTAATGTCACGTCGTTTCTCGTTTCTTAGCGAAACGATAGCGACTCCGGGTATTTACAAGAGATACCGCCGGGCCACGTTCGGCCGCGCGAAACGTGGTCCACCCGGGACAAAAATTGTACGCAGGCTCGTCGTCTCTCGAGATCTCTTACGTAAAGTTCGGGCGCCAGGCACAGAAGATGCCACGCTAAATTCGCTATTACACACGACGAGAGACACCCATACGAGCCCGCGACAATCGATATTACGCGAAGATGAGATACGAATGGTCGCAGGATTCTACGCGGGTCGAACCAGGGGGTGCAAGCTGCCGTGTTAAAGAAGTGGCCAGTATTTCAGCGCCACCTCAGTAGTAGGGCCGAACTGGGCCGAACTAATGGCAGTATATATAGATATAAAGCGGTAGACGGTTGTAAAAAAAACTGTTTACCCCAACAGGATTCGAACCTCGGTCTACCGCTTGGTAGTCCAACTCTTTAGCTGATTGGCCCACCGACGATCTTATAAAAGCATTGAAAATTTTGGTATATGTATCGCAAAAACTGCAGCGACACCAACGCCACCTCAGTACTAGGGTCGAACTACATATACTGGACCAACTATTTCCTTGGCTGTGGTTGGCTTCCGCTTGGTGACGTCACGTCGTTCATGATCAGTGCGCATGCGCTGGCATGCCATCAACGCCACCTCAGTACCAGGGCCTGCTAGGGCCGAACTACATATACTGGACCACCTATTTCCATTGCAGCTTACACCCCCTGGGTCGAACACGAGGCATTCCCCGCGGCGGGAAGGTTTCTCACGCAATAAACACTCTCGTACGATCTGGGTTAACACTGTTTATTAGTCCGATGTTACAATAACGCAGCCGGCAGCGACCGGCAGCGTTTCGAGGTTAACCGACGCGTAACAGGTGTTCGGCAACGACAACGCGTTGTACGCGCTCTTCGACCTTTCCTGGTCCTTTTCTGGACGCAGTGAATCCGGCAGCAACGTGATTTTAACGTCGGCGTTTACGATCTTCGCGTTCTACGCCCGAATTCGGATGGAATACGCGTTATTATAAGCTTCTCGTCGGCGGAACAAGTTGCGGAAATACGACGAGAGCACGTGGCGGCGTCGCACCGTGGGACGACTCGAGGTTCGAATACTAATGACAATGACGCGCGGATCCTCGAAAACATAATAGTGCCCGATGCTCGCAATTCCTCCTTCGCCGCGCGTAGCGAGGTCAAGTCTACACGCGGGTCCTCGCCATCCGACCTCTAGCACGGGCACCCGCGAAATATATTCCCCGCGCGTCTATTACACACCGGATTCTCGCCCCTCGCGGATTACTTCGAATCCGTCTCGAATACCGGCAGCTACGAAATCAGATCGGTGTTTCTACGACGCGATCGCGGACACGACACACTACCGAGCCAACGCGAGAAAGATCACTTTATCGAAATGAGAACTGGCGAAAGCTTACCCAGGGCAACGATCGTTGTTCGCCTCGCTCGTCCCTCGTCTCCGGCAGCGTTTCTTCGTGAGATTACAAGAGACTTAGAATTACGCATTCGTACAAATTCTACTCGCGACTTTCGGTATCTCGAGCCAACGAAGAAGTGATCCTTCGCTGCGTGTCTCGAGAACGCGGAAGAGAAGCGTCCCCCCCTTGCCGCTCTGATCCCCCCGCACGCAGTTCGACCTAACGCGGATAGATTTTCGGACAGGGCCTAGCCCTGCGTGACGGTCCCTGGCGCTCGGCGATTCGGTGGTTCTCCGGCAGCGTCGCGTAGGTATTGGCTGCTTCCCGCAGAGGTGGTCGACAGGAGCCAATCCGGTAGCGATCCGGTTTCTCTCCGGATGAGGCGACGGCAAGACAGCTGAGATTCCTTGCTTGGCATCGTCCGTCCTTGTCGGCGCCTCCAGGTTGATTTTCCTGTGCCCCGTCGATTCCTCTTTCCTCTCGGTGTTGTAATTGTCGCCGGCGCCGATCTCTGTGCCTTCCTCGGCGGGAGAGGTGCTTCGGGTCCCCCCTGGGGCCCGACTACGGTCCTGCAGATACGCGTCGCGCAATTGGCGCGACGCTCAAAAATATTAGAACTCGCCCATGGGTCTCGTTCGCACCCAGGGCGAGCGCTCGCCACGGCACCTCTCGCGTATTAGGCTGCCAGAGGATGACCCGGTCTTCCGATAAACGGCATCGGGTTACGTTGGCAAAACTGCCACGTCACAGTAAAAATACTAAATTCGGGGATGTTCTTTTGCAAATTGGTATCGCTCCATTGAGTTTACATTTCTTAAGTAAGTATGTTGTGTCTACTGGTATATAATCATGAGGTGTCTGTAATATAACGTCGTGTTCTATAATTGGAGCCGCAAATATTTTGCCATACATTCTAGGTATAGGGTATAAACGTTCAATTCTCCATTCTATGTTCTCTAATAATGGTGTTTTGATATGATAGAATATTTTGTATGTTTGAACGTTAATTGAGATTTCACTGATGTCTATCAGTGTTCTTACGTTTTCCTCTACTGGTTCTATGATCGATTGCAACTTATTTTCTTTTAATACTCTAATGTATCCGTCTAAAAATACTTCGTTGGTAAGAATATCTGGGTGAACTATTCCCTGTTTGCCTATCAGTATAGCTGTGGTAAGTGTATCTATCTGTTCTATGCTTTCGAATATTACAGCTTCTAATGCTATTATCTGTGTTGTGATTTGATTCGAATTCCTTATGTGCTTCTTAAGTAAGTGTTGCGAGTTCCGTATTTCATAATTCAATATTGTTTTTATGATCGCTGTTTGGTTCTGTAGTACGAGGTTCATTGTATTCTGCTGATCGAATAATTTGTCCATGTTTTCGTTAATTAAATTTAAATCGTCTTCATTTAATGTGCCAAATAATGTCTTGGAAATGCTTCCTACAAAATTTAAAAGTCCTCTTTTGGTTCTCATGTGTAGCAAAGATTTTAAATGAATTATTTTTGTTTTCAATATGTTGATTCTAGCAAATATGCTTTGGATTTCTAAACTTTGTGTACAATTCTCTGGGTCACATACATTTTTGATTCTCGAGTAGTGTTCTACAATGTTCTCATCTAGTTTTATGTATGGTTTTAGATCTATTCCTACAATTATTCTTACATCGTTATGATATAAATACAGGGTGTCCCAAGACCCCTTCGACTCCGGGAAATGGGAGGTTCCTTAGGTCATTTGAAGCAACATTTTCCTTCGCACCAATGTCAGCCGGGGCTTTGTTTAGGAGTTATTAACGAAAAACACGGACCAATCAGAGCGCGACCTAGACGCGCGATGGCACGTTCAGCCCGGCGCGCCGGGAGACGAGCACGGTGTAACACCGCGATGCCGCAACGAACAAGAGTTTCTCGAGATTATGTGAATCTTCCCCGATTTGGATGAGCTTTGGATATGTTGTCAAGACCATGATTCTGAACAACATTTCCCTTTACAGTTTTTGTCGGCCGGCTTTAGTTTACGCGATAAGTAACTTGTAATTGTAAATCGATCGATGTACTATCTGAACTATCTCCTCTCCGATTTCGATGAGCTTTGGATATGTTGTCAAGACCATGATTCTGAACAACATTACCCTTTACAGTTTTTGTCGGTCGCAAGAACTTTACTTGTCAATTCATATGGGTGGATCTCTTTACCCGACTTACGGCAACTTTACCCGAACGAAGGAAAAAGCAGAAACTGATTGTATTAAAACCTCACTTATTCAGCCGTAAATCCATTTGCTGCTTCGAAATGTGTGTCACTGGGTCCCTCGGTGACGAACTGCACAGATGTCTTCAGGTATACGACAGTACCGAAAGCTAAGGGACGTACGGCCAGGTCGACGAACTGCACAGCCGGTGGTAAAAGGCCTAAGGGATGCGCGGTCAAGTCGACGATCCAGAATTTCACTTTCACTTTCGAATCGATAAATAATTCGTATGTTTATTTCACACAGATGCCTTGAAATTTTTCCACACTCACAATCACTGTTCACATTTGTCAACACATAGTTATGCACTAATAATAATTGCCATATCCCTTGTCCTGCTTCACAAATCACAACAATCAGGTAATGCAATCACTAGACTGCGGATTTCATGCATTTGTAGCAAACATGAGTAGGTGCATTTTAAGACACTAGAGAGATTAAAGTAATTTCAGAACACCAATGTATTATTTTCAACTTCTTAAAATGATCACAGTAAGAATCAAATATGTATCTGTCTGGCTCCTGTCCCTTGTAATAGCGGCAGCCAACTTTCATTTTACATAATGATCCGCAGTCTAGTGATTAGATTAAATAATCGTTTAATTAGTTTAAGCAATTATTATTAGTGCATAACTATGTGTTGACAAATGTGAACAGTGATTGTGAGTGTGGAAAAATTTCAAGGCATCTGTGTGAAATAAACATACGAATTATTTATCGATTCGAAAGTGAAACTGAAATTCTGGATCGTCGACTTGACCGCGCATCCCTTAGGCCTTCTACCACCGGCTGTGCAGTTCGTCGACCTGGCCGTACGTCCCTTAGCTTTCGGTACTGTCGTATACCTGAAGACATCTGTACAGTTCGTCACCGAGTGACCCAGTGACACACATTTCGAAGCAGCAAATGGATTTACGGCTGAATAAGTGAGTTTTCAATACAATCAGTTTCTGCTTCTTCTCTCGTTCGGGTAACGTTGCCGTAAGTCGGGTAAAAAGATCCACCCATATGAATTGACAAGTAAAGTTCTTCCGACCGACAAAAACTGTAAAGGGTAATGTTGTTCAGAGTCATGGTCTTGACAACATATCCAAAGCTCATCCAAATCGGGCAGAAGATAGTACATCGATCGATTTACAATTACAAGTTTTTACATTTATCGCGTAAACTAAAGCCGGCCGACAAAAACTGTAAAGGGAAATGTTGTTCAGAATCATGGTCTTGACAACGTATCCAAAGCTCATCCAAATCGGGGAAGATTCACATAATCTCGAGAAACTCTTGTTCGTTGTGGCATCGCGGCGTTACACCGCGCTCGTCTCCCGGCGCACCGCACAGTGGGCCAGAATGGCTCGGTAGCTGTTCACGCCTATTTCACCATTATTTGAAAACTTAAAGACCACATTAAATAGGTCGTTGAATTCGTCTTGGCGTCAGCTATAATGTTATTAAATAAAAAATATATAGTTATAAATAAATATTGAAGCTGACCACAATTTTTTATTTAAAAAAAGAAATTATTCCAATTTTTTGTATTGGGGTTTGTAGAAGACTGAGTACTGATTACTTTTTGTAGGAAACATTTTTTTGTCACACCACCGGAAATGTCTGAAAACTCGTGTGAATAATGAATAATATTTGAAAACTGGCTGTTCACCATTATTTCAAAACATAAAGACCACATTAAATATATCGTTGGATTAGTCTTGGCGTCAGCTATAACATTATTTAATAAAAAATATATAGTTATAAATAAATATTCAAGGTGCACACCATTTTTGATTAAAAAACAAAAATTATTGAAATTTTTTGTATTGAAATTTGTAGAAGACTGACTACTGTTTACTTTTTGTACGAAACATTTTTTTGTCACACCACCGGAAATGTCTGAAAAATCGTGTGAATAATGAATAATATTTGAAAACTGGGTGTTCACGCCTATTTCACCATTATTTCAATACATAAAGACCACATTAAATAGGTCGTTGGATTCGTCTTGCCGTCAGCTATAACATTATTGAATAAAAAATATATAATTATAAATAAATAATGAAGGTGACCACAATTTTTTATTGAAAAAAAATTTTTTTTGGAAATTTTTTGTATTGATATTTGTAAAAGACTGTGTACTGATTACTTTTTGTAGGAAACATTTTTTTGTCACACCACCGGAAATGTCTGAAAACTCGTGTGAATAATGAATAATTTGGCCACGATTTCGATCGAACTCACCACTGTGCGCGTGTCACGCGACGCTTTAAACTATCATAATTTTCACGGTGGTCTGAGGGGGGACGCGAATTTTGCAGGATCTTTTAGAGGAGATGTTGCTGAAAATGTTCCACGTTGTTAGAGCCATCATTTTTGATCATTTTATAACTTATTCCTTGTCAAAGGTGAAAAACTTTGACGATTTTCCTTAGTTGACTCAGTATTTTTTTTTATAACAAATTATGAACAATAATGTTTAGTTCCTGGTGCGTCCTCAACAAAAATATACATTCTTCGTATAAAAAAAAATTGGGCACTTAATCTTCAGTAGGTTTTCCAGGACACCGTTATGAAGAAAAGGAATTTTTTCGGTGATAAATCATATCTGAAAAAGTTTGATCTTTGAACGCTTATTGTGACGAGAGTTTTTAATAACTTTAATTAATATTATTGTTTTCGAATGTAATGGACATTTAAGAATCACTGTGCATTGGTTAAAAATCGATATGAGGACTTTCATTTTTTAGCTCATGAACAGCTACCGAGCCATTCTGGCCCACTGTGCGCCGGGCTGAACGTGCCATCACGCGTCTAGGTCGCGCTCTGATTGGTCCGTGTTTTTCGTTAATAACTCCTAAACAAAGCCCGGCTGACATTGGTGCAAAGGAAAATGTTGCTTCAAATGACCTAAGGAACCTCCCATTTCCCGGAGTCGAAGGGGTCTTGGGACACCCTGTATGTTTCTTGTATATCTCCTATGAATACGCTACTATCATTTAGAGGTGTTAGTGTAAAGCTACTTGCTAAGGTTATGCTTAAGGCTAGTATTATTCCCGTGGATGACATCTGAAATTTTAAGATTTATACAACTTTAGTCTATTTCCGTGAACTTTTATCACATTATTAGTTCTTAAGTTCCTACATATGTAGTACGGCGTTTTGACTTCTAATATGACCGCTGGCCCTATCCATTCTGAATCTAACTTATTACTCTTATGATCATTGTGGATCCATACTTTATCGTTAACATTAAATAAGTTCTGTAACCTTATTTTCCTATCCTGATCTCTTTTATTCCTAGCTTTATTTTTAACTTCCCGATTTTATAGGGAAGTTATTGTAATGACCCCGAAAATCGAAAATCGATTTTTTAGCAGATCTTCACGTTTCATGGTCATTGGAGTCATTTTAGACTATTTTTATCAAAATGTTCGTGTGTGTGTGTGTGTGTGTGTGTGTGTGTGTGTGTGTGTGTGTGTGTGTGTGTGCGCGCGCGCGCGCGTATGTCTGTTTCTATGGTATCAAATTTTTCGTTAACGTTTTCTGAAAAAGTAACAACGCGATCAGAATGATGAATGATGCAATCGATGTGCCCCGTCGTAATTTAGAGCTGATTAGATTTTGGTCCATTTTGGTCCAGTAGTTTTTTAGTTTTTTCATTTTTTTCGAAAGAAGTTGATTCAACAATGCAATTTATATGAGAGAACGGAAAGTTTCCACCGAAGAAACAAACGTAATTACACAAAAAATTTTTTTATTCATTTTTTTGTACCTTATGCTAATGTTTCCGCTTACAATAATCGAAAATTATCCCAATGCAAGAGTAAGTTAATCATCTCTACTCCCAAGAATACATTTTCAAAGAATATCGATGAAAGTACAAAAAAAATTTATATTACAATCTGTTCGGGATTCAAAGTAAGGAGTTTACCGGTCGATGCGAGACACGGATAAACACCGTGCGACATTTGGTTTTACATCGATTCAGCGGTGCGTAAAGCCCGCTGTTATTGTTTCGACGTCGCGTTCGTAACGTCTCGCATCGACCGTAAATCACCTAGCTTTGAATCCCGAAACAATCGATTCGGTAAGCGATCCACGCCAATCGCGTAACACCACATCGGCCAAAGCGATGGCTATTTAAGGATCCTCCTGCGTCGGAGGATTCATACCTCGCGACACATCACGCGCAATCATCATCCAAGTTTTCTCTTCTGTATTATCGCGCCTTACTCGAACGACAATAAAGTGATTTGTTACATTCCAATAAACCAGTCTACTCTCGCGAGTTTCCTCGTCTGTATATCTTTCTCGTTCTCTTGTCTCCGCGCGCTCAAATCTGGGCGATCCCGGCGCCCCGGCATTTCCGACCAACAGTCGAAACCGAAACACAATCTTTAAAAAAACAATCAGTTCAAAACGAATTATTAACTGAAACTAAATCGAAAATTAATATGAACTATATGATAATAATTAATAACATTGATGTTGAAAACGGATTGGTTAATGGAGCACACATGCGGAATATTAAAATTTATTCCTTTTCAAGAAAATACTAAAATTCCGTCTATATTGTGGTTAGATTTTCAATTGGCCAAAGTAGGAGTGAAAGTAAGAACTAGTTATCGTGATTATATGAAAAATGCAAATATTCATCAAAATTTAACACCAATAATAAAAATATCGAATCAAGTAAATATGTCGAGTGAGGAAAAATATCAAATCACACGTAGTCAATTTCCAGTGGTTCCTGTTGAAGCGATTACGATTCATAAAAGTCAGGGACAAACATACGAGAAAGTATGTTTGAATTTTAAAACATCAGAAAAATGAACTTTACAAATGTTGTATGTAGAAGTGAGCAGAGTTTCAAAATTGAGCAGTTTATATATTTTGGGACAATTTAAATTAACAATATCGAAGAAAACCAAGACCAATACTGCAAACCCGGATAATGAGGAGTTGTATCGTTTGCGAAAAACTAATTAAGACAATTTATTTTGCAACATTAGTATGCTATAACAAGGAACCAAGCGAGCAACGAGCCTACGATGTTGGTTTAATGCGACGCCATATAGCAAACATTTTGATAAGTAGAAAACTATTGAATTTCCCTCAAAACGTATAATCTTATTAAAACTTACTAAAAATAATGATAATAATACACTGCAACTAACGAATCGGGAAGTTCTTTGTGTGGCTCTTGGAGAGTCACACACCAAATAAAAAACATTAATAGCTGCAGGCCCTACTAGCCATGCGTACCACTAACACTCTCGCAAGAGCAGTCCTACTCGCGAGCAACAATAACCCTCTAGTTTTCTATTGTTTTCTTTGCGGATTCTAAATACTCTGCATGTTTCTTGCTCCATAATTTAAAGAGTTGATTGTGCGTAAGCGTACTCGTAGCAGATATTGCGCTTGGCAAATTTGCTTTTCTACCAAAAGTTAATTCGAAGGGTGTATGTCCTGTTCCTTCATGGTCTGCCGTATTGTAACCAAAACATATAAATTTTAATACTTCGTCCCATTCTTTCTGTCTTTCTTTAATGCAATTTCTAATAATATCTTTAACCGTAGCGTGAGTTCTTTCAAGGGATCCATTGCTCTGGGGATGGAAGCTAGTTGTCTTAATATGTTTAATTTGGAATGCTTCTTCAAATCCTTGCATCAGGTTTGAGACGAAATTTGAACCTTGGTCTGTTAATATTTGTTTGGGTGCCGAAAAGGTGTAGATAAAATGTTCAATTAGCTTGTCAATAATCGATTCCGCATGCTGATCCTTCATCGGGATAAGGATTAGGTATTTGGTCAATTGATCTTGAATGGACAAAACGAATTGGTTACCCTTGGAGGTTATTGGTAATAGTCCAAAGATATCCATTGCAATTTTGTCGTTTGGGAATTCGGGAGTGTTCGGGATGCATGCCTCTTCTCGATGCCTAAGTCGATTGAGTTTTTCTTGCTGACAATAAAGACATTTGCCTATAAATTCTTTCACGTCCTTCTCTATGTTTTCCCAAAAATATTTTGATTTGATTCTAGCTATCGTCTTATTTTCTCCAAAGTGTTGAGCAAAATTACCGTTATGGTTTTCTTTTAATATTTCTATTTTTCTCTCTGGCGTAATCTCTATAACTGGTTCCGTGGCTAAGACATAAAGTTTTTTCGGGTTTTGTGATGCTATGAATCTAATTATTTTCCTGATCATTTCGATTTCTCTAATATTAAAGTGTTGTTGGGTGGCTCCTATCTTTTGTTGTTTTCCTAATATTATTTTTAAAGCTTGAAGAGCTTCTCTGTCTCTATCGGGTACCGTATTTAATTGAAAATATTGTTTTCGGTTAGGTGTCTCTTTGAAGTTATCAGGGGTTCCCTGATACAATAGATAATTGTCGTATTCAAGAATGTCGTCTAAGTCCGATAGGTCGTTGCTCGCTGCCGTATCTGTATCGCTATCGTTTGCGTTATTTTCTATACTATCTGCAGGTTTGTTTTCCTGATTTGTTTCCATTATTTCGTTTGCTAAGTCTGCGAGTTGGTCGCCTGTCATTTCTCCTAAGGTTATATGTACTCGTGATAATGCGTCCGCGGCGGTATTGTCTTTTCCTTTGTGATATTCTATGTCGTAGTCGTACTCTTCTAATTTAAGTCTCCATCTGATTAGTCTGGACGAGGTATCTTTTACGTTGTGTAGCCATTTAAGCGCCTGATGATCTGTCCTAATTTTGAATTTTCTGCCTAATAGGTATTGTCTTAATCTCTGAATGCTCCATACTATTGCTAGTAATTCTTTTTCTGTCGTAGTGTAATGTTTTTCTGCCGGATTTAAAGTTCTGGATACGTAACAACATGGGTGTCCGTCTTGTGATAGAATGGTTCCTAGTCCTTCGTTCGATGCGTCTGTCGTTAGTGTAAATTCTTTGCTAAAATCTGGGTATTTAAGAATTGGTTCTTCGCATAATTTTAGTTTCAACGTGTCAAAAGAGATTTGCTGTTTGTCTGTCCAATGAAATGAAATATCCTTTTTTGTTAAATCTGTCAGTGGGGTTTAGCTACCTTGGCAAAGTTTCTAATGAATTTACGATAATAACCTGCTAGCCCTAAAAATTGATTTATTTCTGTCGGGTTCCTGGGATTTGGCTTTACTCCGTCCTTCGATATAACATGTCCTAAGTATTCTAGTTCTGGTTTTAAGAATTCACATTTGTCTGGCTGCAGTTTTAATCTTAGTTCGGAAAGTCTATGTAGTACGGTCGCTAAATTTTTGTTATGTTCTTGAATCGTTCGTCCAAATACTATGACGTCATCTAAATATACAAAGCAGTGTTTTCCTATCAATCCGTGTGGCGGCCCGCGCAACGAGCACGGCGCCATATTTGCGTTGAATGCGTGGCGACGATCGTCCTCGGGAGACCGCGAAGAAACAATCGAATATCGGTTCCGAGGACGGTCGTCGTTTGTCGAAAACAGGCGAAGGCACGCGAGCCGGGATGTTCGATAGGGATTCGATCACGAGCGGTCGGCAGGAGACGTTGCCCCACATAATTGGTGACCCCGACGTGATCTGTCGCGCAAAGACAGATAGAACCGCGGTCGTGTGTAGCCGGAGTAAAAAAAAAAAAAAATAAAAATTACGAGACGCGACGATGGCCGCACCGCCAGAAAACGCCGCACCGCTAGAGAACGCCGTACCGTTGGCGGGCGTCGCGCGCGTGGCCATAAAGATCCCACCGTTCTGGGAGAAGAACCCGCGGATTTGGTTCTAGCAGTTGGAATCCCAGTTCATTCTGTCCGGGATAACGCAGGACGCCACGAAATATCACTACGTCACAGCGAACCTGGAAAATAAGTACGCTGACGTAGTGGTCGACATCATCGGAAACCCACCGGCGGCGGACATGTACGAGACTCTGAAGACCGAGCTCATTCGGCGGATAGCCGACTCAGCAGAGCAGGACATCCGGAACCTCCTCGAGCACGAGGAGATCGGCGACCGGAAGCCTTCCGTGTTCCTGCGGCGTCTGCAAAGCCTCGCCGGCGGTACCGTGACGGACGAGTTCCTCAAAACGCTGTGGATGTCGCGCTTGCCGACAGGCGCGCAAACAGTGCTCGTAACGCGGCAGAAGGACCCGCTTTCCGACCTCGCAGCCCTCGCCAATACCGTCATCGAGGTGTCGTCTCGCCCGCAGGTAGCTGCAACGTCGACAAGTCGAACGGACGATACCCAAGCCGCGATAGCGGAACTCCGTCGCGAAATCGCCGCTCTCCGCGTCGGAATGGACACCTGCCGCGCGCGGTCCAAATCTCGCGGCCCTCGCGGAAGAAGGGCGTCGAAATCGCGAAACCGAAACGATGAGGTACCACCTGGTGACGGCAGGTGCTGGTATCATTGGAAGCATGGTCCCGCCGCAAAGAAGTGCCGCGACCCCTGTTCCCACGCGACAGGAAACCGGCGGGACGGTCGTTAATGGCGGCGAACGACTCTGCGCCGTCTACAAGCCGCCTTTTCGTGACGGACCATAGCACGAAAATCACATTCATGGTGGACACAGGATCCGACCTGTGCGTTTTTCCGCGTTCGCGTGTGAGTGGTGCACGCGAAAGGACTTTACGCCGCGAACGGCTCGACGATTGCGACGTACGGCTCCGTGAGGTTCAAGTTGAACTTCGGCCTGCGTCGGGTTTTTTCGTGGCGGTTTGTGATAGCGGATGTTACCACTCCGATAATCGGCGCCGATTTTTTGAGCCATTACGGACTCCTCGTCGATATGTGCGCGAAAAAACTAACAGTCGGTGTTACGACTCTGACGGCGGCTGGCCGCGTGGTGATGTGTTGTGCCGAGAGTGTGAAGGCGATTGCCGGGGAATCCACCTTCCACAGGATTCTCGCAGAATTCCCGGACCTCACGCGGCCGTCGGGAGGACACCGCACGGCCAAACACGCGACGAAGCACCACATCCGGACCACACCTGGCCCGCCGGTATCGTGCAAGCCCCGTCGGCTGGCGCCGGATAAGCTCCGCATCGCGAAGGCCGAATTCGAAGCAATGGTGAGGGACGGAACAGCGCGACGATCCGAAAGCTGTTGGTCTTCGGCTCTACACCTGGCTCCGAAGAAAGGTGACGAATGGCGACCGTGCGGCGATTACCGCGCGTTAAACGCGAGGACAATTGCGGACAAATATCCGGTGCCGCACATCGAGGATTTCGCGCAGCGCTTAGGCGGGAAAAACGTGTTCTCAACGATAGACCTGGTGCGCGCGTATAATCAAATACCGGTGAACCCGGAAGACATTGTGAAAACCGCGATTACGACCCCGTTTGGTCTTTTTGAATTCCCCTGGATGTCTTTCGGACTCCGAAACGCGGCGCAGACATTCCAGCGGTTTATGGACGAAGTGTTACGCGGCCTCGACTGGTGCTACGTTTACATAGACGATATCCTGGTCGCATCGAGCACAGTCGAGGAACACAAAGCGCACCTACGCGAACTCTTTTCCTGCCTGAACGAGTACGGAGTGCTAGTTAATTGCGCGAAGTGTGTGTTTGGTGCGCCGGAAGTGACGTTCCTGGGTTACTCAGTGTCCGCGCACGGTACCCGACCGCTTCCGGAAAAAGTCGAAGCGATTCGAACTTTCCCGCGCCCAGAAACAGTGAAAGAACTGCGACAGTTTCTGGGTGTAATAAACTTTTACCGACGATTCGTGCGAGGCGCCGCCGAGATGCAGTCGCCACTCAATGCAGCTCTGCAGGGAAATGTGAAGGGACGAGCACCAGTCGAATGGACTCCGGAGCGAATCGAGGCTTTCGACAGATGCAAGGAAAGTCTGGCGCATGCAGCTCTCCTGGCCCATCCCGACACCACGCTGCCCCTTGCGATCTTCAGCGACGCATCCGATTTTACGGTAGGCGCTGCGCTGCAACAGCGGTCACGCGACGGATGGCAGCCGTTGGCGTTCTTTACAAAGAAGCTAACGGCGGCCGAGCGAAAATACAGTCCGTACGATCGGGAACTCCTCGCGATTTATAAAGCCGTACGGTATTTTCGGCATATGGTTGAGGGTCGCGCGTTCACGGTTTTCACCGACCATAAGCCGATAACTTTCGCGTTCGCGCAGCGCCCCGAAAAACATACGCCGCGACAGTTCCGCTATCTGGACCTGATCGGCCAATTCACGACAGACATCCGGCACGTGGCCGGCCGAGATAACGTGGTCGCCGACGCCCTGTCCCGCGTGGCGGAGATCTCGACCGCGATAGATTACGCGAAACTCGCGGAAGCGCAGCGAGAGGACGAGGAGCTACGAACGCGCCTGCGATCACCCGACTCCTCTCTCGATATTAAGAAAGTAGTTATACCGAGCGAAAACATCGAGTTGTACTGCGACGTTTCAACTTCCGCGTTACGACCATTCGTAACGGGGGAGTTCCGAGAACACGTGTTCACGTCGCTACACAATCTTGCGCACCCCGGTGCCAAGGCGACCGCGAAATTGGTTGCCCAAAAATTCGTGTGGCCAGGTATGCAAAAAGATTGCAAAGCCTGGGCACGAGCGTGCGTACAATGTCAACGGGCGAAAATAGGCAGACACGTGTCTGCCCCGGTCCGTACTTTTCGGATCCCTTCAGCGCGTTTCGAACACGTCCACGTGGACATCGTCGGCCCGTTGCCGATGTCGAAGGGATACCGATATTGCGATATTTCGTTACACGCGTTGGCCGGAGGCGTTCCCCGTTGAAAATATCACCGCCGAGACGGTGGCCTACGCGTTACTTTCGGGGTGGATCGCTCGATACGGTGCACCCCACCGAATCACTACCGATCAAGGGCGACAATTTGAATCTGCGTTGTTCAAGCAATTGTCGCACCTTATCGGTACAAAGCACCTGCGTACGACCGCGTACCACCCAGCAGCGAACGGAATGGTGGAACGATTCCACCGCCAGCTGAAAGCGGCAATCGTTTGCCACGCGGACAGTTGGTCCGACGCGTTACCGATCGTCCTTCTGGGCATCCGAGCGGCCTGGAAGGAGGATATTCAAGCGACCGCCGCCGAAATGGTATATGGCGAACCGATTCGCCTACCAGGCGAGTTACTTTTAGACCGGCGAACCGCGAACGTTAACGACGAGACGTTCATCGCGAGATTATGCGAGCACTTCCGTGGTTTGCGTCCGACGCCTGTAACGTGCCACGGAAACAGGAAAACATTCGTGTTTAAGGACTTGAACACGACGACACAGGTGTTTGTGAGGCACGGCGCACTTAAAGCTGCTTTGCAACCTGCGTACGACGGTCCGTACGAGGTGGTCGAGCGGCACCCGAAACATTTTAACATTCGTGTTAAAGGTCGAGTGGTTCCGGTGTCGTTAGATCACCTCAAACCCGCGTACCTGCTGCACGACAACGAGCAGGGTACACCGAATAGGCCCCCACCGCGGGGGGTCAACAGCGATGCTCCGGTCCCCACTACGGGGGAGCAAGTCGAACGCTCGACAAGATCGGGAAGACGCGTTCAATTTCCCGACCGTTACGCGGCGACACATTAATATTAGTCGTTAGTTGTAAGTAGTTGTAAGCAAACTTGTACATTATTGTAAATAATAAATTTTAAGCGATAGGTTAAGAGCGAGCGTACCCCTAATTTCACCAAGGGGGGTGATGTGGCGGCCCGCGCAACGAGCACGGCGCCATATTTGCGTCGAATGCGTGGCGACGATCGTCCTCGGGAGACCGCGAAGAAACAATCGAATATCGGTTCCGAGGACGGTCGTCGTTTGTCGAAAACAGGCGAAGGCACGCGAGCCGGGATGTTCGATAGGGATTCGATCACGAGCGGTCGGCAGGAGACGTTGCCCCACAATCCGTTTAATGCTCTATCCATCATTCTTTGAAACGTGTCTGGCGCGTTCTTAAGACCGAATGGCATTCTATTATAATGGAAATATCCCTCTGGAGTTGAAAAAGCTGTATATATTTTTGAGTCGTTATCCATTGGAATTTGGTGAAAGTCTGACGATAAATCTAATGCTGAGAAAAATTTCGAGTTTCCTAGATGCGAAAGGATTGATTCTACATCGGGGATGGGATACGCGTCTTGATCTGTAAGCTCGTCCAATTTTCAAAAATCTATTACTATTCTCCATTTTTTCTTTCCTGAGGCATCTGCTTTTTTGGGTACTACCCATACTGGTGCGTTATAAGAGGAATCTGAATGCGTTATTATGTCTTTATCTAACATTTCTGAAATCTGTCTTTTTATTTCTTCACGATGACACTCTGGAGGTTTATACGACTTGATATTGATAGGCTTTTCTGTTTTTAATTCTATTTTATGTGACGTGAGTTGGGTGCATGGGAGCGGATCGATTTCTAATGCAAAAGCGTCGGCGTATGAAAGGATTATTTTCTCTACGGAGTCTCTATATGAAGGATCAATGTGTTTGGTTCTCAAATTCTGCATTAATAATTGCATTCTGTCTAATTTAGAAGATTCGTCTAGTTCGATTTGGTTCGATTCGATTGGTCTCTCACCTGTGTTGATGAAGCAAACCTGGGTTCTTTGGTGGTCAATGAATGTTTCCTTGATAGTACTCTCGCCTGGTTGTAGTTTGATATCGGATCTCAGAGGTATGCGTGTCTCACCTAAAAATAGATAACACTGTCCAACAAATTTCAACTTTTTAAAAGTATTTCGATTCCCACTATGCGATTCTTATAGAGTTTTCCGCGCTGATTCCGAATCTGGTTTTAATTTTTTTCCTATACGTCCAGTTTTTGAGAAAATGAAGTTTAAGAAAAAGACATATTTTTCAACTTTAAACAAATATTGCGATGTTATTATAAAAGATATTGAATTGTTCTTTACAGCAAAAGATTCTGTAGACTTTCCCGAATACAGTGATATCCAATACTAATACATTATGATTGTTTAAACATGTTTAAACAATGATTAAAGACGGAGATGCACCACTTTTGCACCAATTTTTGCGGATATTTTCGAATTTATCTCAAAAAATAAGGGTCCAGCGAAAAATTGAACTATACCACGCGAAAGAGCAGACTTTTATCTTGAGAAACCCCCCTGTGAAGTTTGCATGGTCGACGTTTTTTTCGAACCAGAAAGCAAAATATCTTCGCCCGACATGAGTTGTCACCAGTGGCGCTCACCACCAGAACGGTCGTTCGCCGCTCCGTATCCCGTCGCTGCGCCGTATCCCGTCCCGAGCGCCACTGGCGGAAACTCATGTCGCGCGAAGATATTTTGCTTTCTGGTTCGAAAAAAACGTCGACCATGCACACTTCACAGGGGGGTTTCTCAAGATAAAAGTCTGCTCTTTCGCGTGGTATAGTTCAATTTTTCGCTGGACCCTTATTTTTTGAGATAAATTCGAAAATATCCGCAAAAATTGGTGCAAAAGTGGTGCATCTCCGTCTTTAATCATTGTTTAAACATGTTTAAACAATCATAATGTATTAGTATTGGATATCACTGTATTCGGGAAAGCCTACAGAATCTTTTGCTGTAAAGAACAATTGAATATCTTTTATAATAACATCGCAATATTTGTTTAAAGTTGAAAAATATGTCTTTTTTTTAAACTCCATTTTCTCAAAAACTGGACGTATAGGAAAAAAATTAAAACCAGATTCGGAATCAGCGCGGAAAACTCTACAAGAATCGCATAGTGGGAATCGAAATACTGTTTGGCTGTTGGACAGTGTAATCGTTAGTAATTTTGTATTTGTATTTTTGTAGGAAGGGTAAACCTATTAATCCGTCTTCGGGGATGGGAAAGGAATCGGGTACTATATGGAATACATGGTCTTCTTTTAGTGCTCGGAACTGTGTGCTGAATTTGGATTCGTGTCTGTCGTTGCCCATTAGTACATTTTGGGTTTTATTTTCCCTAGGATATTCGGGTAATATACTACTGTTTTTTATGAGGTTGATTCCTGCTCCGGTGTCCAGTAGGAATCTTGTTGGTCTTCTGAGTCCTTGAAATCCTCCGAGTATGTATTGCAATCTTCCTGGTATGCTGCATATTCTTCTAATGCGGGGAGGTCCGCTTGTTCCATTGGCGTCTCGTCGATGGTGTAATTGACTCTCGGTGGAAGTTTGCCGTGAGTGGCTGACCGAAAATTTGTGCAGTTAGTTGCGATGTGCCCGTTTTGTCCGCATTTGAAGCATTTAAGGTTAGCGGATCTGGGTATTGTTGTAGATGGGTTCGGTCTTGCTTGTGGTTGCTTCATGGGGTAGAAAGGTCGTCCTGGTGGCATCCTCGAGTCGTTCGGTCGGGGATATTGCGGAACCATTGGTTGTTGCGATGGTCTTCTTGAGTCTCGAAGCCAGCTCTCCATGTCTCCAGCTAGAGTTTGAGCTTTTTCTAGCGTTTTGGGTTGCGACGGGACGACTAGAGTCCCTAATTCTCGTTTTAGGTTGGTCATGTAGGTAGCGATGGCTGCGTCTTCTTCTTCCTCGATGGCAATCTTCCTTGCTACTGGGTTGCTGTGTTTGTATTGAATGGCGTATTTCAATTCGTTCAGGGATTGTCTAAATCTCAGATTGAAACTTATTACGCTCTCCATTTGTCCTTGTCGCGTGTTTTGCAGCTTATTCCTGCTTGCATTGACGGTGCTAGGTGAGGTGATGTAGGTCCTCAGGGCCTCGTAGAGCTGTTCGTAGGTATCTATACGTAAGTACCGGATGGCTCGCGCTGCTTGATCCGTAATTTTCTCGGCAATTATGAGTTTCAGAAGCATATGCTTGTCTCGACATATGGATCTGGCGTACCTGACATCACTTATGAAGTCTTCTACTCCTAGGTCGTCTCTTCCCTTCAGTGTTCGAACAATGCGAACGGCTTTTGATGCGGTTTGTCCACTTCTTTCGTTGGATGTTACCATTCTTTCAGGTTCATCATCTTCCGAGTTGCTCTCTGATGGATGTCCCTCGTGTCTTCTTGACGCGTTTCTTTGACTTCCGATTTGAGATGCGCTGTCGTCGGTCATAGTAGCAGTGACGTTCACTAATTTGGATAATTCTATTATCTCTTTGTAATGATTGTATAAGTCACGAGACATCTCCCTCATACACTATACGCGAGCGCGCCACGCGAAACCGCGAAGCGCTACCTCCCGCGGCGGCCGCGAGGTGGCTACCGCGACGCCGCGGATTCTCGCGAGTGAATAGATCGCGACAGGCGTATAAGTAGGACGGCGGAGGCCGTATTAAATGAGTTCGAGCTACGATCTGGCTAATAGAGAGGATTCTCGAATGCTACGACTGTATCACGAGCTGTCCCAACCTTTTCCTGCGTACCACGCCAAGGCCCCAAGTGTCATACAACACGGGGAGACCCTTTCTGCGAGAGACATAAATCTCCGCCGTCCGAAGTGGTACGCACCACCGGGCATCCTCGACCCAAGTGTCACGCGGCACGAGGAATCCCTAAACGCTCAGGCGGCACAAGGCCATAAAATGGTCACTGCGGTAACCACGCTGCGTCGAGGTCGTTCTCGAGATCGTTAGGGAGCCGTCGAGTCACTATCGCCCGCGTTTATACCGATGCATTGTCGGGTACACTGTTTCATGTACTATCCGCTCTACTGTTCGCCGTCATACAATTAGCGCCGTTAGCTTTAAGTTGCGTTCCGATTATTTCGCGCTCCGCATTTCACTGTCTTCGCGCTCATCTTGCGTTCCGATTATTTCGCGCTCTCATCGTTTCACCGTCTTCGCGCTCATCCTTGCGTCGCGTTCATCCTGCGTTCCGTTTATTTCATGTTCCGATCATCCGCTCCGCGTTTCACTGTCTTCGCGCTCATCTTGCGTCGCGTTCATCCTGCGTTCCGTTTATTTCACGCCCCGATCATCCGCTCCGCGTTTCACTGTCTCCGCGTTCATCTTGCGTCGCGTTTACTTCGCGCTCCGATCATCCGCCCCGCGTTTCACTGTCTTCACGTTCATCTTGCGTCGCGTTTACTTCACGCTCCGATCATCCGCTCCGCGTTCATCTTGCGTCGCGTTCATCCTAGGTTCCAATCATTTCGCGTCATTGTACGTTCTCATCGTATCGCGTTTCGTTCACTTCGCGTCCGCGACTTTGCGCTTTATGTTATAATAATTCACGTCACCGACTGACGTACATACTGTGATGAAGGACCTCGGTTCCTAATAAAGAGATCTGTTTAACCCGTATCGGCGTTGTTCATTCGTGGCTCAGAAAAACCCTGGACAGCCGAGTGAGCTGGCACATTCTCCCTACGTTCGAATGTTACATCTTTCTGTCGGTTTTCGTTTTCTTTAGAAAAAGTTTTGCTTAATGCCATAAACGCAGATTGCATTTCTTTCATTGCATTGATAACTCCATTAAGTTCTTCGCTTGTAGGCACGGTTCCATTTGGTTTAGCCATCTCTGAGTATCGTGGGGGAACTGTCCGATTTTATTCTCGGTAACTTGAAAAAATGTCTTACTGACCTTGGTTCTTTGATACCGATGTGTTGCTTCGGAAGGGCTCTCGTAGTCCGTCTTCGTGGTCACTCAGCCGTAGTTGATTGCCGTTGAAGATTTTCTTCCAGCAGATGAAACGGTATCCTGGCAGGATCGCCAGAATGTTACGGTGAAATAGGAGACTTCGTGAAGATCGACGTATTTCACTTTCGCGAATCACTACTCAGACGTTTCAGGAACACAAAATGACTTTATTTAAAGGTTGAATCGGCTTGACGTGCCGTAGCAGAAGTAACAGTCGACTAACTCGATACAAGAATTTAGAGTGTCTTATATACTAATGTATAATCTTATGGATATAATGGATAATCTTTGAGGGTGCAAGGGTTTGAGATTATTCTATGGTACAAAGTATTGGGCCGCTGAGTCACTGTTGAACTTGGGCCTGGTGACGTGTTGCGAGGGTTGGCATCTTGGTCTTATCGGGCCGTGACACTACAATGAAGCAGCAGAGCGGCCAGGGCCCTGATGCCTTGAGGCAGTTATATTGGCGGGAATGTACCGGTGTTATTAGCGGGACGACTGATGGACGAGAGACCTGACGCGGAACGTTAATATATTTTATTATACAATGGCAGTTAATAGTGAAGAAAGACTTTTTAAAAGTCTGTTGGGTGCTCAAGCTACCCGATTTCATCGAAATAGTTACGTTACTGAGGCTGACATTGCCGCGCATGCGCGAGTTACGGTGGGTTCAATCGGAACACTGGTGGCGACACGCCGTGCTATCGGAGTCAGGATTCGGCTAGTGACACACCGTGGCCGGGGAAGAGAGTGGCGACACGCCGTACTCTCAGATTCAGGATTCAGCTGGTGACACACCGTGGCTGTGGAAGAGAGTAGCGACACGCCGTGCTCTCGGAGTCAGGATTCGGCTGGTGACACACCGTGGCCGGGGAAGAGAGTGGCGACACGCCGTGCTCTCAGGATCAGGATTCAGGATATGACAGGTGACATACCATATCTAGAAGAGTGGCGACCCGCCGTGCTCTAGGAGGCGATTCTCACGGCTGGCTTCGAGGTGTTCGCTAGGCGAAGTTATCTCGTTGTGGACAGCGTGGGAAACCTAAGTATGTCATTTGCATATACTTACGATGGAGATGTCAACTGGAGTGTTCTTTACTCGGTTTGTACTGGTTAACATCTGTATCACGAATGCCGTCGTGGGCTCTGGCCGTGGCGGCTTTTACAGCTCGCGAATAGTGGTGGGAGTGGTAGCGCGGTGCGGTGATTCGCGGATTGCTTCTAGGTGCGGGGGTGGCGCGACGCGGTCCGTCTCGGCGCGACGACGGGGGTACGGCGGTTTGTTCCGAGAAATGAACGACGGTTGATCTCGGTTTGGTTATAACCGGATTGATCAGGTTTACGTTCTGTATAGTAACAGGCCTGTACGGTACAGGTCTTAAAATGATCACAGTGAGAATCAAATATCTGTCTGGCTCCTGTCCCTTGTAATAGCGGCAGCCAATATTAATTTTGCATAAAGATCCGCAATCTAGTGATTAGTTTAAATATCAATATCGAAAACACAGCTAATAGCAACCGTTAGCTTTGTATTGACAAGTCTTTGGAGATGTTCTCTCTACCGCGGCTCGAACGACACTGATTTTCCGCAAGATTTTTCTAAAGAATTTAGGAAGGGCATTTAGAGTGTCGAAATTCGAAATGCACGCTGTAGCACGTTTACAAAAACGACGGGACGGTTAGACGAAAAACAGGACGCGAGAAGGACCGCTGTAAGATTTATGGCAAACACATGTTTAGTTTTTCTGCAGATTGGTACGCAGAGTCGATGGGTAACCGCGCGCTCGAAAACGTGATACGTCCTTTTACCCAGCAAGGGGTAAAAATGTCAGGTCAGCGTAGCATCCCTATTGTCCTATACTGTAACCGTTCAGGTTACATACCAAAGTATTGCGTGAATGGATATCGATCCCCACTGCGACAGGTGTGACGTCATGTGTAACATCGTCATAGACAAGGATCGCAGGAGTGATCGATATAGATAAGAGGATGCGAGCGCATCGATCCCCTCTCGATTGCGATCGAAGGCGGTCGATGCGAGCGACAGAATGATCACTCTACGTCTGGGCTCGATCCAGTAAGCACGTATGAGTCAACTCGCGTTCTGCGTGAAATCGAGAATCTTGAAGAGTTAGAATTGTCATTTACGAATCGCCAAGAAGGCAGATAATTGTCTATTTAGTTGCCAGCCCGGCTAAAGGGCGTTTTGAGTCGCGATACATGTAAAAGTTTGCAATAATATTTGCGAATATTAAATTGTCAAATTTCGAGATCTAGTCGTTGAGTACATTAGAATCGCCAATAAGACGAATTATTTACTGTGTTTAAAGCCCGGCAATAAGGGCACTTCTTGTCGCATTCCGAGTTATAAGTATAACTTCTATATTCAAGTAAAATCTAGTTCTAAAACATATTTAGTTGAGCGTTCAAGCTCTATTTGATGGATTGTTTAAATTGCGCCAAGAAGGCCAACTATTGGATTGCATTCAATTCTTGCAGTGAAATTGATTACGTTTGTGAGTTGTATATCTGCAACCAAGTTAATAAAGAATTAAATTGAAGTTTGGTTACATTGCTTGTCAGCCGTCCGACGGGCGGACCAAAATGAGAACCGCGATCGAGTTAACCATACGAATTTCTTACACGCATTCCTAGCAGGGAATACTTTGTTTACGGTTTATGGTCGTCGCGTTTCGCTCTACCGTACTATGGTTGTGTTATACACAGAAGTTAACCATGCGTTTTTTCTTTATACGCTTGTAAATTATTGAACGGTAGTGATACTGTTCTCATCCATGCCAATTTACTAGAATATATCTCAATTTTACCACATATTATCTCCTAAAAATTATTCATATTTGTCTCAACCATTTCGTCATCCAGTGCCTGGAGGCACGAACCTGTCGTTAATTTAACATCGGATTTCGTAACCAATCCGGTGTTTGAATTGTTAACTAATAACTCCTTCTACTCTCGAAAGATTTGATTTCACTGGGTTGACTGGGCTGGTGCAGAGCTGCCCCGTCCACGTTTCTGTGCCCTGCCAGCTCTGGGTACCAGTTTCCACGAGCTCTGGTGGGAGATCAAATGAATTGGAATCGATCTTCGTTCCTGTGAATTACCGGCCACGCCGATCGATATTCCAACTTTGTGTACTTTTGATTGTTAAGGGCCTTAAAATTTAATTATCCAGATAACGGGTGTGTCAGGTAAATTGGAATCGATCTCCGTTCCCGTGAATCACCGGCCACGCCGATCGATATTCCAATCTTGTGTACTTTCGATTGTTAAGGGCCTTCAAATTTAATTATCCAGATAACGGGTGTGTCAAATGAATTGGAATCGATCTCCGTTCCCGTGAATCACCGGCCACGCCGATCGCTATTCCAATATTGTGTACTTTTGATTGTTAAGGGCCTTAAAATTTAATTATCCAGATAACGGGTGTGTCTGGACAACAATAGAGTCGGCCCGGCCACGTGTTCGTGCCCCTGCCGACGCTGATCAGATTGTCTACCCTCACCCGTAATTCTTTTCAATACGAGATCGTTCGACACTCCGGTGACTCGCCAGCAGTGCCGCTCGGTTTTCGCATTTTTATGTTTGGGTTTTCACCCTATAAGCCCGTTTACTTTAAACCCGATCAAAACAATAGAATGTTATCAATAGTTCGGTTACAATACCTACCTTAAGAAACTTTCTAAAAGAAGGACAGACGATGTTTTCGAATGGTTACCCATCGACTCTGCGTACCAATTTGCAGGAAAAACTAAACGTGTTCGCCATAAATCTTACAGCGGTCCTTCTCGCGTTCTGTTTTTCGTCTAACCGTCCCGTCGTTTTCGTAAACGTGCTACAGCGTGCATTTCGAATTTCGACACTCTAAATGCCCTTCCTAAATTCTTTAGAAAAATTTTGCGGAAAATCAGTGTCGTTCGAGCCGCGGTAGAGAGAACATCTCCAAAGACTTGTCAATACAAAGCTAACGGTTGCTATTAGCTGTGTTTTCGATATTGATATTTAAACTAATCACTAGACTGCGGATCTTTATGCAAAATTAATGTTGACTGCCGCTATTACAAGGGACAGGAGCCAGACAGATATTTGATTCTCACTGTAATCATTTTAAGAAGTTGAAAATAATACTATGGTGTTTTGAAATTATTTTAATCTCTCTACTGTATTAAAATGCACCTACTCATGTTTGCTCAAATGCATTATATCCGCGGTCTAGTGATTGCATTACCTGATTATTGTGATTTGTGCAGCAGTACAAGGGATATGGCAATTATTATTAGTGCATAACTATGTGTTGACAAATGTGATCAGTGATTGTCAGTGTGGAGAAATTTCAAGGCATCTGTGTGAAATAAACATACGAATTATTTATCGATTCGAAAGTGAAAGTGAAATTCTGGATCGTCGACTTGACCGCGCATCCCTTAGGCCTTAGTATACCAACTATCTACCACCGGCTGTGCAGTTCGTCGACCTGGCTGTATGCCCCTTACCTTTCGGTATACCTGAGGACATCTGTGCAGTTCGTCACCGAGTGACCCAGTGACATACATTTCGAAGCAGCAAATGGATTTACGGCTGAATAAGTTAGTTTTTAATTCAATCAGTTTCTGCTTCTTCTCTTTTTTACGATTATCTCGTAAACTAAAGCCGATCGCCAAAAAGTCTAAAGAGAAATGTTGTTTAGAATCATGGTCTTGACAACGTATCCAAAGCTCATCGAAATCGGAGAGGAGATAGTTCAGATAGTACATCGATCGATTTACAATTATAAGTTACTTATCTCGTAAACTAAAGCCGATCGCCAAATAGTCTAAAGAGAAATGTTGTTCAGAATAATGGTCTTGACCACATATCCAAAGCTCATTGAAATCGGATAGAAGCTAGTAGTACATCGATCCATGGATTTACAAGTAAAGTTTCGCGCGGTAATCTCGTAAACTAAAGCCGATCGCCAAAAAGTCTAAAGAGAAATGTTGTTCAGAATAATGATCTTGACCACATATCCAAAGCTCATTGAAATCGGAGAGCATTCAGATAATCGAGAAACTCTTGTTCGTTGCGATGTCACGGCGTACCACCGACACTCGCTTGCCCGCGCGGCGCGGCGCGGCGGGCCAGGGCGCGCTCTGATTGGTCCGTGTTTTTCGTTAATAACTCCTAAACAAAGCCGCAGTTGACATTGGTGCAAAGGAAAATGTCTCTTAGAATGGTCTCAGGAACCTCCCATTTCCGGGACTTACACTTAGTTTGGGACACCCTGTATTACGACCTTTGTTATTTCGTATTATTTCGTGTATGTGTAATGTGTTTATAAAAGATAAAAATATCAACAAAAAGATAACAAATATAAAAGATAAGCCAATTATCTTACCAAAACGTTTTTAAATTGATGGTAACTGGTAAACTTTTGGTCAATTTGTTTAGTTTAATTAATTATTAAAGCTGCAGTTTCTGGATATCTGCAGGCGTAAAAACTGAGATTAAAATCGCTACATTCAACAAATATTGTTAGATATAAAATGTAATCTAATTAACATACTACTTTATCTGCATAGATGATTAAATTAACAATTCTACTGCTTCAGGATGTAAGGTTTTCGCCTTTTTTTTAACTGACTCGATCCTTAACATTGAAAGCAACGGATCGGAAGTTAACAGTAGTCTGTAAAATATGTCTTTATTTGTATTTGTTCTTGAATTTTTCCTACTATTTCTGCTCCTAAATTTCTTAAAATCTTTGTGCCGAGTTTCTTGTGCTTCTTCGCTAAGTTGGTCAATTGGTACTATGGCATATTTTACAATATCTGCACTATGCATGAGCAATTTGTGTACAGAAGCTGGCATATGGTACCACCCATAATTTTTGACGTAATGTTCCGCTGTATCTAATGTATACTTTCCTAATTTTTCGTGGTTTATTTTATGTGGGCAGGAAATGACCTGTAAAATCACGTGGAACCTTTTAATCAATTGTACATCAATTCCTGTTATTTCCGCCGAGATTTCTGGATTTTGAAAAAACCGTCTAGCGGTATTCCCATCGTTCGACGATCCCCATCCTTGCTTAACATAATCAACGAGTAGTCCAGTTTTTTCTTTAAATTTTCTTTGAATTTCTTGTTTCCTTTCGTTCTGAATTTTTTTTGTATCCGGTGTGTTAACAATCCATTTTTTAAATGGTAAATTGTATGAAATATGTAATAAACACTCCATGCACCGAATCCATGCATGAAGCGAGGAAATGCCAAAAGAATAATTGATTTCATTGCACGATTTAGTCTGTATCAATTTTAAATTATTCATTTCTATTGGTGTTGCATTACAAATATAACATCGCATAGCTGGTGTCGTGTTTGTAATTGCATTACAAATTTTATTATCAACCATTGTTAATGCCATGGCGTATTCGACGTAAACGTTGTTTATTTTTTTTCGTTGTAAATTTTGTATCTGGTTGTTTATTTCATTTATTTCTCGCAGTATAACATCTTCGGTTTCCTTAACAAATTTAAATTGAATAGGCCGACAAAACCACGGTGAGGACGGTCGAGGATTTTCCCATACGAATTCAGATGTCAATTTATTTTGTAACCTTATAGGTACCATGCTAGAAATAAAAATGCTTTCATCGGTTGTATTTTCCGCACCCAATATTTGTTTATAGCGTGGTTGGCCTGAAGCTCCATCACAACCCCATTTGGACGTTAATATTAATTCGGAATTATTTCTTAATCCTTTGACTGTCTGCAATATTCGCGATGCTGTTTGATCTAATAAACTTTGTAATTTAATTTTAGCCGATATTTCTGTTATTTCGATTGTGTCTGTAGGGGCATAAGATTTTTCTTTTTCTTTCTGTATTGCAAAATATGAAGGCCATTGATTCATATTGCAGATTATTGACTCATTTCTAATTTTAATGTACTGTGATTTTGTTAATTCGGCTGCTATAAAAATGTTTAATGCCTTCTCCGGTGTAAATATCCTTTGTTTTGGCATGCAACTTGTTTTCGATAGTGTTTCCATGTTGCGATAATCCTTATCGTATAAATTTTTAAGTATTTTTGCCTCCTTGTGCATACCTTGTTTACGAAAACTTATCCTTGTGGCATAAACTAATTCCTCCAAAGAAAAGTTATCAACTAAGGATTGGGCTTTTCGAATTTTTCCCCTAATACTGCATCTGGAGAACAATTTCTTTCCTTTCTGAACATTTTCAACGGATGATTTTATACTCGTAGTTTGAACTGGAATTGTATTACAACTTGTGCTCGGAATTTGTACTATTACTCCATTCGGACACCAAATGTCTTTTTCTAGCCACTTCTTATTAGATATTAGGAAACTATTTTCATTATAACTGGATCGGATCCATTTTCGCTTTAATACTTTTACAAAGTTTTTTAATAATCCACGTAGTGCTGCTGCACTTTCTAAAGATATATCTACCTTCTGGCATATTAGGTTGTACAAAAATGTATGATCACCCAGACCTTTTGAGGACTTTCTTAACGTAAAAAATAAATCTTTATTTTTACGTAAATTTTCCATTTTTCGTAACTAATATCTAAATGATAAATACCCGATGTTAAATGCAGAGAATAACTAATAAGTACGATATAACAAATGCTTAAACGTCATTGTACTTACCAAATTTCCAAATTTCCAAATTTATATATTTATGTATATTTATGTATTATGTATATTAATATCACAAATGTGTCAATACTTAATAAACTTAATAACACTTAAATACACTTAATAAACTTAATAATACTTAAATACACTTAATAAACTATACATATAATAAACACTTATGGGAGAGTCGTGTAGTACCGACCAAAATTATTTATGGCAACGTAGCAACGAAACAAATTACGCACAATAGTTATATTCATTTCTTTTCTTAAAGAAAGTATAGCCATCTGACCTGGAAAGTTATAACTAATTTTGGTCGGTTCAGTACGCTGGTCGGTACTGTACGTTCATTATATTTTTAACAATAAAATTAATAGATTACTTATATTGTTGTTAAAAATTACATACTTGTTTTAGGTAGGTATGAACAATGCAAAGTTATGTTAATGCAAAAACGTTTTAAACAAAACGTTTTCAAATTGATGTTAACAGGTAAACTTTTGGTCAATTTGTTTAGTAATAATAATAATAATAATTAGAGGACCTAACGGCACCTAATCGGATAAGTCAGATCATTTTCATTGGACCTTCCTCTACATATCCCCACAAAAATCATATCCGAACCGATCCGATATTGGAAATTATGATTGTTTAAAGTTATCGGGACGTGCCACCTGACGCATAGCAACTCACATATAGTACTTAAATACCATCCAAATATGAATATTTTTGCAACTGCATTGAAAGTTCGTACCTACGTAAAACAAGTATGTAATTTTTAACAATTAATTAAATAAAAAAAAATTTATTGTTAAAAATATAATGAACGGTAATAATATAACTAGACTAAGAGTTTCTTAGTTTTTCTTAGTGAGTATCACTAATAAAAAAAATCAAGAAAAAAAAAATAAAAAAAAAATATGTCTTTATTTGTATTTGTTCTTGAATTTTTCCTACTATTTCTGCTCCTAAATTTCTTAAAATCTTTGTGCCGAGTTTCTTGTGCTTCTTCGCTAAGTTGGCCAATTGGTACTAAGGCATATTTTACAATATCTGCACTATGCATGAGCATAGTATCGTCTTTGTTATAACAAATGCTTAAACGTCATTGTACTTACCAAATTTCCAAATTTATATATTTATGTATATTTATGTATTATGTATATTAATATCACAAATGTGTCAATACTTGATAAACTTAATAACGCTTAAATACACTTAATAAACTTAATAATACTTAAATACACCTAATAAACTATACATATACTTATTTAAGAAACTCTTAGTCTAGTTATATTATTACCGTTCATTATATTTTTAACAATAATTTTTTTTTATTTTAATTAATTGTTAAAAATTACATACTTGTTTTAGGTAGGTACGAACTTTCAATGCAATTGCAAAAATATTCATATTTGGATGGTATTTAAGTACTATATGTGAGTTGCTATGCGTCAGGTGGCACGTCCCGATAACTTTAAACAATCATAACTTCCAATATCGGATCGGTTCGGATATGATTTTTGTGGGGATATGTAGAGGAAGGTCCAATGAAAATGATCTGACTTATCCGATTAGGTTCCGTTAGGTTCCCTAAAAGATACACCTTGCAAATTCTAAGAAAGTATATAGATTTTATTCATTTCATTAAATATTAATTGTTAATAGATTGCGAGCAACCATCCTCAACTAACAGCGTTAATTGTTACCGCAAAGGACTGTTTTTCATTTACACAAAAGACCCAGAAGAAATATTAAATAGGGTAATCAGGAGACCTCGATGAAAAGAAGCAATTTTTCGCTGAAAAATACTGCATCCCAAATGTCTATCTTTGTCAATTTATATTAACTACAGTTTTTGTGAACGAACATTAATATTTTCCGCTTCGATGTTGATGGACATTTAGGAAGCAATACGAATTTATTAGAAATCGATATGAGAAAGTCGACTCTTTCGTGAAATGTCACTAAATTTCTCGATCCAGCCCACTGTGCGACGGTTCAAGATTCGAATCGTGGAGATTTGCCGGTGATGGGCGCTGACGAACACACCGTAGCCTCGCGCTACGGTTACGCGTGATCGCTACGCGACTCTAAACACGCTTGAAAAAGAGCAGAGCGAACGGAGCTCGACGGTTGGCGTAACTACCGGCAAATTCACAATTCAAATCTTGAACATACATATATGTATAATAAGCTATTTTGCATAATCAGTAATACATAGCTTATACAACGTTCTGTACTTTTTTTATAGAAGAATTTCTCGCATGAAATATCGAAAGTGTAAAGTATTTTGAAATTACTGTAATTTCACGAACGTTCTGTGTATCTGTCAAGTATTTTTCCTGTCACGACATCAATGTTTTTAAACAAGCAGTCATTAGTATACATATATGTATAAAAAGCGATAATAAAAATGTTTCTGAAATATACCTTAGTTTTTTCGTTGGATTTACTTCATACTGCGTTTCATTTTAGTAAGACTACGTTCCAGTTGCCTAAAAATAAAACGCCCTTACGTAATGGAGAACAAATATAATATAATTAGATATTAATTAAATAGGAGAAAACGTACAGTATAAGGTCATTAGCTGTGTTATTGCAGTTTTTCGGATCGCAGCCACAATTATAACAGGCTACTCGCATTTTCCGACATGAGCATTTACGATTTTCACAGGTTACTCTGCAATTACATTTTTGTTGTCCATCCGGTAATCGTTTTGGGGTTGATCCGTTAGATGAATTAGTCTTTGGTGTATTCTAAACGTAAGTCGGGTATTAAAATAAATAAAAGAAAGACTAAAAAGCTAAAAGAAATACATTTCTTTACAATGTTCTAACTGTTCTTTCAATTTTCTATTCCCTCCTCGAGCCGTCCCATCGTCCGGACCCTCCTGTCCATCTTTGGAAGATGGTGCAGGAGATGCGGTAGGTTCACCTTCCACGTCACGCAGGTGCTCTGCGCTCCAGTGTTGGATCTTGTTACACCATGTATACAGTAATTCTTCGATCGAAGTCCCAACACCTGTGTTTTGAACGGATTTCAATAGTGTAGGGAGGCTATTTTTTTATGACTACGTCTACCGCGCCGACCGCGCCGAGACTTCAATCGACGAGCCGAACATAGAGAAGGACAGAATGAAATAGGATCACTTGGTCGAAGCGAGTCGCCGTCGCCGGCACAGTTTAAAGGCCCGTGCGTCATGACAGTGAAACAGCAAAATCTTAGCTTCTTTATTTTTCATTGTTTCTTTATGGAACTCTCACCAACATATTCGTGGCATTTCTCTGATTAAAATTATACCAAACACGATATAATTTGGCGAATATTTAATTTCGGCCAACGATGAAAGTTTTGAACGCAACGAAAAAGAGCGTATAGGAAAGAAAGAGACGCGAACAGTCGACGTCGCCGGCACAGTTCAAAGGCCCGCGTTGTCGCCGTTCTTCCTTGCTTCCGAAACTTTCACCGTCGATTAAACCACTAAATACAGTTGAAATTATATCGTGTTTGGTATCATTTTAATAAGAGAAACGCCCGGAATAAGCTATTAAAGTCCCATGTTAATGAAAATTAAGAAGTTTGAGAATTCGATTCACTCGAGTCAATGTTGTGGTGTTCACACCGATATACCTGAGCCGAGATCAATCATCGTTGCGTTGGCCGGCAGTGGAGTGAGTCGGCACTGGACTTCAATCGTACAGGCGACCCAGGACTTCGATCGAAGAATTACTGTATAGCACTTTGCCCACAAGAGCCGTCTGATAGGCGATTTAATCTCGGAACAAGGCAGACTTATCTGATGCCGGGTTTATAATTATATCTGTGGTTGTCAGGAAGAAAACCGCATGTCACATACTTTCACTTTCGAGATATGTATTGCCATTTAAAGTTTTCATCACTAATGCTTCGACCTATACATATATCCTATGGGATATCGGTTAAATTGCATTATGTTTTTGAGCCTTTCAAATTTATTTTCAAGACATTTTTTCTGGTAAATACGTAAATCCTATACTGTAAAGTTCAATTAATGCATAAACTCGAATTTTTGAAATTGTGACATGTGGCGTTTTTCCTGACAACCACAGATATATGGTCCAAGGTTGGGATGTTGCACAGGTTTCACGCGCATGCGCAACGAAATGCATGAACGTGTGTACGTAAAGTTTGTGAGGAAAGTAGGGGGGAACTATATTACGAGCAGGAAAGTGTGCAGGAAGAGAGTTTAGTAGTTTATACAGGGTGTCCCACAATTCCTGAACATCCCGGAAATGGGAGGTTCCTGAGACCATTTGAAGCGATATTTTCCTTTGCAAAAATGTTAACCGCGGATTTGTTTAGGAGTTATTAACGAAAAACACGAACCAATCAGAGCGCGACATAGACGCGAGTTGGCACAGTCGGCCAATCGACAGTTGGCGCGCCGGTCGACTGTGCTAACTCGCGTCTAGGTCGCGCTCTGATTGGTCCGAGTTTTTCGTTAATAACTCCTAAACAAATCCGCGGTTAACATTTTTGCAAAGGAAAATATAGCTTCAAATGGTCTCAGGAATCTCCCATTTCCGGGATGTTCAGGAATTTTGGGACACCCTGTATATTATATGTACATGGTACATACTATAATACATACACAATAATTTCAATATAACATACCCATGATAAACATGCATATTTGAAAATCGTAAAAAAAATTTTGCGAAAATATGCGGTGTGACCAAGGTACCCCATTTTAGCCCAACTTTGTACTTTACTGACGCTAAAGTCGTCGCGCATGCGTGTGAAACCCTTGCAATATCCCAACACTGCTCCAGACACGAGTAGAGTACCTTCATAGGATGGGGCTGAAGCCGATCGCGCAGTTTATTAACTACAGTTGTAGTTAATTATATTACACTGTACAACAAATTTCAACTTTTTTTATGATTTCAATATACTGTTGGGTCCTTCTTATAGAGTTTTTTGCGCTGATTCCGAATCTGTCCTTAATTTTTCTCCTATACGCACAGTTTTTGAAAAACATGGCTTTGAAAAAAAAACATATTTTTCAACTTTAAACAAATATTGTGATATTATTATAAAAGATATTGAATTGTTCTTTACAGCAAAAGATTCTGAGGACTTTCCCGAATACAGTGATATCCAATATTAATACGTTATGATTGTTTAAACATGTTTAAACAATGATTAAAGACGGAGAGACACCACTTTTGCACCAATTTTTGAGGATATTTTTCAACTTATCTCAAAAAATAAGGGTCTAGCGGAAAATCGAAGTATACCACGCGATAGAGCAGACTTTTATCTTGAGAAATCACCCTTTCAAGTTTGCTACGTCGACGTTTTTTTCGAACCAGAAAGCAAAATATCTTCGCCCGACATGAGTTGTCACCAGTGGCGCTCACCACCAGAACGGTCGTTTGCCGCTCCGTATCCCGTCGCTGCGCCGCGCCGTATCCCATCCCGAGCGCCACTGACGGAAATTCATGTCGGGCGAAGATATTTTGCTTTCTGGTTCGAAAAAAACGTCGACGTAGCAAACTTGAAAGGGTGATTTCTCAAGATAAAAGTCTGCTCTATCGCGTGGTATACTTCGATTTTCCGCTAGACCCTTATTTTTTGAGATAAGTTGAAAAATATCCTCAAAAATTGGTGCAAAAGTGGTGTCTCTCCGTCTTTAATCATTGTTTAAACATGTTTAAACAATCATAACGTATTAATATTGGATATCACTGTATTCGGGAAAGTCCTCAGAATCTTTTGCTGTAAAGAACAATTCAATATCTTTTATAATAACATCACAATATTTGTTTAAAGTTGAAAAATATGTTTTTTTTCCAAAGCCATGTTTTTCAAAAACTGTGCGTATAGGAGAAAAATTAAGGACAGACTCGGAATCAGCGCAAAAAACTCTATAAGAAGGACCCAATAGTATATTGAAAACAAATTTGGTGTTGGACAGTGTTATCAAAGGGGTATTACTTTACTACACTATTTAATGCTTAATATTATTAAAGTCTGTCTCATGAGAGAAGGGACTTGGGTAACGACCAGTTTGTGTCGTTCGCTGCGCAGGTTCGCCCTGATTGGTAGTACTCCCAATGCACAACGCATGCGCGCAGTGGCACTGAAGCGACGCCACGCGCCACAGCGCTGCAGACTGCCTCATTCGCGTTCTACCGGGTGTACTCAGGTGTACTGCATTACGCACGCTTCCACAGTTTTCTTTGTCTTGTCTTTGCACAGTGTTTTTGAAGTGTCAAAATTATGTAGATACAATATATTAACACACATCTACAAAAAATGTACAAATTATATATAAAATTAAATAAAATATATTAAGTCTTTACATAATTCAATCATATTCTTTGTGTGTAAATCGTAATTTGTACATTTTTTGTAGGTATGTGTTATTATATTAACACTTATCTACAAAAAATGTACAAATTATACAAATAAATTAAGTATATCATTTATTACGCGTGCAAATAGTCCCGATTTCCCATTCCGAATCATTTCATGCTAACCCGTTTCACTCCGGTACACCGTGTACATGAATACTCGCGTCGAGTAGAGTGGGGAGTGGGTAGTGGAGTGGGAGCTCGGAGGTTCGCAGCAAGCCGCTGCCTCAGTCGAGCTGCGCGAAACGAGTCCCTTCTCTCATGAGACAGAGTTTACATTTGTGTAGGTACTACTGATGCTAAACATGTTATAATTTTAGCGGTTAGACATAGACTAACTTAAAGGGGCCGGCGCGGCCATGCGAGAGTGTGTGGGCACACGCATACATCGCTAAATTCGCATACATATACGTATACATATGCAATTACAAGGTTTACGAAATGACAAAATTACGCTTCAGCATTGCAATGAGTAGTTCAGAAGTGGTCAATTATGATTCCTAAAAGTCAGATACATTAGGCTACGGTGCCCAAAATGCATATTTTTACGTTATAGAGGAATAATTTGTAATATTCGACAGAAACACCGCCTGTCACAAATAACAATACCTCGAGGTTTCGAAATTTTGCACTAGTAGCATGACTGTCTCGTTCCTAAGTTGCACGTTACAAATGTTCCAATAGAATACGGCTGATAATGCAGGTCGTACGTTATACCCTTGGTATATACAGGCGGTGTCTCTGCCGAATATTACAAATTATTCCTCTATGACGTAAAAATATGCATTTTGGGCACCGTAGCCTAATGTATCTGACTTTTAAGAATCGTAATTGAGCACTTCTGAACTACTCATTGCAATGCTGAAACGTAATTTTGTCATTTCGTAAACCTTGTAATTGCATATACGTATATGCGAATTTAGCGATGTGTGCGTGTGCCCACAAACTCTCGCACGGTCGCGCCGGCCTCCATCGAAAAGAGCCTCATAAGAAAGGGCGCAAGAGGGCGCATTGGCTCTATAAATATCCAACAAACCTCCCTTCAATGTGTACTCTTGAATTAAATATGATCGACCTAATTTTTCTTTTTATTCAACCCTAGTCCCTCCGTATTACACCTATATCATGTAATATCATATTTATTTGTATACATAATTCTTTATATTCTCTCACCTGAGTATTCGGACTTGACATGAATTTGTTTGGAGTTTTGCTGCACGATGCGACCATTGTATCAGATTCATCCCACAATTTTTCCTTTTTTGCATTATTTTCTTCTAAAGTTTTCACCTTCAGTGACTCCATCCATCTTCCAGGATTGGCGCTCGTCTCTATTCTACAACGAAGGTTCTTGAATCTTTCCGGTAGGCTACATGATAACATATTTGCAAGTACATCCGAATGAATTTTCATATCCATAGCTGCTAATTCGTCTGCAGCGTCGAAAAACTTTTTGATGTGCTCATCGACATCTTGTTTCTCTTTCATACATTGCAACAACTGTTTTACCAACGTGGATGTTCTCGTCGGCTCTTTCGATGCAAAAATGGCTTCCAATCTGTTCCATACCTCTCGCGAAGTTTTACAGTGTTTTACCTGTTTTAATTCTGCATCGCTTATACGCAAAATTATTTCGGATTTAGCCTTTTTATCTTCTCTTATCCATTTTTGTATTGAATCATCTATAGCTGCTCTTGTAGCATCATCGGTTCCTACGTACAACTCAGGTTTTAATTTTTCTCCGCTAACATATTGCCATAATTCTCCCTTCGTCGTTAGTAGGGCTTCCATTTTCATTTTCCATATCACATAATTATACCTCGTTAGTAATCCGATCCCTGCCGAATTTGTGATGTTCGCCATTGTTCACGAGACACGAGCTTTTTCTAACTCGAAAATCACACGCAATACCTAGGCCTGTATCCTTTGTAGATAAACTTAAGCGCAGTTTATTAACTACACTTGTAGTTAATTATATTATCAGAGGGGTATTACTTTACTACACTATTTAATGCTTAATATTATTACATTTATTTAGGTAGTACTGATGCTACACATGTTAGAATCTTGGCGGTTAGACACAGACTAACTTGATAACATTCGTATCAGTGTTGCGATTAGATGAAAAATTTCACACGCATGCGCGGGAAACCAGTAACGTATCTACAGGGTCTAACCGTTAAGTTATGTCACCATTTTTTAGGCATTTCCGGTAGTGCAATTAATAAATGATTTAGACAAAATTTTGACGGTACTTGGCGAGTACTAGGATGTTTTCCATCAGGAAATTTATCACGTAAAAGCAATGATTTTGTAAGATAACGGAACGTTTCTCTAGAAAGACAAATCCTATTTCGAAATCATTCTTTGTACAATCTTCCCGCCATGCGTGCACTTTGTCCAGCATTCATAGAAAACAGATAACATATCACATCTTTCTGTACTTGAAAACTTACTCATTCTCCAGGATCAAATCGAGATACACTAAACTACGATTGAAGCAATACTGCCAATAAGCTGATTAGATCGGTGACACGAGATAACAAACTGATGATTCTAAAGCGTACGCGATAAATACAAACATAATATGGGAATTGACGAAAGTAAACATAAACCGAGACGTCCTAATTATGACGACAACGAAAAATCGAATACAAAGAGCGGAGTTCTGTATCATAGAAGATGGATCGCAGTTCGATCATCTGATGTAACTGGATTTATTTTGTAAGAAATAATTTTTCATTAAAATTACGTTTGCAGCAAATTTTCGAGTTTGAGGTCATTTCAAGGTCACAGGTTGAAATCGTCTCGACATCAGCAAGAATCCTATGATGTCCAAAACATGTGGCGCCATTTTAAAAAGTCAAGGTGACCTTTACTTTTTTACGTAAAAAGCATTATTTCAGATTTAAGAATATCGGAGCATGTAGCTGACCAAGTACTGACAAACGTTTGTCTAAAACATTTTTTAATTGTACTACCGGAAATGCCTAAAAAATGGTGACATAACTTAACGGGTAGACCCTCTACATTAGGATGATGAGGTAGCAAAGCCCTTTATTTCATTCTTTAAGGATGAGAGGAAAAATACTGTAACCAAACTATTGTTATCCTTCTCTTATATGTATATAAGATCGTATCAAAGTAACAGGGCTAATGTGTGCACATTCGTCGGAAAACGCGACGAGCATAGACCGTAAACAAAGTATTCTCCGCTAGGAACGCGTATAAGAAATTCGTACGGTTTACGCGATCGCGGTTCTCATTCGTCCGGAGTTGGTTCTACCTAGCTATCGACGCCCGTTCAGCACGCGTCGATTTAATTCTTATAGCAATCCTTTCCTTTTCTGTTTATATAATGAATCAGGTTAAATTACTCTGGGCAAAAGTAGTCGACACCGATCGGTGCTGCCGGGATACCACGGGATCGGCGATCGGTCTCTACTTGCCCCGGAATTCACCTCGTTGTATGGCGCGGTACAGGAGACTGGGCAGGGCACAGATTCGTAGCCGTGGCGACTCCTCACCGCCCAAACAACTTCGTGCTCTTAGCAGGACACACAGGAATAAACCTAGTTCGAAATCAGGCTAGTAACACTAAGGCAAACGATCGGTCTTGCCGGACAATTCCGGGAAGGACAATCGGCTCCTCCACACTAGGCAATAACAAACTTGGTGGGAACAATTACGGATATCTAGGCAGAGCACGCAAGCGTGGTCATGGCGATATGCGAATTTTTCCTACTATTCGTTCTGAGCTGAAAACACTGTGTATCTCGCGTAATCACGATCTATACAGTGATGTTAATAAGGAAATAATGGATCGCTGCTATAAATGATCGCGGTATTGACGAACCCGTGTTACCGCTTTCGGCGACTGAGATGTTTACAACCTCGCGTACCGACGTGAGAGCGGCTCTCTACAAAGAATCTCCTTCGCTAAATTCTTCGGGACGCGTGGCTTGGACCGCCCGTCGGACGGGCGACAAGCAATACAAGAAAATTTCAATTAAATTTTTATAAACAGGGTTGCTGATATGCAACTCACAAAAGTGATCAATTTCACTGCAAGAATGGAATACAATCCAATAATTCGCCTCTTCGACGCAATTTAAACAATAGATCAAATGGAGCTTCAATGCTCAAATAAACATGTCGTGGAACGAGGCTTTACTCGAAGTATAGCAATTTATATCAATGACTCGCAATGCGACAAGAAATACCCTTTTTCCGGGCTATGAACACAAGTAAATAATTTGCCTTGTTGGCGATTCTCAAATAATATTCTCAACGAATAAATTTCGCGATTTGACAATTTAATATTCGCAAATATTATTGCAAACACACTTCACGACTAGAAATGCCCTTTAGCCGGGCTAGCAACTAAATAGAAAATTATCGGCGTTACTGGCAATTCGTAAATGACAAGTTTAATTCTTCACGATTCTCAATTTCACGCGGAACGCTAATTGAGTCATACGTGCTTACTGGATCGAACCCAGACGTAGAGTGATCAATCTGCTGCTCGCATCGACCTCCTTCGATCGCAATCGAGAGGGGATCGATGCGCACGCAGCCTCTTATCTATATCGATCGCTCCCGCGATCCTTGTCTATGACGAGATGACACATGACGTCACAACCGTCGCAGTAGGGATCGATATAGATTCTCGCGATGTTTCGATGTGTAAGAAGTAAGGTTACAATACCCTCATGTACACCCCAAGGAGTAGTGTGGGACTTCGAGGGAACAGTTCTTCGATTCCCACAATACCCACTAAAAAACCTCTCATCCGGGACCTAACAGGCCCCATCCTCCCAGTCCGAACTAGTTCGATAAAGCCGCACAAGGACCTGCTTTTTTGGTATTACTACCTGTGCTGCCTTATGCATCGAACACATGCCACTCATGTTCTTGGCTGTCAAGCAGCAAAGCCCCGAGGCAGTTATATTGGCGGGAATGTACCGATACAATCTGTTCCGGACAAAATAACTCCAGGACGTGTCCTACTAGTTACAAAATATACACAAATACACATGTTATACATTTGTTACGAGCCAGGGCCGCGAGCAGTACGAGTGGCCGGCGAAGGGTTGTTACCCTAGGAATATGGTATCAATTTGTTAGTTAAGGTACGCGGACAAACCCAATGCGAAATTAGGGAGCCGCTGGGAGGTTGGATAAGAGCACAGACGAACATGTTGCGAAATCAGGGAGCTGTTAGGATGCGGACGAACCCAATGCGAAATTGGGGAGCCACTAGGTTGGATAAATCTCTGTTTGGACAATTGGTATGTCACGAACGAACCTGATGCGGAATCAGGGAGTTGCTAGACTTGTTAGTGAGCCTCGTAACTAGTATAATTTAATTTATACAATCCGAGCTGTAAGATTGTATCGTGTGGGGACGTTCAATTACTCGATTAGGATATTGGAAAATAATTGTGGGTTTAATGAATTTGCGTTAATTATCATAGAACAGAAATACAGGGTGTCCCAAAACTCCTGCAGAACTCGGAAATGGGAGGGGAACCCGATGTGCCAACAGTCAATTGGCCGACAGTGCCAACTCGCATGTAGGTCGCGCTCTGATTGGTCCGTGTTTTTCGTTAATAACTCTTTAACAAAGCCGCGGACGTCATTTTTGCAAAGGAAAATGTCGCTTCGAATGACCTCAGGAACCTCCTATTTCCGGGTTTTGCAGGAGTGTTGGGACACCCTGTATATTCTGATTATAAGAGTTCGTATTACAATTGTATAATTGTCGCGAATGGATTGAATTTAGAGTATGAAGAATTAAAAGAAGATATTACCTAAACTAGGATGCATGGTTTTGACGCACTGGTAATGCGGGGGTCTCGGAGCAATCTTATCACTGCCTACTAGATTTTACACCGATCTCGCGGAATCTACACAGTTAAACGTTGATTCGAAGGGCAACTTTAGCCCGATCTCTCTGGTAGTTGACTTCCGAGATGCAGCACAGCGCGACACGATTCGTGATTACGACAGTAGTAGCCCACGAGAGTAAAAATGCAAGGGCTTATATAGCCCTGCAATGACGGGTGGCCCTTGTCAGTACTCTTTGAGTGAACATTCATATTTATCTAGGGTGGTTCTGTCCGTTTACCTAGAACGGTTCCTGCCAGAGATGATCTTGAACATCTGTTTGTCATCCGTAACACATTCATTTTTCAGAATCAAGTCATACCAATTTTTATACCATTTTATCGAGAATCTTACTTTACTGACTGAGGCTGAATCGTCGCGCATGAGCGTGAAATCTTGCACCTAATCGCAACTCTGATTCTTATATCGAAAAGAGCTTTATAAGAAAAGGCGCAAGAGGACGTATTGACTACAAATTTCCAAGTAGTAGTGACAAAAAAAAGAAAAAGCTCACGTTGCTTAACTTTTTCATCTGATCCTAGTCTTTTGTTTTGTCACTGCAAAAATATAATTACAATTTTTGAAAACAAACGACAGTTATCGGTCGAAACTGTCAGAAATCGTAAGAAAGCTGCGATTTTCGCGATCTTTAATTGTTTATACATGTGGGATGTCTAAATTCCAGCGAAAACAGGCGGAACGCGCTTCCCGCTAAGAACAGGCGGAACGCGTGTTCAGCGAAAAAACAGACGAATAACGTCGAGACAAAAGACAATCGAACAACGTCGATAGAAAAGGCGAAGGAGAGACGATCTCGAGGAGTCTCGCGTCGGTCGTCGCCGTGTACGGTTGTATCTTTGTACTCATATCTTTGTTCCATCATTTTATTTTTCATTAAATCATAGTATATATTCGTTACGAGTCGGCTCATTAATTGATCCCTGACCGCGTAGATCGATTACTTAACTCGATCGCAACATCGTGAAAATAAGGAAATCCTACATACATTTTCAGCATGCATTACTACAGAGACCTAAAAAATTTAATTTCATGTTTGTTTTAATGTTTATCTTAATATTTACTTTAATTTTATTTTCTATAATAAATAATAAATAAATGGAAAGCGAAAGCGTACGTTAAGATATATTTCTTTCATCCACTTTTTTGTCATTCC